>NW_008332644.1:3843498-3844494 GCF_000622305.1 Nannospalax galili | reverse complement strand
CCCTGGTTGCCTCCTTTGATGTACAGAAGCTTTTTAGTTTAACGAGGTCCCGTTTGTTAATTCTTTCCCTTGTTTCCTGAGCAATTAATGTCCAGCTTAGAAAATCCTTTCCTATACCTAAATCTTGTAGGTTTTTCCCAATGTTTTCTTCTAATAGTTTCAGAGTTTCAGGCTTTACATTGAGGTCTTTAATCCATTTGGAATTGACTTTTGTGCAGGGTGAAAGATAGCGGTTTAGTCTCATTCTTCTACAGATGGAGATCCAGCTTTGCCAGCACCATTTACTGAACATGATGTCTTTCCTCCAGTGAATATTCTTGGCCCCTTTGTCAAATATCAGGTGGATGAAATTGCATTTACTCATATTTGGGTCTTCAATTTTGTTCTGTTGATCTTCGGGCTATTTTTGTGCCAGTACCATGTTGTTTTTATGACTAGAGCGCTGTAATCTGGATTGGCATCTGTGGTCAGTTAGAGATGGGAATACTTTGGTCCAGGCTCTTCTGGCTTTCATAGTTTGCACTGAAAAGTCAGCTGTAATCCTAATGGGTTTTCCTTTATATGTGACTTGTTGTTTCTCTTTTGCAGGTTTCAGTATTGTCTCTTTGTTTTGTACGTGTAGTGTTTTTACTATGGTGTGCCATGGAGAGTTTCTTTTCTAGTTCTGTCTGTTTGGTGTTCTGTATGCTTCTTGTATTTGTATGGGCATGTCTTTCTTTAATTTTGGGAAATTTTCTTCCATGATTCTGTCGAAGATCTGTTTCATGCCATTTTCTTGGGATTCTTCTCCTTCCTGTATGCCGTTGATTTGTAAGTTTGGTCTTTTTATGGTGTCACACAATTCCTGCATATTCCATTCTTGTGTTTTCTTAAAATTTTCATAATCTTTGCTTGAGTGGTCTAATTCCTGCACTTTATCTTCCAGTCTTGCTATTCTGTTTTCCATTTCATTCATCCTATTGGTGAGGCTTTCTCCTGTCATTCTTAATTGGTTTA
>NW_008332644.1:3823829-3843216 GCF_000622305.1 Nannospalax galili | reverse complement strand
GACATGTGAATTTCTTTTGTAGTTTCTGATTCTTGTGTGAGACTCAAGTCGTCAAGTTTAGGTCAGCTTCTTTTTGTGAACTTTACGTGTCTTTGTGGTTTACTTTTGGGGCATGAAAAGCTGGTTCATCTAAGCTTCTGGTTCTCTCTTTTGATTTTATATTGGAGTGGCCAGATTGCTTTTGTCTTCAGGAGTTCCCAAGTCAGATGAGGATCAGATGCTCTCAGGCTTTCTCCTAAGGTCTGGATCCCTACAGGAAAGATTTTGGCCTCAGGAATTTGGGAGTTGGACTGCCTGGGAGTCTGGCCCAGGAAAGATGCTGGTCTAGGGCAGCTGATGGCCATGCCACCCAGAGATGCAAAGGAAGATGGGGGTGGGAAGTGGCCCCAAGAGCCCCTGGGGACTGCACTGAGGAGCTGGGTTGGTCTGGATGCAAAGGACCAGTAAGAGGAAAGGTCAGCCCCAGTGTTCAGGAAAGAGGCTGGCCGGTTGTGGAGATGCAGAGAAGCACAGGGAGGTGAGGGTGGGGACAGGCCCAGAGCGCCCCTGGGAACCTGAGAAGGAACTGAGTTGGTCTGGATGCAAAGGATCAGGAAGCAGTGGTGGTTCCCCAGGTTTCTGGGGCACCCAGAGATGGAATGGGACAGGACCCAGGCTAGGAGAAGGGATGGGCAGGGGAGATGGGAGGGTAAACAAGGCTGGGAGAGTCAAGGCACAGAGGGTGCTACCAACCTACCCTGGAGAGAGAGGCCTGGGGTCAGAGAGAGGCCTGAGGGTCCTGCAGGCCCAGGCAAGCAGAGGGAGGTGAGGGCGGGGCCAGGCCCAGAAGCAGTGCTCCTGGGGACCTGAGAAGGAACTGAGTTGTTCTGGATGCAAAGGATCAGGAAGCAGTGGTGGTTCCCCAGGTGTGTGGGGCACCAAGACAAGGAATGGGACAGGACCTAGGCAAGGAGGAGAGACCAGCAAGGGAGATGGGAGGTTGAGTGAGGCTGAGGCTGGAAGAGTCAAGGCGAGGAGGATGCAGTCGACTTACTCGGGAGAGAGAGGCCTTCGGATCGGAGAAAGCGCAATCTTCCTTTTTAAGCCTTACTTATCTATCCTTATTTTCTTGTACCTATCTAGAGTAGTCTATAAAAGGCAAGTATATTTGGTCAGGAACATTGGCAACAAATGACAGGAATCAAACTTGGATTAAGTTCAGTAAGATATGGCTATGTTGGCGCTGCTATAAAAGACAATCACATACCCCATAGAAAAAGAAAATTGCCTTTAGGAAAGAATCTAGAACTGCTTTGTGGGGGCTCCCTAAGAAATCATTTTCTTCCAGCTAAGAAGAGGATAAACAGTGTGGGAACAAGGACCAGCCATAGCAATGGAAATCACAGTAACAAGACTGCTTTATGCTTTATTTTTATGGCCAAAGTAATCCAGAGGAAGGGCAATCAAAAGAAAATAATCCCAGTTCTTCTCATGAGAAGAGAGATACCTAGACCTGAAGTCCAGGTGACATGCATGACCTGTGACGTGCTGACAAGCATAATGAAAAAGACACAGCGGCTGGAGAACTGGCTTAGCAGTTGAGTGCCTGCTGCTCTTCCAGAGGATCTGAGTTCAGTTCCCAGCACCCACATAGGGTGGTTCACAAACCTCTGTAACTCCAGTTCCAACTCCAGGGGTATATGATGCCTATGGCCTATGCAGCCACCAGCACACACATGTACACACACACACACACACACACACACACACACACACACAATTTAAAATAAAAAAGTAATAATAAATCTTTTAAAAAGACATGAGGATGGACCAAAAAAGTAATGATTTGAATCAAGTTCATTATAAGTGAAGAAAGACCAGACCCAAAACAGCCACAATGGCATCTCAACTGTCCAATCACTGTATTTGGCCTCATTTCACTGAAAAATGAAATTGGCCAAGATTTTTTAAACAACAATTCAGGAAGATGCACTAAGAATTACAACTCCTAGCAAAAGGTAGGAACACTGTGAGGAAGGTACTGAAAATAGTATTGCAAATAAGATATCTCCTCTGGGCTGGAGAGATGGCTCAGTGGTTAAGAGCACTGGTTGCTATTGCAGAGGACCCAGATTCAATTCTCAGCACCCACATGTTGACTAACAACCGTCCCTAACTCCAGTTCCAGGGGATCTGGCGCCTTCCTCTGACCGCCTCGTGTGTTGCACAACACGGTACACTTACATATATGCAGGCAATACACTCATACACATAAAAACAAAGATAATAAAATAGTTTTAAATATATCTCCTAGCTGGGCATGGTGGTACATTCCTGTCATCCCAGCACTTGGGAGGCAGAGGCATGTGGATCTCTGTGAGTTTGAGGCCAGCTTGGTCTACATAGTGAGTTCCAAGCCAGCTGGGGCTAAAGGCAAAAAAAAAAAAAAAAAAAAAAACCTCCTTCTGAAGCTTGAGGCTTCCCTTCTGGCTAGCAGGGGCACAGACCTTTGGAGACTGCATGAGAGCTCTGGACTAGGGACTAGGGCCTCTACCAGGTAAGCATCCCAAATTGTGTCCTGCCCATCTCCTACATATCCTCTACATTGGGGCCACCTGCAGTCCCACTCACTGCTCCAGGGCCAGACTTCCCTACTAGTTAGGAGGGACCCAGACCTTCAGAGACTGCCTGAGTGCACTGGACAAGGGCCTCTACCCTATGAGCTTTCCAAATCACCATGCCTATCCCCTTAAATCAAGACCACCTGCAGTCCCTCCCACTGCCCCAAGGCCAGGCTTGGCTACTGGCTAGTAAGGACCAGCATGCCCATATCCCATCTCTTCCCCCTGGACATTGGCACTATTCATCTGAGGCTTCTGAAGTGATTCTAAGTAGCTAGGGCCACTTCACCATCCTGGAGAGCTCTTTGGGTAGCCTGACTGGAGTCATCTTCTCCCTCCAATATAAAATCAAAAGAAGACCTAAAGCCTAGTCCAGTGATAAAGTTGAAGAATTGGACTGTTCAAGCAAAGAATATGAAAAATTAAAATTAAAACAGGAATGGAATATGCAGGAAACGTGATACACCACGAAAAGACCAGGCAAGGGCATGGACAAAGGTGAAGGCATGACAGTTCTTCCCAACTATATTGCATTCTAGCTTTGCCAAATTTTTTTATTCTCTATATTGCATCACACCAAACTGAAGTTTACTATATCACTACATCTACAGCAATACAACATCCACTTTGCCTATATAAGCAAAGTAACTGACAAGCAAACTGGAGTCCATACATGCACAAGTGTGCTCATCAATAGCATAATTACTTAAAGAATCCCCTGGCTTCGTGATATATCAGGAGGAGCTCTAAAATTTAGCTATTCATAGGATTTAACAGGTATGGAGGAATACATGAGGTTCAGTGGGGGATGGGGAAGGCACAGATGGGGGAGGGTCTAAAGTTGATTAAGAACTGTTGTATGAAATTATAAAAGTTCAATTAAAAATATGTATATAATTTATGTTATTCATGTTATTTTGTCAATATCTCAGACAAATTATTGTTATGGTGAGTCCATGATATGCTCACTATCTATTTAAAATCTTCTCAACCGCTAATCTTCTAGGGAAGATGGCTACTTCTGGAAAGAAGGCAGCATCCATTTCCTGTGTTTAGAAAAGGATCTGACCATGTGATAAACCATAATGATCCCCACAACAAAACATATAGTGGTAGAACTACAGTCTGACCAGTGGAGCATATGATGATTTAATAACAGAGGAAGACTCACTGTGGTGAGGACAGTTCTATAATCTATGATATACATAAAAGGATACTAACTTAAAGAAGAAAAATATGTATTTACTTTAAATTGTTCTTTGTGAATGCATATTAAAGGATAATTATACTGCTGAGGTTCCTTTCCCTAACATGTTTGTTTCTAAAGATACTGAATATGCATTCAAAATCATCATAAATAATCCCCCCATCTTTATCGTCTAAAATTTGCAGTTAATTAAACTAATTTGTCTCCTTTTGTGGGGTGGAAACTCTTGCTGTCATCCTTTCCAGCCAGTACTTATTTAAATTTCATCCTTGGGCAGTTTCATAATAATGTTTATCTACCCCAAAAGATTTGAAATGAGAGTAACACTCAGGAACGCCATTACAATTCTTTCTTGAAACTGAAGAGAGTCCAGAACCAACTGGTCACTTAGATAACACAATTTCCCCAATAGGATATGTCCTTCAGATACCTAGGGACTAAATAATGTCAGGTTAAATATGTTATTTTGATAAAGAAAACAAAATTTGTACACTTTTCTATCAACATTCCACTCTGGCAAGTTCCCAAGTGAAATGACTTTCAGGAGAACTTAGATTCATTGTTTGGCATCTCATCAATTTACTCAGAAAGAAATTATTTTGATTGCTTTAAAATATTAACCATTATTTACATACCTTTCCTGTTTCTTGATAACATATCCTGACAAAAGCAACTTACATGAGAAAGGGCTTATTTTGGCTCACAGTTCAAGGGTAGAGTCCGTCACTGTGGGGAAGTTACAGCAAACCCTGAGGCAGCTGATCACATTGCATCCATAGTCTTGAAGGAGAGAGAGAGATGAATGCAAGCTCAGCTCACTTTCTCCTTTTTATGCAGTCCAGGACTCCAAGCCAGGGAATGGTACTACCAACAATGGATGAGCCTTCTCACCTCAGTTAACCAAATCGAAGTAATTTTCCACAAGCACTTAGATAAAGTCTTACAACTCTACGAGTTATCAATTTGGCACCTAGACACACTACTTCAAATTTTAATTTTCCACCCTGTCCCCAAAGGCTCATCTTCAGCACATAGTGTAAAATACAATCCAACTTCAAAAGTCCCTATAGTCTTTAACAATTTTAACAATTTAAAAGGCCACATTTCATCTGAGACTCAAGGCAATCTCTTAAATGTGAGCTCCTATAAAATCAAAAACAAGTTACATACTTCTAACATATAATGGCATACATCTCCTGGCTTTAGCTTCTTCCTGAAACCAAGGAGCAGAGCTCTACGATTCTTCAGTCTTGCAACTTCCATGGTTGCAAAGCCAGTATTACATGGATCATCTTGGCAACTTCTGCTCCCAGCTCAAGATGTAGCCTGGGCCCCTTGGACCAGCGCTTGTATCAGCTTCTGTGACTGACCCCGGGGAAATATTTGACTTAGGCAGTTGCCTTTGAGAAGTAGGGAACCTCCAGTTTAGGTTTTCATCCTTCAAATTAATTTAGATCTTTGCAAGATGAGGCTTTGATGGATGAGGTTTTGTACTCAGAAAACCTTTCTTATTGTCCTAATTCAGCACAGGACAATTCTCTTCAGTGGCGCTGATCTTTAACAATTACAGCTGCTTTCTAAGCACCAGCCTAGATGCTCCCCCGTCTCCTCTGCCAAATAAGTGAGTCCATTACCTTTATATTTAACTTCACTCAAGTTCTCAGGACATGGGTGAAATGAAGCCAGATTCTCTGCCAAAATATCACACAAATGGCATCTAGTTCAGTTCCCAATAGAGTCCTTATGCTCCAATGAAACCTCGTGAATCAGGCCCCCATAGTTCACATTTTTTACATCATCCTTCTCCCCCAATCTCCTATCAGAATGACCCATTAAACTTTGCTTACATGTTGGAGGATTTTTCTAACCCAAAGTTCCAAAGCAGTCCACATTTATCCCACAAACAAGTTCCAAAAGTTTAAGAATCACATAGTCAGGGTGGTCAGGTTTATCACAGTAAGTGCCAAACGTCTTGGTGCCAGTTTCCTATCTTACTTTTCCCTGTGCATTGACAAAATACCCTGACAAAAGCAATTTAAGGGAGAAAGGTTTTATTGTGGCTCACAGTTTAAAGTTCTGGAGCAGGAGCTTGAAGCAGCTGGTTTCACAGCATCCAGGCAAGAAAGAGAAAAGAGCTAGACAGCTGACTCAGAGGTCAAGGGCACATACTGCCCTTGCAGAGTTACCTTCCCAGCACCCACGTTGGGTGGCTCATAACAGCCTGTAACTTCGATTTCAAGGGATCATACCAACTCTCTAGCCTCCATGGGAGCCTTCACCCATGTGCACATACCCACACACAGACACATAATTGAATAAAACAAATCTTTAAAAGTAAAAAGAAACTAGAGAGTAATGAATGCTTATTCTCGGGTGCATGATTTTTTTTTTTTTTTTTTTTTTTTTGTCTTTTTGATACAGGGTCTCCCTGTGGCTCCACCTGGCCTGGAACTTGCTATGTAGACCAGGCTGGCTTGAACTCACAGAGATCCACCTGCCCCTTCCTCCTGAGTGCTTGGATTAAAGACCTGTGCCACCACGCCCTGCACGTTCTCCTTTTTATATGGCTCAGGATCCCACCCCAGAGAATAGTACCACCCACAGTGAACCATACTTCCTACCTCAATTAACCTAATCAGGATAGTCTCCCACAGACATATACAGAAGCACATTTCCCAGGTGATTCCAGAGCTTGTCAAGCTGACAATTGAAACTGACCATCATAGCTCTCAAGCAGCATTGTGTTTACCCAGCATGGAAGCTCACCTCACCACTTCTCTTGATCCCCTTACAAATTCTCCCAACCACCCAACTCCACGACCTCCTCAACTTTTCCCCACACATCCCATCCATGTCTACCTACACTAGTGCTTTTTTATTTTCAAATGCATGTTCCTTCCTTTCCTCCCACTCTTTATCAAGTTAACTCCTGCTCATTCTTCAGGCCTCAACCCAAGCCCACTTATCAAATACCCCTATTCTGATATCCAAGTCTAGACCAAGCTTCCCATTGAACCCACTTGCTGAGCTCTTTATTTCTTCACTTCTAACAACTTAATTCTGTTCCAGTTGGTTACTTATCTCCGGTGTGTTTTGCTGAAAGCAACTTTCATCCTTTGTGAGTTCCACACACAAAGAGTAAATCAATACTGCTCACTGATTTATTCCAAGAATTAGCACAGTAGCAGACATAAAGAAACGTCTAAGTATTTGTGGTCTCGGTAACAAATAGAGATGATTGCTTATGAACACGCTTAAATTCTGATCATTTCTATATAAAAGATTAAATGGGTCTATAATTCTACGTACCACAGAAATGTTAGACCATAACAATGAACTCAAACTCTGAGTTAGGAATGAATGAAATGGGCCTGGATGAATAGATTAGGTTGAGAGCAGGGCTTTACTAAGCCAGCTTCAGGAAACCCTGTTCCCAAGTACTATAGAGGGAGTTTGGGGGTAATTCATCTTATTCAATTGTCACAAGAATCCTTCGGCTTGGCTTATCATCTCATTATTCAGATTATATTAATAAGACTATGTAAATAGAAAGTAGCATCTCTGTTTCTATCCAAACCTTGACTACTTGTAACATACGGTGAGTTAGATTGATGCTTTTGGTTTAAAATAAATTAGTGCCGACACTGAAAAGAAAAAGCAGAGAAGATTCTGTTTTCTCTAATCTCCAAATTTAGTTTGTTGTCTCATAATACACATCTTCCTACATCCATCCTATCCTTTAGCCCCCCCCCCACACGCACGCACGCATGCGCGCGAGGGCACACACACACACACACACACACACACACACACACACACACAGCGGATCTCCCCACAAAAGGATAGGTTCTGAAATTCTTGATGACAACTTCCACAGTGGCTTACATGTGACTTTAATCAGGAGCTTTCTTCTCTGCTGCACCATTACTCCCTCTCCACTCTACCTTGAGTCCTTTTTCAGCTGTGCATGACTCAACTTTCCCTTACGGCCCAGTGAGTCATTATCACCATTTCACGTTTTGAACAAAACTTGCACACTTAATAATAGCTTACATATTGTAAGGCTCCAATTGACTTTAAAAGGTAGGTCTCATTTTTTGTTTCCAACAAAGCCATGTCTGTCCCCACCACCTGGAGAAGAGCTGGGCATAATGTTCTATCTCTGGCAAAAAGTTCTAAGCAAAAATAAGACACTATAGCAAACAGCTTTCAATGCTGCCACTGCTGGCTCAGGCAGGCTGCAGGGGGCAGGAGAGCGTAGGTAAATGGCAGTGTATAAGTCACTGCCAGAGATGGGCCTTTCCTGACTGCCCAGGTTACCATTCAGTGGCTTTAGTATACATGACGGTTTATCATTCTCAATTACTCTTCAGCCAGACAAGCCTTTATTTATCTCTTTTCTTCCTTGTTTGCTTTATGGGGCTTTACTTTTAAAATTCTACTTAGAAGGTAGTTCTGCTTAAGTTAGGCTTGTTTTCTAGCATGGGATACAAGAACCTCCAAGGAACACAGAGACCAAGACAGACAGAGAGAGAGAGAGAGAGAGAGAGAGAGAGAGAAAGAGAGAAGCTGTGTTCATTCCAGAACACTCCCTTTGTTATGGGAGCCACTGAGGATCTAAACTGACCTAGGCACCTCCCAGAAGTGATACTCCCAAAATTTTAGGGATGCAAAACTTCCTAAGCAAGTTTACTGAAATTGTGTAAAAAAATATTTTGTGTGTCAAATTAGTACAAAAAAAATGTACTATTTGTGTCAAATAAATTCATTGTCTTAATAGTTATTGTGATTTTATGGATTTACAATTTATATGTTCTCTCTCGGCTGAAGAGTTTCTTACATCTGAGCAAACCCACTTCAAGATCCTAGAGTCAAGTTCCAGGAAAGTTGACACCTAGAGGAAGGAAATGCTTAGGTGAATTTTGTTTAGAAAAGATATAAAATGACAAAAAGGAAAAGTTTTGTTTTTCTAAGTAATTAAGGAAATTAGGAAGACATACAAAGAGGCAAAGTTGTGAATCAGTAAGCTGCTATCCTAAGGGAGGGGATTCTGGAAAGGAAAAGTATTCTCGCATTAAAGAACTAATCATGCAGGGCTTGCCTTAGGAAGCCCCTCCAGGGTGTTGAATTGGAGGTAACTACAGCATGTGGAAATGGTGGGTATCTGTGCAATGGTCTGGAAGTTAGGAGTTTGTCTACATCTGGGACTAGAATCATCTGAGTGCTCATTCATTATGTCTATCTCCTGGTTTGGGAGGACCCAAAATCTAGGACCTCCTGCTAAAGCACCTACACATACTTCTCCACTAGACCTGATTTTCTCACAGCACACAGCCTTAGGATAGCCAGACTTCTTATATTAGGACTAGAGTTGTAGGCATAAAGCCTATGGTTGTCGAGGAGGAAGCTGAATTCTTCTTTATAATATAATGTGAAAGTTATATACTGTTTCAAGCAAATAATAAGCCCCTCTCCCCAAAATTCAAGAAAAAGAAAGACCTTACTCTTAAGGAGTACAACAAAGTTCAGGAAGACCAGATGAGATGAGAGATATTTTTATGACCATCTCTGAAAAATGCAGTTATCAGAATAAAAATAATGGCCCATTAAGAGAAAACTCCTTCTGGTCAAGAGAATAAAATCTTTGACCAGATGGAGAACTAACATTCCAGTTGGGCTGGGCCAATCACCTGGTCAAGGGACGATCCCTAGAAAGGCATGTTCACCTTAAGCTAGGCTAAAGAGATTATGTACTTTTCCTTCCCCAAATCCCATCCCCTAGCACAGTAACTTACTGGGCCACAGCTACACACTATAAGTCTGCCCAATTTCCTGAATTACTAAGAAAAGGAAAAGCATGCCTTCCCTAACTTTGGGGCTTCCCCAACATTTTGTGATTCCTTGTAGGAATGAGTTTTATAAAATGGGCAGAATTCGGACTACTGACTTTTAATTAACCTTGTAACAAAAAACTAATGCAAGCTTGTTGGGGACCCCTGCTATTTAGGGTAGCAGTCTCCCCATGTCCGGATAGCCACAAGCTGGCTCGGCGCAACTGGGGAGACTCCTCTCCTCAGCGGGGCGCCTTCTGCTCTCCTCCCTGACTTACTTTGGAAATGCCCGTCACAAGATACATGCCCTCCGGCACAGGAGCTACCAGGTTTTAATCAGGTGTTGTCTGATAGCCTGAGAGAAGCCCACCGCCCTATGTAAATGAGGCATCCTAAAAGTACCTATCAGCTAAGGCTTCTTCTACTGTCTCCACACTATAAATAGTCCCAGTTTTACCCCAATAAAGTTGGAGCTGGAGCTGAATCACTGAGATCTGAGCTGAGTCACTTGTCTGAAGCTATAACACTAAATCCTGTGATCCAGTCTCCCCAGGGGGCCGCTATCCTTCCATCATCGACTCACAGAAATCCAGCTTTCCCCGCCCCACACCTCTCCTCCTGACCTGGCAGCTGATGGGTCCCGAATTTAGAGAGAGAGTGCACGGATGAAATTGGGGTGGAACCCGACCAGGCCAGCCTTGGTAGCAGAGACCAGAGAAGCAGGGACCCGCCAGCAACGTGGACAGACGTCCGCGGGACCACCGCTTCCCAGGTGCACACAGGAGACCGGCGCCATGCTAGCAGCTGGTGCCCCGAGATCCCTGCGCACCCCATACAAGCTCACTCAGCCATGTGCTCAGGTGACCTGGCCACCTGACTAAATTTGCAGGTCCACCCAAGATAGTGTATGAATGTTGCTATGCTTAAGAATTAACAAATCAACTCACTGAAAGGCAGCATATCTTCACTGAAAACTGAAGCTAGAGAAGAATGCCTGACATTGTGTGTATGAGATGTTTTGGGTGAGGGGCGAAAGGGTAAGATGGTCTGATTAGGATAGATCCAAGCTTGTAGCTCCCCAAAATTGATGATGCAGAAACTGTTTTGAATAAAATTATGAGTGAGGCCTAACTCAGCAGCACAGTTCCAGGAGACACAGGTGCCCTCCAAGTTTGGGCCCACACATAACTAAAGTTAAGAGTTGGGTTGTATATCCAGGTATAACTAATGTGACATAGTAATGCTTCAGTTCCTTACTCTTTCACTAAGTCCTGTTTCTCTAACACCCCTCACACACACTTTTGCACATCCCTCATGCCATGTGACTACTTGTCTGGCATGTGTCTGACTGCAGGCTTAAAAGGTATGGTTTCTTTTCCTCCTCTTACCCATTCTCCTTCTCCAGGCAGCTGCTAAGATTTGCACCTTGCCTGCCTGGGTTTCACTGTTGCTGTTCTTGTTTTGTTTTGCTTTGGGGGTTTCTTTTGGGGGGGGTCTTCCTTCTCCTCCTCCTCCTCTTTCTCCTCCTCCTTCTCCTCCTCTTCTTCTTCTTCTTCAACTCTAAATTGTCCCTAAGCTTTTGTTGGGGTCCATTCTTATGAGACTAAAAGCCCCACAATGAGACCCCAATTTCCTTTATATCATCTGGCATATCAGATGGTACCTCCAAAATTTCAGTAACTTATTTGGTGGCCCTGCACAGGGAAATTTCTGAAGAGAAAAATAGATGAGCTTTATTTTTCTGTCTTGCCTTGTAGCTATAAGCAGCTTTCATGGTACATTGCCTCCCAGGAGAAGGGGAATGAAAGCCTTTGTTTTCTCTCTTAGGCTTTTGTGGCTAATAGTCACATGATAGGAGATAAATAATGTATTATTAACTCACTATCTTCTCTCTCTGGGCCTAAGATTCTCTTTTGTCTTCCTCTCCATTATGGTTCCCTCAGAGAACCTGGGATACATTGGATCACATTAAAAGGAAAAGAGAACAGAGGGCTGCTTGATGTGGTTAGGTCAGACAAGGTCTTGGACCACAACTGGGTGAAAGTGTCACACAAGGCTACTAAGATTTTAGAATGGACTATTTTTAACAAGTTGGTTTCTAAGTATTCAAATTTCCACAGTCTGATCTCAGCCGACACCATGCTCAAGTGGGACAAGATGACACCAATGTCACTTTCTCCTTCCCAGTTTCTTCTTGTAATCCCTGAATATCAGCACCACTTATAGATGTTGGACACACCATCCTATTCCTTCAGTTTCTTTCATGGGCTCCTTTCCCAGCAATAGCTTGTGCTTTAGAACTGAGAGATCAAACTAAGTTCCAGATGATATTGTTTAATGTTTATAGCTACAACTGGTGGTAAGATACATGGACTCCCCTTCCTTGGGTTGAGACCATATAATTCCTTTCACTATTTCTTTGTCCACATGCTTGTTATATACATATTAATCTAACTCAGGTGCTTTTTTAAAAGAAAAGGGCATGAATGGCTGTACACATTTAATCTGTGAGATGCATGGATCCCATAGGGAATCATACCCTGGTGGGAGATGGGCTCATGTTTTCATGGAGTTGATCTCACCACAAGCCAAAAGCAACATATGGCTTTGTCATTTTCATGGCTGGTGAACTCATCAAAATAGAAAACACCTTGTGATTTGGTTGCCATTTTGGCTAGTGATGTCAGCAGGATAGTAACAGTCATATGACTTGGTTGCCATCTTGGTTAGTGGCATCATTAACACAGCAGCAACCATGTGAGTTCACTGCCATCTTGATTCACGCTCCCACATGGCATAAATCAAAATGGCGGCACTCCTAGCACTCCAGATACCAGTGAGCCCTCAAGGAGTCCCTGTACCCAGGGGATTTCCCACACCACAGGTTCACATGTCCCAGTCCTCTTCTCTCACTTTTTTCCTTTTTGTTTTTTTTTTAATTATTTATTTAATACCCACATAATTAGAAGAAGCATTTCATTACAACAGCATTGACATATTCAAGAACAATTTCCAGAGATAAGATGCATCTCTTTCAAAATTAGCTGTAAATTTTTAGGTTTACAGTTGAATTAATACAGTTATACAATATTGTACTCAGTATAAACCCTATAAGATATATAATTAAATGAGGTTTTAACCTTGAAAAAGGATCTCCATTTCTTTATTAAAATACACAGTTTTGTACAGAAAAATTTATTTTTAATGTAATTAACACTAAGATGTTTGCACATACATTTCTAATCTCTATATATATGATTATTACTATTCACAGTTGATTACTTTCTGAGATCCTGGGCATCTGAGCATGGATACAATAAAATCATCAGGTATATTTCAATGGTAATGTTTTTCACATCTACTAATTACTAAGGAGCAAATTTTTATGCTTTGAAGAATTTTTTTAATTTAATAATCACATGATTAGAAGAATCATTTGATTACAGTTTTAACATATTCAGTAACAATTTCCAGAGCAAGGATACATCTCCTTCAAAAGTAGCTGTAAATTTTTAGGTTCACAGTTGAATTAATATAGTTGTACAATACTGAACTCAGTATAAACCCTGTAAGATATAAAATTGAATGAGTTTTTACCCTTTTAAGAAGATCTCCATTTCATTTTAAAATATGCTGTTTCCTACATTTTGAATGCTACTTACACCTAGAGGTTTGCACATGTGTCTTTAGTCTCTATGTACCTGATGATTACTAATCACATTTGGTTACACTCAGATCCTTAGTACCTGAATATGGATATAAAGACCTCAGGTAGATTTCACTGGTAATGTTTATCACCTCTACTATTTAACATGAAGTAATCTTTATGCTTCCTCCTCAAATGTGTCTTTTTTTTAATTTGTTGATTTTTCTGTGTATCATACAGACCATCCCATACAATCTTATTCATCTATATACCCACTTCACAAATGGCACCCTCCCATAGCCTCCCCCCTCCCACATACTGGAGCCCATATACTCTGTCATCCTTGTTACTGTTCACTGTGTTGTCGGCACCCCCAGCCATTCCCCAGTGCTTGTCCCTCTGCTGAATCTAGTAAGGCTATCTAGAGATACTGGTTTTAGGAATATTAGCTGTTCCTCATCTAGCAGCAATCAGTTGTCAATATTCTTTTAGATAAGTTGAGGTCTGCTGTTCATTTCCCAGTTCTATGCTGGGTTACTATCTGGGAGTCTCTTGTGCCACCTTGGCCAATAACTCAAAAGATGGTATCTCCTGTCTGGCATTGTTTCTTGTTATGTGGCCTTTAGCTATACATATGGACTCTTAAAAATTATATTGACCCCATTAATCTTTGGTTATACTTTCCTTTTGGGTGTTTAAGACCCTACAGTTGGCCCAGATAAACAATTTATTTTTTGCTCTTAACGTTGTTTGAGGATCTGTTCCTCAGGGGTAACATGGGCTTGGGAGGAGCCCCTGGCTCCTTTCTTTTACCAGTTCCATCTATGTGATGATAAGTCCAAGGTCCTGCTTGACCATGGCTGGCTTTGATTGGAAGCTTGGAGGAAATGTTTCCTCTATGTTGACCCTCCTCTTCGTAGACTGGACACTGGTTCATGTCCACCTGGTGGGATCTCCACGGCCTCCTTGATCAGGAGGACAGGTGACTCACCACAGTTACAGGGCACTTTGAGAGATGCTCATAGTCCCCCAGAATTTAGTTGACCTAGGAGGGCAAGGAGCAAAAACTGTCTTTTATGTCACCCTGACCAAAATAGTATAGGCTTCGAAGTATAACTGTTAAACATCCAAGAAGGTTAGTTCCACCAGTCTGGTACTTTTAATTACCATATGCCATGTAGCTAGAGATTGACCAAACGCTCTCAGATAAACCTTGCCTAGGAGTATATTACATTTTTTGATCTGGTTGTACGTATAAAATGTCAGTAGGTTGTTGGCCTAATATGGTTCCCTCTGGTTTTCTGAAATTAGCTAGGCATTATTTATCTTTCACATCGTCTAGCCCTTCCACCATGGTTTCCCCCATTTAAGGTGTCCCTGTTTTTTTCCATTTCTCCCTTAATAATACCCTTCTCCTATGGTCCCACCTCTCTTGAGCTCCTTCTTTTCCTTTATCCCTTAGGTTCCTTGTATTACCTTCCCTACCCCTCCCCTTAAAATAACCCCATTATTACCCATAGCTCCCTTGTTAACACCTGTTTTCTACTGTTCCTCTCTTTCAGATTCTTTCTTTTTCTTTACTTCCCTGGTTCCTCTTCATTATCCTGGTTCCTGTAGTCATGTCTGGATACATATTCACTTATAAGAATTTGGTGCTATGAGCCACATATGAGGGAGAACATACTCCATTTGGGGTTTTGGGTTTTTTTTTTTTTTCTGAGTCTGTGTTACTTCACTTAGTATAACACTTTCTAGCGCCATCTATTTACCTACAAATTTCATGATTTCATCTTTCTTTACTGCTGAGAAAAATTCCATCATATAAATGAGCCACATTTTCATTATCTACTTGTCAGTTGAGGGATGCTTAGGTTGTTTCCATCTCTTAGCTATTGTGAGGAGCAACAAACATGGATGTACAAATGTCTCTGCAATAGGACGAGTGCTCTGGGTATATGCCAAGGAGTGGTATAACTGGGTCAAATGGTAGGTTCATTTGTAGTTTTTTAAGATTTCTCCACGCTGCTTTCCATAGTGGTTGAACAAGTTTGCAGTCCCACCAGCAGTGGATGAGCATTCCCCTTTCCCCACATCCTCTGCAACATTTGGTATCATTTGTTCTCTTGATCTTCGTCAATCTGGGGTAAGATGAAATCTTAAAGTGGTTTTAATTTGCATTTCCCTAATTACTAGTGATGTTGAACACCTTTTAAGATGCTTCTTAGCCATTTTTATTTCTTCTCTTGAGAACTCTCTGTTAAGCTCTTTAGCCCATCTTTTAATTGGGTTACTTTGTTTCTTGATACTTTGTTTTTTGAGTTCATGATAGTGTGGATGTTAAACCTCTGTCGGATGTGTCACTGGTGAAGATTTTCTCCCATTCTGTGGGTTTTCTCTTCACTTTCTTGGTTGCTTCTTTTGATGTACAGAAGCTTTTTAGTTGAATGAGATCCCATTTGTTGATTCTTGACCTTGTTTCCTGAGCAATTGATGTCCGGTTTAGAAAATCCTTTCCTATACCTATATCTTGTAGGTTATTGCCAATGTTGTCTTCTAAGAGTTTCAGAGTTTCAGGCTTCACACTGAGGTCTTTGATACATTTGGAGTTGACTTTTGTTCAAGGTGAAAGGGGCTTAGTTTCATTCTTCTACAGGTAGAGATCCAGTATTGCCAGCACCATTTGCTGGACATGCTGTCTTTCTTCCAGTGAATGTTCTTGGCTCCTTTTTCAAATATCAGGTGGCTGAAATTGAATGTACACATATTTGGATCTTTAATTTTGTTCCTTTGATCTATCAGTCTATTTTTGTGCCAGTACCATGTTGTTTTCATTACTATAGCTCTGTAATACAGTTTAATACCTGGTATTGTAATCCCCCCAGCATTGCCCTTAGTGGTCACGCTTGCTTTGGCTCTCTGAGGCCTTTTGTGCTTCCATATGAATCTTAGGATGGTTTTTTGCAATTCTGTGAAAAAATGTCATGGGGATTTTGATTGGCATTGCATTGAATCTATAAATGGCCTTTGGTAGATTAGTCATTTTCATGATATTAGTTCTTCCAATCCATGAGCAAATCCTTCCATCTTCTGATGTCTTCCTCAATCTGTTTCTTTAAGGAATTAAAATTTTCTTTGTAGAGGTCTTTAATGTCTTTTGTCAGGTTTATTCTGAGATTTTTTTTTGCAGCTATTGTGAAGGGGAGTGTTTTCATGTGCTCTTTTTCTGATTGTTTGTTATTGGTATATAGAAAGGCTACAGACTTTTGTAGATTAATTTTGTAACCTGCCACCTTACTGAACTTGTTAATAATTTCTAAGAGTTTGCTGATGGAATTTTTGGGATCTCATAGATATAATATCATATCATCTACAAAAATGGGATAATTTTATCTCTTCTTTTCCAATTATTACTCTTTTAAGTTCTTTCTCTTGTCTTATTACTTTTGCAAGAGTTTCAAGCACTGTTAAAGAAGAGTGGAGATACAGTGGACAGCCTTTTCTGGTTCCTGAATTCAATGGGAATGCTTCCAGTTTCTCTCCATTTAGAATGATGTTGGCTGTGGGTTTGTTATAAATGGCTTTAATTATATTGAGGTATGTTCCCTCCAGTCCAATTCCCTCTAGAACTTTGAACATAAATGCATGTTGAATTTTGTCAAAGGTCTTCTCTGCATCTATTGAGATGACCACGTGGTTCTTGTCTTTGAGCTCATTTATATGATTTATGACGTTTGTTGGCTTATGTATATTGAACCATCCATGCATCTCTGGAATAAAGCAAACTTAATCTTGGTGGATGATCTTTTTGATGTGTGTCTGTATGCAGTTTGCAAGTATTTTATTGAGAATTTTCGCATCTACGTTCATTAAAGATATAGGTCTATAGTTTTCTTTTTTGATTGTATCTTTACCTGGCTTTGGTATTAGAGTGATGCTGGCTTCATAGAAGGAATTTGGAATTTCTTCCTCTATTTCCATCTTTTTGAACAAATTAAGTAGTATTGGATGTAGATCCTCTTTAAATGCCTAGTAGAATTCTGATGTAAATCTATCTGGTCCTGGGCTTTTATTAGTCAGGAGGTTTTGTATTACTGTTTCAATTTCCTTATGTGTTATGGGTAAGTTTGACCTGTTAATTTCTTGGTTGAGTTTTGGCGGTTCCCATGCTTTTAGGTACCCATCCATTTCTTTTAGGTTTTCAAATTTAGTAGCATATAGATTTTTATAGTATTGCCTTATGATGTTCTGAATCTCTTTGGTGTCTGATATGATGTTTCCCCTTTCATCTCTAATTTTGTTGATTTGGAAGTGCTCTTTCTTTCTTTTGGTTAACTGGGCTAGTAGTCTATCAATCTTGTTTATCTTCTCAAAGAACCAGCTCTTGGATTCTTTGCTTCTTTGTATTGTTTTCTTTGTTTCTATTTCATTAATTTCCCTCTCTGATTTTTGTAATTTCTTCTTGTCTGTTGGGTTTGTGTTTCATTTGTTGTTGCTTTTCAAGTGTCTTGAGTTGCAATGTTAAGTCATTTATTTGTGATCTTTCTGATTTTTTGATGTAGGCACTTAGAGCTATAAACTTCCCTCTAAGGACAGTTTTCAGCGTGTCCCAGAGGTTTTGTTGTGGTGTATTGTCCTTTTCATTTAGTTCCAGCAATACTTTTATTTCTTTCTTAATTTCTCCTTTGACCCATTCATCGTTCAGGAGTGTGTTGTTTAATCTTCATGTGTTCAAGCAGTTACTAGGGATTCTTCCAGTGTTGATTTTAAGAGTTATCGCATTGTGGTCTGATAGAATGCATGGGATTATTTCAATCTTTTTGTATTTGCTGAGTTTGTTTTGTGTCCCAGTACATGGTCAGTTTTGGAGAAGGTTCCATGGGCCGCTGAATAGAAAGTATATTCTTTGGTGCTTGGGTGGAATATTTGGTAGATGTCTGTTAGGTCCATTTGATATACAGTATTGTTTAATTCAGATTCTCTCTGTTAATTCTCTGTCCTGTTGACCTATCTAATGGCGACAATGGGATATCGAAGTCTCTTACTATTAATGAGTTGGGATTAATCTGGGTCTTAAAGTCCTGTAGTATTGTTTTTATGAAGTTGGGTGCACCAGAGTTTGGTGAATATATGTTCATGATTATAATAGCTTCTTGGTTTATTGTTCCTTTGATCAGAATGGAGTGGCCTTCTTTGTCTCTTCTAGATTAGTTTCAATTTAAAGTCTATTTTATCAGATATTAGAATCGCAATGCCTGCTTTTTTCTTAGTACCATTTGCTTGGTATATTTTTTTCCATCCTTTCACCATAAGATAGTGCCTGTCCTTGAAAGTGAGATGAGTTTCTTGCAAACAACAAAAATATGGGTTGTGTTTCTTAATTATTCAAATAGTCTGTATCTTTTGACTGGGGAGTTCAGTCCATCAATATGTAAAGTTATTAATGAAAGATGTGTATTGAATCCTGGTATTTTTATTTCTGTTCACATTCTTGATATAGCTGTGCATTTCCACAATTATACCTTAATTTAATTTCTTTCCGTCACCCCTTGTGTATAGTCGTTCCTTTCTTCAGCTCTTTGTTTTGCTTCTAGAAATCTCTGAAGGGCTGGTTTTGTTGACATGAATTCTTTCTGCCTATTTTTGTCATGGAGGATTTTTCTTTCCCCTCACCTATAATAGACATTTTTGCTGGGTATAGTAATCTGGGTTGGCATCTGTGGTCATATTTGTTGTCTTTCTTTTGCAGCTTTCAGTATTGTCTCTTTGTTCTGAACATTTAGTGTTTTTACTATGATGTGCCATGGAGAGTTTCTTTTCTGTCCTGTCTATTTGGCATTGTATATGCATCTTGTATGTGTATGGGCATGACTTTTTTTAATTTGGGGAAATTTTCTTCTACAATCCTGTTAAAGATCTGTTCCATACCATTATCTTGAGGTTCTTCTCCTTCCTGTATGCCTATGATATGTGTTTGGTTTTTTTATGGTGTCACACAATTCTTGCATATTCCCTTCTTGTGTTTTTTTAAATTTTTCATAATCTTTGCTTGAGTGGTCTAATTTGTCCACTTTATCTTCCAGTCTTGATACTCTGTTTTCCATTT
>NW_008332644.1:3808128-3823770 GCF_000622305.1 Nannospalax galili | reverse complement strand
GTGTTTCACTTCCTTCTTCATTTCAACCTGAGTATTCTTCAATATTTCTAACTCTTTTCTGAATTCATTCAGTTTATCCCTATCTTCCTTCAGGTCTTTGATTTCTTTTTGTGTTCTTTAATTTCACTGAATTCTTTTATCATGTTTATAATTGTTCTTTTGAGTTCCATGTCCTGTGTTATCTCTCAGGAGTTTTCATTGTACTCCTCTAGAGAACTATTGGTACTTGGTGAGGATATATTATTTCAATTTTTCGTGTTACTGTTTTTTCTTTGTGACTTTGACATGTGAATTTCCTTTGTAGTTTCTATTCTTGTGTGAGACTCAAGCCTTCCTTTGTTGAGTTTAGATCTACTTCTTTTTGTAAACTTTATGAGCCTTTGTGGTTTACTTGTTGGGCATTTAAAAAAAGCTGGTTGGTCTAGGCTTCAGGTTCTCTCTTTTGATTTTGTATGAGAGTGGCCTAATTGCTTTAGTCTTCAGGAGTTCCCACAGAGGCCCAAGTGAGATGAGGCTCAGATGATATCAGGCTTTCTTCTAAGGTATGGGTCCCTCCAGGAAATATGCTTCCCTCAAGAATTTGGGGGCTGGGCTGGCCTGGGAGAAGGGCCCAGGATAGATGCTGGTCTCAGGAAGCTGGTTGCTGTGCCACCCAAGGAAGTAAAGGGAGGTGAGGGCGGGACCAGGCCTAGAGAGTTCCTGGGGGCCACAAGGAGAAAATGGGTTGGTCCTGATGGAAAGGATCAGGAAGCAGTGGTGACTCTGGGTCGAGAGGTTAGCCCTGGTGAGGTGCCAAGACAAGAAATGGGCCTGTACCCAGCCTAGGAGGAGAGACTCGGTGGAGGTATCTGGGAGGGTGAAAGAGGCTGGAGGAGTCAAGGTGTGCTGGGAACGCTGGACTTACCCAGGGAAGGTGCTGTTACCAGGACACTGGAGGCTGTGCATCCCAGGAAGCAAAGGGTTATGAGGGCAGGACCTGGTCCAGAGTACTCCTGGGGACCAGGAAATGTGCTGGCACCAGGCGGCCCAGAGGCTGTGCAGCCCAGGGAAGTAAAGAGCCCTTTTTGGTTTTTGCCTTTTAGATGCCTAATGAGATGATGGAAATGGGAGATCCAGAGCAGACTTCAACATGGGCTGTATAAGATAAGGTCAACACATTCATTATATCAGACTGGGAGATAATACCAGAGCTCAATGCTGGATTTTTTTAAATGAATTTTTACTTCATACAAAACTTCCTAATCATCTTTATATTCCCCCATCCACACCCTCCCATAGACCCCCTCCCCCCCACTGAATTTCATGGATTCTGTCATTTATGTTAAGGCCTATTGGGTCATTTGTGTACCCAGACTTCCCTCAGTGCAAGTCCTTCTACTGGGTTCTAGTCAGTCTATCTAGACTTAAAGAAGATCAGCTTTCCCTCACCCATCAATCCTGGATTTTTAAGGAAGAAATATTTAATTAAAAAAAATCTTAAGACATTACTTACTATCTTTTGTTTTTTATTGTTTTTAATGTATTTTTATTGAGTTTTTGTGCATTTCATACAATATAACTCAATCATATTTAGACAGCCTCCCCATTCGCATCTCTCCCATACCCACCTCCCACCAGATTTCATGCATGTTAAGCCATTGCAGAAGGCGGAGGGGGACAGAAAGATTGCAAGAGGCAGGGTTGATCTATGAACATAAGGAAACAAACATTTCCATGTCCCTGAGAACTCACTCATATGAACTTACAACAATGGTGACAGCATGCACAAGATCCATGCAGACTCAATCAGACAAAACCCCAGCATAGAACTGGTGAAATGAGCAGCAGGTCCCAACCTTAGCTGAAGAAATATTAGCATCTGATTATTTCTGGGTGAAGGAAAACTGATCTTTTTAAGGCAATGACTCTTGATAGACTGACTAGACCCCAGTGGATGAACTTGCACTGAGGGACATTTGGATACAAAAACATTACTCCACAGGCCTTAACATATATGGATTTTTTTTTAAATTAAAGATGTTGTTTTGGATTATAACGTTGCTGGTTTCAAGAGGGGACTTAAAGAGTTTTTCTAGACATGTGCCTTCAACACTGCTCAGCTAACAAAGAAAGCTGACACTTTGAGATGGCCAGGCCTGGGAAGTTCATGTGAATTTCAAGTGGTCCAGTGCTGAGCCTTGGGACAACACGGATCCCAACCAGGACCCAAAGGATAGATTGACAGTTGGGCAGCTGCAAAAGCCATTGATGAACAGAGATCATCCTGCTTGGACAGGAGACTGGTACTGCTGGGTCACATGAATTCCCCTGGGTCTTAGTGCCTGCTTTGTCTGCCCTGCATCTCTAAGCCAGTTTTTCTCTAATGGAGATACAATATTCTTTTCCTCCTTGAGATGCCTTTGCTCCACACTTGTCTGCTTTTGTTTCTGCCTCATTGCACCCTGACCCTTCCTTTTGTTTTCACACTCCAGTCATAGTAACATGGACAGGCTAAAGATAAAGGTCATTCTGATAATCATGTGTTGCAAGTTCTTTTAGGTGTTATTGTTTTCTGTGGTCTGTGCTCTCTGCATTACTAGCACTTAATCCAAAATTGCATGTGATAAATTATAATATGACTTTCCTAATCCAAGCATCTTAACTGACAGCCCTCTTTAAATGGAAAATTCACCCTGAAGTATCTATTGTGCTTGCCTCCTATCTAGATTAAGAGGGAGTCAATGGAGAAAGGGATATAAAGATGATTAGGATGTTTTATATGCAATACACAAAAATTCAATAAAAATTTACAAAATAAAAATGGAAAAAAGGATTCCACTTGAGTTCATTCTTCAGTTCCTTTATTGATAAAACTATGAACCCTCAGATGTGAACCCAATTTATCCTGTGTCACAATCTATCACAATATCAGTGACCTAAGATTCTACCACACAGCCTTAAAAAGAAGAGCAAAATAAATCCAAATTAAGTAGGCTGAAGAGACTAAAAAGGAGCAGAAGTAAATGAAAATGAATAAATATGAAGAAAAAGTAAAAAACTGAACTTCATTGTTTTAAAAATCACAATTAAAAAAAAACAATTAATTGATCACTAGTTCATTCTAGAATGGGAGACCATGCTTCTGGTCTTTCATTCTACATACCGAGAGTTTTCAAGTCACAACTCCATCTTAACATAAGTAAGAAGCTAGCAGACTAAAAAGTCAACAACTCTTTTTGGATCTGAGAAGTGAGGATGCAGGACAAAACGAAGCGATTATGATTGGAGGAATAGGCAGGTGAGTAGAAAATAAACAGAAACAGCTTACCAGAAGAGTGGAAAGTGATGATGATGGAGGACAGACTACCCTAGGCAGTGAAAGGATTAAAAAGAAACACTATGAATGAATGAATGAATGAATGAATGAATGCTTACAAGTTTGACAACTAAGATGAAGTGGACTAATTCTTTAAAAGACACAATCTTTCAAAACTCACTCAGGGATAAATAGTTTGAATGGGCATATATCTATTAAAGAAACTTGATTAACAGTTAATAATCTTCCATAAGAGAAAACACCAGTCCCAGATTAATTCATTGATAAATGCTACTAAAAATTTAAGAAAAAGAAAACCTACACCAGTTCTTTAAAAATTCTCTCAGAAGGCAGAAATTGAAGAAATAGCAAACAAATTATATGAAGTTAATATTACCTTGATGAAAATCCCTACCAAAGAATTACAAGAAAGATCAACATTTTTAATAAACTGAGTTCAACAGTTTACAAAAAGAATTATATACCAGAATCAAGTGGGATTTAACCCAGGTATATAAGTCTGGTTCAATGTGCAAAAGGTAACTAATATAATCTATCATGTCATTAAGCTAAACGAGAAAAATAACATGATTGTATCAGTGAATATTAAAAGTAGATGAAATGTAACTTCCATTCATGATTTTTTACAAAATGGAATAGAAGGGAACTTCCTCAAGTTGGTAAGGAATATCTACAAAATACCTTCAGCTAACATACTTAATGCTAAGAACCTAAAAGCCATTCCATTAAGGTCCATCATAGAGTAAGAACATCCCTCTCACCGAGATTTTTCTACATTGAACTAGAAAGTACTGGTTAGTGGAGTAAAACAGCAAAATGAAGTAAAAAGCACACAGATTAGGAAAAATGAGACCATGTTGGTAAAGGACACAATACCGTGTAGAGAAACTCTGAAAGAATCAGCAAACTCCTGAAACTAATAAGCAGTTGTGGCTAGGTTGTAGAATATGAAATTAACATGCAAATGTCAATCAAACTTGAACCCAGACCTTCATGCATGCTAGACAAGCTCTCCACCACTGAGCTACTCTCCCGGCCTTCTATTACTTTTCTACATACCAGCAATTAACAAATGGAATTTAAATTTTGAGTTTAGAACATAAAGCCATCTATTTTAGTATCTCACAAAGCTGCAATGCTCAGGTACTAGTCTATCCTAGCTTCGTGTCCTATTGCTGTGATAAAATACACTGACAAAAACAGCTTAGGGGAGAATGAGTTTGTTATGCCTCACAGTTCCTAGGATAATCCATCATATTCTGGAAGCCACAGCAGCAGAATCTTGAGGGAGCCAATCACATTACACTAACAGGAACAACAGAGAGCTAAGAAGGACCATCAACACCAAAGCAAACCAAAATTCATCAATGAAAACCCTAATCCTGCAGCTCAATCTCCAGAATAATTCATCATCTTCTGGCTTCCAAAGAGCTTGGGTAGCTGTACCCTTTCAGCTCTGCTCCCCGCAACACACAGAACTTGGCTCACACTCAGGCTAACTCCACTCCATTCCTGCAGTTCTGTTTGGAGGTTGTCCCACAGTCTTACAGTCTCTAATATCCTAAGGTCTCCAATGAAACTGGTACTTCACCTTCATAGCTTTAGGCAATGGCCTCTCCTAACCTATCTTCAGGAACTCCAACCCTGCCACACCATGCCTGTCCTCAGCTGCTTTCCATGACCCTTTAATCCTGCATCTTTCATGCCTTCAAACCAGTATAACAGTGTTTGCAATATTGCCAAATTCTGCTGCCAACTTAAGATGTAGATTGTCCCCTTTGGACCACACATGTATCAGTTCCTGCTTGATGACCCTGAGGAAATGCTTTCCTATTCTTTCTGTATGATAAAGGAGGTTGTCTACAATGATGCTCATCTCTCTATCCATCACAGTTCCTTCTTCATCACCATTGTACATTCAAATTAAGAAAATCAGCTATTTATTTTTAAATTCAACTTCACTCAAACCCTCAAGACACAGAATACATGCAGATTCTTGGCCAAACCTCAAGCAAATAGTCCTAACCCCAGCTCCTGTAGAGCCCTTGCTCCTCTCTAAAGCATCATGACCTGGACATTTTTCATAGCATCCTTATCTCCAAGCCATTAGAAAGACCCACTGAGCTCTGCCCACATCATTCAATAGCTTTTGTAGCCCCAAATTCCAAACTCTTCCACATTCCAGTCATAAAATAGTTAAAGTTGCAAAAACACCCACATAATCAGGTTGACGACAGCAACAACCCTTCTTCAGAACCCATTTCTGCCTTAGTTTCATATATATTGCTATGATAAAACACCCTGACTGAAACAACTTAGGAGAGAAAGGCTTTATTCCAGCTCACAATTCTAGATTATATTCCATCATAATAGGAAACTCAAGGTGATAGAACTTAATACAGCTAATCACATCACAGTCACAGTCAACAGCAGACAGATAACGAATGCATGCATGATCATGAAACTTCAGCTCACTTTTTCCACTCATACAGTCCAGGTGCCACCCAGGGAATGGTGCCACACACAGTGGGCTGGGTTTTCCCACATCAATTAGTAATCAAGAAAATCCCCTACTGACATTCTTACAGGCCAACCTGGTCTAGACAATCCTCTGTTAAAACCTTCTTATCAGGTGATTATAGATTGTGTCAAGTTGACTTTTAAAACTAACCATCATAAATTCTAACAAAACACGTACAAGATTCACAGAAAGAAGACTGCAGCACTCTGATGAAAGAAACAAAATAATTAAATGCATGGAACAGGAAGATTTAATATTCTTAAGATTTCAGTTCTGCCAAAATTTATCTATTGATTCAGTGCAGTCCCAATCAAAATTCCAGGAAGTTATTCATAGAATAAATTAACTGATTCTAAATTTTATACAAGAAGATATAACCCTTTAATACAATATTAAAGGAGAATAAGATTTTTTTGTTTACATGAATAATCATGTCATCTGCCACCACCATTGCTTGAAATCAAACTTACTATAAATCTACAGCAAACAGAGCAGTGTAGTGTGGATGAAAGGATAGATGAATTAGCCATTGCAACAGAACTGAGAGTGCAGAAATAGGTCCATATGCTACTATCAACTGTTTTTTGACAAGGAGCAAAGGAGAACAGTTTTTCTAAGTAATGACTGTTGTATATGAAATAAATGAATGTGGACATGTACGTCACAGTTTTCCAAAACTTAACTCAAAGGCATCACAGCCCTAAATGTAAAATGCAAAACTGTAAAATTCTTAGAAGATTATTTATAGTAAAACCTAGGTAGCCATGGACAGAGCAATGAATCTTTAGGTAAAAGAACAAAGGTACAATCCATGAAGGAAATCGTTGATAAATTAGACTAATAAAAATTAAAATTGCTGTTCTGCAAAGAACAATATCGATGGAATGAGGTAACATGCCACAGTATTCTAGAAAACATTTGACAACCTGATAAAGAATTGTCATCCAAAATACACAAATATTTTTAAAAACATACCAATAATGAAACAAAACAGCTTGATAAGTAACAGAAACTTTAACAAAAGATATGTATGGCTCATAAGTAAACATACATCATCATGAAAATACCATTTAAATCAAGAACTTACTAAATACCTGTTAGAATTATGAAAATCCAGAACACCGAAAGCAACAAATATTGGCGGACATTTAGCAATAAGAAATCTCCTTTATTACTAGTGGAGATGTAAAACAGTTCAGCTACATTAAATTGACTTTGATGTTTTCTTACAAAACTAAATATACTCTATACCATGCAATCAAGCAATTTCATTCCTTGATATTTGTCCACTGCAGTTGAAACTGTATATCTACACAAAAGCTACACATTGTATGTTTGTAACAAATTTATTTATAACTACCAAAATTTTTAAGCAATCAATACATCTCTTTGTAGTTTTATCAATAAATGATGGTAATATAGGTGATCAAAGTTTATTCAGCACTAAAAGAAATGAGCTATTGAACCATGAAAAGGCACAAAACAATTTTAAATGAAAATTACTTAGTGAAGCAGAAAATCTGCAAAGGCTACGTACTAGGTTTCAACTGTGACATTTAAGAAAAGGTAAAACAACAGTAAAAAAACAATTATTTCATAACTTTATTAATTATTAATAACAGGATTTTAGGACAGTATAGCTACTCTGTATGATACTATAATGATGGATATTATATGCTTTCTTGTTTAAATGAATGGGAAGAATGTATTAACTTTGGATACATCAAGAACAAATCCTAAAATGAATGATGAATTTTAAGTAGTGGTGATGTGTCAGTGTAATTAATTGTTACAAATTCACTACTTTGGTGGGTGTATTAACAATAGACAAAAATACACATGATGATGAGGGAAACAGTATAAGAGAATTCACTCCACCTTCTTCCCAAATCTTTTGTTGACCTAAAATCTCCATTAAAAAATTTTAAATCAGATGTGGTAGCACATGTCTATAATCCCAAATAGTGAGGTGGAGGCAGGAAGATCACGAGTTCAAAGCCTGCCTAGGCTTCGACAGCAAGTTTGAGACCAGTTCAGGCTAAGTGAAACCCTGTCTCTAATAATAATGATTACTATTTTTAATGAAAGAACGTGGAAATGACTTTTTGGGAATGCCTGCTGTTACAAATGGAAATCTTATCTAACCTTGTAACCAAAGTTAATTTTGTTTTAAAATTTGTTTAAAATGTATTTTTCCACTTATATACAGAAGATTTAGTCGTGTTTTTTTTTAATTTTTTTTATTTAAGAATTCACACAATGCATTTTCATCATATTCAGACCCCCTACTGGAGTCTGTTTCATTATATTCAGACCCCCTCCATCCACGACCTACTACATCTGCCCCTGACTTCATGTTATTTATCATTGCTTGTCTTTTTTTAAAAGTCTTCTCACTTCTGTTTCCCAAGTGCTCCTGGGTATGGGTTTATCACTTGGAGTCTGCACAACTTACCATGCATGATGCCAGTAAGGAAAATTGATATTCCCCCTCTTCCAGCATCTATCAAATACCAAAAGATCTTCATCTAGGACTGGACTTCCTGACCACCTCCCCCATCTACACTAGCTCCTGTCTTGCTTGGCTTTCCATGGGTCTTATGCATGCTGCCATTATTTTTTTTATTGAACTTTTGCATATATTTTCATACAATATAGATTCCCTCCCCTATCTGCGCCTCCTCCCACCAAAGTTAATCAGAATGTTTTGAGATCATTTAACACTATCCCAGCTTGTCTACCATTTATACAGTCTAGCTTTAAGCTAGAAAAGCTAAACATATACCTTTAATCCTTCATAATTTTCCTTACCCCTTGACACAGAATAATGTATGTGTGTGTGTGCTGTGAAAGTATCATCACTGAAACTAGTGACTTTCATTGAAGCAATGAATTATCTCCAGATGATGTTACAAACAAAACATTGGATTAAGTTGATAAAATGTTTGTGGTTGTGTATGCTCTTCTGGGTCAGTAGGGGGTCAGAAAAGGAAAATCCTACTCTGATAAGACGAGTTCTTCTTTTTCTTTACCATATCATGCTGGATGTACTGTTTTAATAAACACAGAGCAAGGCCTTTGGTTCAGGAGAACAATTCCAAGAGAACTTAGGAAGAACAAGTTCTTAGAA
This sequence comes from Nannospalax galili, assembly GCF_000622305.1. Classification (NCBI taxonomy): domain Eukaryota; kingdom Metazoa; phylum Chordata; class Mammalia; order Rodentia; family Spalacidae; genus Nannospalax; species Nannospalax galili. The sequence continues at coordinate 3,814,803 of NW_008332644.1, read as the reverse complement.
CTTATCAGACTCACTTTTGGTTTTAACCAAAAACAAAGGTAAATTTGTCTTTGTTCAGGTGCTGTAGTGTTATTGTGTCTCTTTGTTACAAAATAGTGGAAACAGATGATCAGTATTAAGAAAGTGGCTCATATTGTAACTGTAGTCAGGAATCAGAGCAATTAATATCAGTGCTCAGCTCACTGATCACAACTGATCCTACAAATGGACAAAAATGGAATGGTATGAACTACTTCATGGAAATAAATTTTGTAACTATCTTAGTCAGCTTTCTATTACTGTTACAAAATATTTCACAAAGTCAAAACACAATAGGAAAGGTTTACTTTGGCTCACAGTTTCAGAGATTTGTCCTTGGACCACTGGATTCATTGCTTTTAGGTCAACAATAAGGCAAAACATCATGCCAGAGAGTGTGTAGTGGACCATGCAAAGGTACTCACTGCACAGCAACCAGGAAGGTGACCTATTTTCTCCAACCAAGCCCCACTTCTGAATAGCTCTTTAGACTATGAACTCATCATGGATTAATACGTTGTTGAGGTTAGAACCTACATGATTCATTTAATGCCACAAACATTGCTACTTAGGTCCAAGCCTTTGAGTGGACATTCTGGATCCAAACCATAGAAATAACTACATACAAGTACTAATAACTTGAAAAGTAAAATTACAAAAATTAAGGAAAGTGAAGTAGAGATAGAGAGATAGAGATAAACATTCATGCATTCTCATAAGTATCAAAAACTTTCTCCACAATGAAAACTTCAGGTCCAGTTGATTTCACTACTGATTCGATCTAAGATTCACAAAAAAAGTAATGTAAGTGTGTTATGGCTACCTCCATTGTCAATTTGATGAGATCTAGAGTGACCTGGGAAAAGGGCAGCTGAGCATGCCCATCCAGGGTTCTCTTCTTTATGGTCATGGAGGTGGGAAGACCAGCCCACTCTGGGTGGCACTATACTTTGGGCTGGAATCTTGGACTGTATAAAAAAAAATGAGCTGAGCACTGGTATTCATCACTCTGATTCCTGACTACAGATACAATATGAGCCACTTCCTCAAGCTCTGGTCTTGGTGAATTTCCTGACAGGAGGGACTGAGCTCTACCTAAAACTTTGAGCCAAAATGAACTCTTTTTTCTTTTATTTTGTTTTGTCAAAGTGGTTTGTCATAGCAGCAAAAAAGTCAGAGCATTGATACAAACTCAGAAAATATAAGGAGATGACATCTTAACTTATGGTGTTCATATGAGCTTGCAATAGAAGAAAGTACAAAAAACTACAACAAAATATTCTTTATGGACACACACTGAAAGAATTCTTCAATGAGATATTAGTAATCCAAAAGCAGCAATATATTAGAACAGGAATATATTAGTACATCACAATAACTTGGATTATTGAAGGGACAATAAATGTGCCTTTCACCTGATCTTATGGAGAAAGCACTATTTTACTATTGAGTACCAATGGGTTTAATGATTTTTTTGAGATTAAGGTAGTTCCTTTCTATTGTTAATTTGCTGTGAGATTCTAGCATAATGGAAATTGCATTTTTTTCAAGTGCTTCTTTTGTTAGTACTTTGAAATGCTCAAATAGTTTTTCTCCCTTCATCTGTTAATATGATGAGCTACATTAATTTTTCAATGTTAGGCAACAGAGGCATGAAGATCAAAAAAGAGGAAATGAATCTATTCACAAGATTGATTAGTTAGACAGCAGTTTTATTCGTTATAAATTATTTCTCAAACCAGAAACATTCTATGTGTCTATGAACAGGAGAATAGTTTCAAAATCTGTGTTATATTCATAGAATGTAATACAGTAGTATTACATTAGTAATACATTACATTAGTTGAGAGGAATATACCTACTGATATACTGAGTGACACAGATAATTATCAGACATAATTATTATATAATAAAAGAATAAATACTACAACAGTCCATAAATATCATGGTTAATAGCATAAAATTTTAATTTATACTGAAAAGTATCAGAACAATTGTCACCTGCTTAGAGCAGGTAATTGCCTGGGCATGAGAATAAGGGAACTTTCTGAGGCATGATAATGTTCTGTACATTGATAGGATTTGGGTTACACGAGTGCATATATATCACAAAAATTTCCCAATGATAGTCTTCATTTAGCTTTCTACACTTCACTGTATAAAAATTTTATCTAAATAACAAACTGCCAGAGACTCCTGAGTTCTGGCCTCCCTCTGGCCTCTCTCTGATAGAGGGGCTGAGAATGCAAGGGACTGCCTGAGAGCTCCCGGATCCTGCCTCCACTTGGTGGTGAGCTTCCTCTAATTGTACCATACCCATCCCCCTACATGGGATTTTGTGAGGCCCCTCCCAAGACCCCAGGGCAGATCTGGCATTGGTAGGCTAAGGCTGAGATCCTAGCAGACAGCCTGAGAGGGTGGGTTTGACTTCCATTGGTGTAGTGGGTCTGATCTCAGCAGACCACCAGACAGTGTGGAGTTCTGGCCTCCTCTGGCTTCTTTCTGACAGAGGGGTTGAGAATGCAGGGGACTTTCTGAGAGCCCCAGGATCCTGCCTCCATGTGATGGTGACCTTCCCCTAATTGTGCCATACAAATCCCCCTACCTTGGATATTGTGAAGCCCCTCCCAAGGCCCCAGGGCAGATCTGGCTTTGGTAGGCTAAAGCTGAGATCCTAGGAGACAACCTGAGAAGGTGGACTGCCTGAGAATGCCTAGATCCTGCCTCCAAATGGTGAAGCTCGAGTGTACCTGACTGGAACCCGAATTGGACTTCTGTGGGTACTCCTGAACAGCTAACCTGAAGCCATCAGTTCCCTCCAAGTTAAACCTGGGAGAACCTGAACCCTGTACCAATCAGCTTTATATAACCAATGAAGAAAGGATCTAGGCGCCCAGATAATACAAACAGAAGCATATTTCAACTTAATTCTTATATCAGAATCATGAACAACAAAAGAAATTCACATGCCAAAATCACAAGGAAAGAACAATAAAATGGAACACCAAAACACATGTCCCCACCAAACTCCACCAATCCTGTACAAGAGTTCTATAAGGAGAAACCCCTAGAGATAACCTGGGACACTGAATTTAAAAGAACAATCATAAACATGATCAAGGAATTCAGTGAATTTAAAGGACACACAAACAAAATCAAAGAGCTAAAAGAAGATAGGGATAAACTTCTGAATGAATTCACAAAAGAGATAGAAACATTGAGGAAAACTCAGGCAGAAATGAAGAAGGAAGTGCAAAACTCAATAAGCAAACTTGAAACAACAGGGGAAAGCCTCACTGCTAGAATGAATGAAATGGAAAACAGAATATCAGCACTGGAGGATAAAGTTGAAGAACTGGACCACTCAAGAAAGATTATGGAAAATTTTTAAAGACACAATAATGGAATATGTAAGAGATGTGGGACACCATGAAAAGACCAAATCTATGGATCATAGGAATAGAGGAAGAAGAAGAATTTCAAGTTAATGGTGTTGAACAGATTTTAAACAGGATTGTAGAACAAAATTTCCTGAGATTAATGAAAGACATCCCCATTCAAATACAGGAAGCACATAGAACACCAAATAGACAGGATCAGAAGAGAAACTCTCCATGACATATCATAGTAAAAACACTAAATGTACATAACAAAGAGAGAATACTGAAAGCAGCAAAAGAAAAACAAGTCACATACAAAGGAAAGCCCATCAAAATTACAGCTGACTTATCAATGCAAACTATGAAAGGAAGAAGAGCCTGGACCAAGGTATTTCCAGCTCTACATGACAATAGATGTCAGCCCAGAATACTATGCCCAGCAAAAACGTCTATTATAGTTGAGGGGGGGAAGCAAAATCTTCCATGACATGAAAAGCATGAAAAAATACATGTACACAAAACCAGCCCTTCAAAGAATACTTGAAGCAATACAGAGAGCAGAGAGAGAAATAACTATACCCCAGGGGCAATATAAGAAAATAAATAAAGGTATAATCTAGGAAACACAAAATTATACAGAGAACACAAACAGCAATCAAAATGACAGCAACCAATACATATCTTTCAATAATAACCTTAAATATCAATGGACTGAACTCCCCAGTCAAAAGACACAAGCTAACTGAATAGATTAAGAAACAAAATCCATCCCTTTGCTGTCTGTTAGAAACCCATCTCACCTTCAAGGACAGGCACTACCTTAAGGTAAAAGGATGGAAAGGAATATTCTAAGCAAATGGGACTAAGAAACAAGCAGGTGTTGAAATTCTAATATCTGACAAAAAAGACTTCAAAGTAAAACTAATCAGAAGAGATAAGGAGGGTCACTTCATTCTGATCAAAGGAACAGTTAACCAAGAATATATTACAATCTTTAACATATATGCACCAAACTCTGGTGCACCCAAATTCATAAAAACAACACTACAGGACTTTAAGACACAGATTAACCCCAACTCAGTAGCAGTAGTGGAATTCAATACCCCACTGTCCCCATTAGACAGGTCAATTGGGCAAAGAATAAACAGAAAGACATCTGAATTAAATACCACACATCAAATGGACCTAACAGACATCTTTCAAATATTCCAGCCAAGCACCAAGGAATACACTTTCTACTCAGCACACCATGGAACTTTTTCAAAAACTGACCACATACTGTGCCACAAAGGAAACCTCAACAAATACAAAAAAAAAAAAAGAAATAATACCATGCATTCTATCAGACCACAATGCAATAAAGCTCAAAATCAACACTGGACAAAGCCCTAGTCACTACACAAACTCATGGTGATTAAACAACATATTGCTAAACAATGAGTGGGTCAAAGGAAAAATTAAGAAAGAGATAAAAGAACTGGAATTCAATGAAAAGGGCAATACAACACAACACAACCTCTGGGACACTTTAAAAGCAGTCCTAAAAGGGAAATTTATAGCTCTAAGTGCCTACATCTAAAAATTAGAAAGATCCCAAATAAATGACCTAACACTGCAACTCAAGAGCCTGAAAAGGCAAGAACAAATGAAACCCAAACCCAGCAGAAGAGAAGAAATAACAGAGCAGAAATTAATGAAATAGAAACAAAGAAAACAATATAAAGAATCAATGAATCTAAGAATTGGTTCTTTGAAAAGTTAAACAAGATAGACCCTTATCCTAGTTAACCAAAAGAAAGAGCACCTCCAAATCAACAAAATCAGAGATGAAACAGGAAACATCACAACAGACACCCAAAAGATCCAGACCATTATAAGGGAATATGTTAAAAACTTATACGCCACCATATTTGAATATCTAAAAGAAATGGATGGATATCTAAAATCATGGGAACCACCAAAGTTAAACCAAGAAGAGATCAACAGTTTAAACAGACCCATAACATATAAGGAAATAGAAACAGTAATACAAAGCCTCCCAACTGAAAAAAGCCCAGGCGCAGATGAATTTACAGCAGAATTCTATCAGACATTTAAAGAAGACCTCCAACCAATACTACTTAAATTATTCAAAAAGATAGAAACAGAGGGAGAACTCCCAGATTCCTTCTGTGAACATAGCATCACTCTAATACCCAAATCGGGTAAAGACACAACCAGAAAAGAAAACCATAGACCCATATCCTTAATGAACATAGATGCAAAATTCTCAACAAAATACTACCAACCACACGTGCATCAAAAAGATCATTCGCCACGATCAAGGAGGCTTTATTCCGGAGATGCAGGGATGTTTCAATACACACAAGTCAATAAACATCCTTAATCACATCAATGGACTCAAAGACAAAAACCACATCATCATCTCAATAGATGCAGAGAAGGCGGCCTTTGACAAAATTCAACATGCATTGACGTTCAAAGTTCTAGAGGGAATTGGACTACAGGGAACATACTTCAACGTAATTAAAGTATAAACAACAAACCCACAGCCAAAACTGGACGCATTCCCATTAAAATCAGGAACCAGACAAGGATGTCCACTGTCTCCACTCCTTTTCAACATAGTGCTTGAAACTCTTGCTAGAGCAATAAGACAGGAAAAGGAAATTAAAGGAGTACTAATTGGAAAAGAAGAGGTGAAACTATCACTTTTTGCAGATGATATGATACTATACCTAAGAGATCTCAAAAGTTCCACCAGAAAACTCCTAGAACTGATCAACACTTTCAGTATAGTGGCAAGTTTTAAAAATCAATCTTCAAAAATCAGTAGCCTTATTATATACCAACAATTAGCAATTAGAGAAAGAATATAGGGAAATTCTCCCATTCACATGGATTGGAAGAATTAATATTGTGAAAATGACCATCCTACCAAAAGCAATATAAAGATTCAAAGCAATCCCAATCAAAATCCCCATGCCATTCTTCACAGAATTAGAAAAAAAAAATCCTTAAATTCATACGGAAGCACAAAAGACCCTGGATAGCCAAAGCAACCCTGAGCACAAAGAGCAACACTGGGGGATTACTATACCAGATCTCAAAGTATACTACAGAGCTATAGTCTTTAAAAAAAAGCATGGTACTGGCACAGAAATAGAAACATAGATCCATGGAACATCATTGAAGATCAAAACCTGAGTACATGCAATTTCAGCCACCTGATATTTGACAAAGGTACCAAGAATACACAAGGGAGGAAAGACAGCAT
>NW_008332644.1:3744026-3808081 GCF_000622305.1 Nannospalax galili | reverse complement strand
CCTTATCTTTCACCTTGCACAAAAGTCAACTCCAAATGGATCAAAGACCTCAATGTGAAACTGGAAACCCTGAAACTATTAGAAGACAATATTGGCAGTAACTTACAAGATATAGGTGTAGGAAAGGATTTTCTAAACCAGGCAGGAGTTGCTCAGGAATTAAGGTCAGAAATCAACAAGTGGGACCTCATTAAACTAAAAAACTTCTGTAAAGCAAAAGGAACAATCAAAAAAGTGAAGAGAAAACCCACGGAATGGGAACAAGTCTTCACCAGTGACACATGTGACAGAGATTTAACATCCAGAATATATAAAGAACTCAAAAAACAGAGAATCAAGAAACCAAATGATCCAATTAAAAGATGGGTGAAAGATCTAAACAGATTTCTCAAATCAATAAATAAAGATGACTAAGAAAAATCTCAAAAAGTGTTCAACATCGTTAGTACTTAGGGAAATGCAAATTAAAACCACCCTAAGATATCACCTTACCCCAGTCAGACTGGCTAGGATCAAGAGAACAAATGATACCAAATGCTGATGAGGATGTGGAGAAAGGGGAACTCTCATTTACTGCTGGTGGAATTGCAAACACGTGCAACCTCTATGGAAAACAGTGTGGAGAACTCTTAAAAAGCTAAAAATGAACCTACCATATGACCCAGTTATACTAATCTTTGGCATATACCTAAAGGACTCACCCTATTGTAGAGACACTTGTACAACAATGTTTGTTGCTGGTCTTTTCACAATAGCTAAGAGATGGAAGAAACCTAAGAGCCCCTCAACTGACGAGTGGTTAACAAAAATGTGGTACATTTACACAATGGAGGTCTATTCAGCAGTAAAGGAAGATGAAACAATGAAATTTTCAGATAAATGGATGGATCTAGAAACTGTTATACTAAGTAACACAGACTCAGAAAAAGAAACGACATTGTGTTCTCCCTCATATGTGGCTTCTAGCACCAAATCCTTTTAAATTCCAGGTCCTTTTAATAAGATGATGCTATACAGCAGTCTCTTCTGCATGAAATAACTACCATCATCAGGACTTCAGCTGAGCGTGATCGCTAAACATCATCACAATTGGGCTTGTTGACAGTTGTGCTCATTCATTAAAGGAGGGCCAAGCAGGGTAATTGGACCTCACTGCATTATACAGCCACTCTTCCTAGCCAACTGAATGTAATTTGACTCTAATTGTCTCCTAGATTTGGGAAGGGTTAAAGTATACAATCTGTGGAAGGCTAGGAAGAGAAGGCTTGACCCATGCTGTATAAAGGCTTTCCAGTGTGCATACCCTCAGGTCATACATATACCTCAGCAACTCCTCAGTTATCTCAAAGCCTTTGAGAGGGAACAGACACTGATTCTAACCACTCCAACAGCTATCAAAATACCTGAATGCAAATCCTGAATCACTCTAGTATCTAGCTTTGGAAGTCAAAAAAAAAAGAAAAAATTGAGGAGGAACCCAATAGAGGGATGCTTTTGGAAGCCCTTGTCAAGAAACTCCAATGGACTCTCATATGAACATTTGAAAATTGCCCTGTTCTGACGTTTTTTTCTAGTTCCTTGCAATGCTAATTACTTTTGTCTTTACTTCTCCTTCACATCTAGTCAGGATTCAAAGACTATCTTTTCCTCCCTGAGATAAGAGTTATGCAATTTGGGAGTCTTTTAGATAGACCCACTGAAGGGGTATTCAATTGCCTCACCCTGTGTCCCTGTCCAACATGGAAGAAGCCAGAGAGGTCTGTGTCCCATTTTCCTATTGGCAATTTGGGTAACCTCTTCAAAGGATGGTGTGATAATAGGAGGTAGGAATTGGCCAGGCAGTTAGGGTAAAAAAAAAAAAAAGATCTCCCCAAAAAGTAGCCAGCTTCTTGGCTAAAACTCACAGTGTCCTTGGGCCTCTTAGCAACCTACTCCATTCCAAAGGCCAAAAATGTCAAAAATATTTGGGAGCTTTTATTTAATCCTTAAAAGATTTTAGGGTTACCTCTTCAGAAGGGGGAATGTTAGAGTATCCAAAAGCCCCATAAAAAATAAATTAAAGAAGAAGAAAGAGTACAAGAAGTTATCAGAAAAAAGTGATAGGGAGATATGGGAGGAGTTCGAGGGGAGGGGGTGGGCATGGATTTGATCAAAACACCTTATATGCATGTATGAAATTCTCAATAAATTATTTATTTAAAAATAAAAAAAGAAAAGAACCTTCCAGATTGAAAAAAAAGTATCTGAAAAAGAATCATTAACAACTATTTAATAAATGCTGCGCATGGTGATGTTTATGAATGTATGTTAATATCTTCAACCTACTTTGAAATGTGTTCTAAAGTGAATCAGTGGATAGAGGGATGCATAACAAAGCAAACACTATAAAATGTTATTTAAAACTACAAATTTTGGACACAGACAGGTGAAGACAGACAGATCTTTTGACTGTTCTGTATATTTGAGATTTTGTATTGTAGAGAGGCAGAAACAAAATTATTTCTTATTATTACTGTTGAATTAAACAAAGTGTATGCTAGCACATGCACCCCCACTGTGATACATCCCCGGACCCTGTAATTATTATTTTACAATGATAATTTGTATTATATGACAGATGATATGTGATACAGAAAGTGTGAGGTGGGTGATGAATAATTATTTCCTGGCATGCTGTCACTGATTCGGTATCACTTCATTCATAGAAAGTAATCACTAACTTACAAAGAATTCTTAACTATGCACACAGATTACTTGATGAGTTGTCTTGGAATATGCAGGAGCTGTAGGATACCACAAAAGATCAAATCTATGAATCTTATAGGGAAAGAGAAGGAGAATGAATTCAAGTCAATAAAACTGACCAGTTCTTCAACAGGTTTATGGTTAAAAAAAAAAATCCATTGCTAGGTCTCCCTCTATTCATTAATCATCTCCCTAAAAAAAAAAAAAAAAAAAAAAACTTCCCTAAATTAAGGAAAGACATACCCATACAGACACAGGAAACACACAGAACATGAAATAATAAGACCAGAGAAGAAACTCCCAGTAGCACAGTAAAAAACACTAACTACACAGAAAAAAGAGGGGGTCCCAAAACCTGCAAGAGAAAAGAAAAAAGATACATATAATGGGAAAAAACATCAGTGTACCAGCTGACTTTTCAAAGTAAGCTTTAAAAGACAGAAAATCCTGAAACAATGCATTTCAAGTGCTAAATAATCACATACACCAATCCAGATTTCTTTACCCAGCAAAACTGTCTATTGTGGTCAAAGAGGAAAGAAAAATCTCCCATGATATAAATAAGTGGAAAGAATTATTGTCCACTGAACCATTCCTACAGAGAATGCTGGAAGAAATACAAAAGGCTGAAGAAAGCAATAACCATATCCTAGAGGCTTGTGGAAAGACAAGGGAAGCTGTAATTATGGAAAAATGAAATACAACCAAGAACATAAACAGAAACTAAAACAGCAATAGCACCATACCTCAGAGTTCCTAGTATCACCCAATTTGTTCATCTAGCAGCCCCAATCCCACCCTACTGCTCCAGGACTCCATGGATTCAATCCTGGAATCTCAACTCAAAAGTTGTACCTCTCTCTACCTGAACTAAGACCACTTCCTTTACCCCCGTCCACATCAATGCAAAGTGGCCCCAAAATTGAACAAGTAACACTCAGCTGGGCCATAACCTGATAAATCTGAGAAACAAAGACACAAACAATTAACAAATATGAGATCAATTACCTATACCAAGAAACACCACAAGTCCAGCTACCTATATCTTCTTGAAAAATAAAAACATAATCAAATGCTTAACCAAGTTAGTACAGAAATTAACAACCCCCATTAAAATGGCTTCTGAGAAAAACAGCTGTTGCTTGGACTTGTTCTCCACCTGGCAAGCTAGACTGGCAAGCTGTGGACAAATGCCTTCTTTCCAGGTTTGGATTCACCTGCTTGCTCTGACCACTACAAATGAACTTGACTGCTGACACTCTGCAGGAGGAGAGGGGCAGAGAGAGTCAGTCATGCCTTCCATCTAACCAGCTGGCCTGAGTGGTACATGGGGGAGAGACTAAGGATGGGACAGGGGGGGAACACTAAAAAGAGGAACAGGGAAAGCCAAAGTGTGGGTGTCTTCACCATCTTGGGTAGCCACAGGGAGGTCACAGGGTCCCTGCCTCCATGTAGAGGGGATCCCACCCCACCCATATTTCTGTAAGTAACCAAGTAACCCCTCCCCATTCATTGCTCAGTTGGAAAGCCCAAATGAACTCACTAGGATTTTCAAAGCTGCAGTTTGGGGAATTTGTACCTCACTTTGTCTTTGGGACGGTGGGAGGAGGAGATGGGATGTGGCAGATGCCTCCCAGAAGGAATTTTAGCAACAATTGGCATAGTCAAGCAGGATATGACAAAACCAGGAATGAGTTTGGGAACAATGGTGCCTCTGATATGGGGAAAGAGACCAACGACTAAAGCAAAGTTGGGTGAGGGTAGAGTGTGGGCAGAGGAAATATGGCTATGGTGGGCTATCCCCACAGCCCTAGTGGGGGTAGCAGCTGTGGCATGGATAATGCAGTGGATAGTGATATGTGTAACTAGGGTGAGGCCACCAAAGCAAACAAGGTCAGTGGGGGAAATCCTGGGATGGCAGTCCTCTTGTAGGTGGTATAGTGTACACCTGCTTGGAGAATGGAGTCTACCACGTGAGTATAAGGAGGCTTTAAGGACCATGGAAGGTCTACAGCAAACTCTGCAAGCCCTGGGAGTAGCATACCAGGGGCAGAAGTTTCAGTGAGCAGCTGCAGATGCTGCTTGGCAGCTTCTTTGCATAATAAAAAAATCTGTCCCAAGCAGAGGCGATAGCCCAGAGGGAGACTAAACATGTAAGAAAGGAGTTGCAGTGAGAAAGGGATATGAGGCTGGCCTCTTCAGTACTGGCCTCCGACTGGCAAGTAAATTACATAAAAGAGAAAAAGCGATGGAGATTTTAGCCTGACATTTCTTACAGCTAGGGGGTCAAAAGGGAAAGAAAGCCCAGATCAGATTGATACTACAAAGCCCATTCTGGGATGCCAAAACATGGAACCCATGGAAGAAGGCAGGTAGTGATGAGGAAGGGAGTGATCTAGAAGTAGCTGAAGATGCCCCTCAGGTTCAACCTTTAATACAAAGAAAGGGGAAAAAAATCCGTATTTCAGTATGCTGATGGAGGCTTTAACAATGATCCAGTTCAAGAAACTATAGCAATCAGAGAATACTCCACTCTGGAGCTGTTTGAACTAGGGAAGACCTTTCAAATAAGCAATGAAGGAGCCCCTCACCACCTGACTTTTGAGGCTGTGGGACATGGGAACAGATGAAATTAGTTTAAGTGCTGTAGAAGCATTAAAGCAGAGCAATATAACCACCCATCCCTCCTTGAGACACAGGCTGCGTAACCTGAGGCAGTACAGGGGGAATCGGTCCCTGATGGACTGGCTTGTACGGGCCATAAAAGATGCCTGGTCATCACCAATGGAGGATCCCATGGATATCAGGGACTGGAGGACCATAGAAGAGGAACAGGTATGAGGAAAGCAATGTAGGATGCCAGTTCACTGGGCAAGATAGGACTATTCACCAGAGATTTAAAGAACTTTAAAGAACAACTTGATTCACTAGGGACCTTGAGATTGGTATGGAGATTTAATGGCTTTGCCGAGTCCCTTAGTGGGGCAGGGTCTTTGTGAAGTAGGAGAGGCTTTGGCAGACCTAAGTGACTTAGACTAGCATGTAAAATGTGCCTGTAAAATAGCAACTCAACCTAAAAGACATAGAAAAAAGACAAAACATATAATAAAAGGACTCAAGAGTTCAATGTCAATGGGAAAAAGTTCATCCTACACCTGTCACCCCCTCCAAGACTCAAGGACTCTTGGATGGTGGAAAGGATGTAAGAGCCAGAGGAAGGGTGGAATGTTGCATGGACTTGTCCTCTACCTGGCAAGTTAGACTGGCAAGCTGTGGACAAATGCCTTCTTCTCAGGTTTGGATTCGCCTGCTTGCTCTGATCACCACAAACAACCTTGACTGTTGACTCTCCCAATCAGCATGTGTTCCAACCAAGCAGCTGGCCTGAGTTGTACATGGGGGAAGGACTAAGGAAAGGAACAGGGAAAGCCAGAGTTTGGGGGGAGGGGTTCACCATCTTGGGCAGCTCCTGGGAGGTAATGGGCCCCTGCTTCAATGTAGAGGAGAATCCACCCTGACCACACTTCTGTAAGTTACTGCCCCCCCCATCCATCGCTCTGTTAGGAAGCCCAAATAAACTTGCTAGGATTTTCCAAACTGCAGTTTGGGGAATTTGTACCTCGCTTTGTCTTTGGGACCTCAGGAGGCAGACACACGCCTCCCAGAAGGATTTTTAGTGACAACAGCCTAGTGAATACACAAGAAAAGGATTTCAAAGTAGCAATTATAAATATGTTCAAGGAATTCAAAGAGAATATGTACAAAAAACTGAATGAAGACTGTGAAAACACAGCTGAATGAAATTACTAAAGCAATTCCAAACATGGAATTTGAATTCAATAAATAGGACCTCAGAAGAACCAAACTGAAATAAACACTCAGGAATTCAAACAAAAAGCTTAGCAGAAAGAAGCAGAACATAAGTATAGGAAATGGAACAGAGACTATCAGATCTTAAAGACAATCTTTGGGAAATGGATCTCTCAATCAAAAAAAGACAAATAAAATAACCCAAGAATGGAACATGCAAAACCGCTGGGACACTAAAAAGATAAATCATAGGCATAGAAGGAGAAAAAAACACAGGTCAAAGACACAGAAAATATTTTTAATAAAATTATAGAAAACAAATTCCCAAATCTAGGGAAAGAAAAACCTATCAAGAAACAAGAGGCATACAGAACACCAAGTAGACAGGATCAGAAAATAAACTCCCATGTCATATCATGGTCAAAACATTAAACATACAGAACAAAGAAAAGATTGAAAGCTCTGAGAAAGTTCAAGTCACATATAAAAGCAGGCTCATCAGAAGAACTGCTGACTTTTCGATGAAAGTGTGAAAGCCAGAAGGGCTTGGAATAATGTCCTTCAAGTCAATGAAACACACAGATTCCAACCCAGACTACTATAACCAGTGAAACTATCAGTTGTAGTTGAATGAAAAAGAAAACCTTTCCACAGTAAAAACAGATTTAAGGAAGTTATATTCATAAAACCAGCTCTACCGATAATATTTGATGGAATACTTCAATCAGAAGAGAAGATTTAAACACTGTCAAGAGAGCACCAAGAACAAAATTATGCCAGAACAGTCAACCAAAAGGTCTGAGAGAGCACCACTAAAATGTCCAGTGTAACAGGAAATAATGAAAATTGGTCAATGTGTAAAGGAGAACATAATACTATTCTACTTAATAGTTACTGTATTAAACTGACTCTTAATAGTAGGTGATTCTTAATAGCTTATTACTATACCCATAGATTAATGCATCTCTCAACTCTCACCAGAGAAGTTTCCATAGGCAACAAATGGTGATTAACACAGAAATCCACAACTGGCTGAAATGCAGAGACCAAGAGACTGAAGAGCACTTATCACTGAATAAGACAGCTAAATCAAACTTATATTCCCCCAAGGCTCATAGATCATTGCAGAAGAGGGGGCAGGAAAATTGTAAGAGCCAGAGGTGGTGGACGACCACAAGGTAACAGTTTTCCAGATAGCTGGTCAGTTACCCATATGAACTCATAGCAATGGTGACAGCATGCACAAATCCCATGAAGCCCAAACCAGACAAAATCTCAGCATAGCCATAAGGAAGTAAGAAAGTCCAACCCCACCTAAGAAAATTGTGGCAACAGATGGCTACTGGGAGAGGCAAAGACAGCCTCTTTCAAGTATGAGACTCTTGGTAGGTTATCCAGGCTCCAGTGGATTGACCCCACTGAAAGATGTTTGGAGACACAAATTGGACTCTATAGACTATATTATATATGTAAGAGAGTGCACTAAATTGTGATGGGGAAGTGGGGGATTACATATATTACATACATTGGATGGGAGGCAGCAGATGGAGGGGATCTAAGTACAATCAAATTATATTGTATGAAAATTGCAGAAATTCAATTCAAAATTGGTTGATAATAATCCTCAATATTAATGGTCTCAACTCCCCAGTTAAAAGACACAAACTAACTGATTGGATTATAAATTGGGATCCATTGATTTTCTGTCTTAGAGAAATGCATGTCACCAATGATGACTGAAGGATGGAAAAAAATATTCCAAGCAAAGAGAAGTAAAAAACAAGCAGGCAGAGCTAATCTGATAACTGACTAAATAGACCTCAAACTAAAACTAATCAGAAGAGACAGGGAAGGTCACTCCATACTCAGTAAAAGAAAAATACACCAGGAAGGTATTAGTATCCCAAACACAAATGCACCACACACAGGGGCACCCAAATTTCATAAAAGAAACGTTATTAGATCTAAAATCACACAATGACTCCAACACAGTGATAGTGGATGCTTCAATACCCTGCTAATATAGAGGTCAACCAGACAAAAACTAAATAGAGAAACCTTGGCATTAAGTGACACTATAAATCAAATGAGCCTAAAAAACATCTCCAGAACATCAAACACCAAAGAATACACTTTATTCTCAGAAGCTCAGAGGCTTTCTCCAAAAATGACTGCATATAGCCCAGACGTAGTGGCACACAACTTTAATCCCAGCACTCAGGAGGCAGAGGCAGGTGAATCTCTGGAGTTCAAGGTCAGCCTGGTCTACTTATCAGTTTCCAAGCCAACTGGGGCTACAGGAAGATCATGTCTCAAAAAAAAAAATGGGGAGGAGGGCACAAATTAGGACACAAAGCAAGTCTCCAATATTATCCTGTATTCTGTCTGACTACAAAGGAATAGACCTATCAATAATAATATAAATGGGGAAAATACACAAACTCTTGGAAACTAAACAATTCACTGCTGAATGAAGTTTGGATCAAGGGAGAAATCAAGAAAGAAATTAAAATATTCCTAGAACTGAATGAAAATGAAAATACAACATACTAAAACTTATGTGACACAATGAAGGCAGTCCTAATTGGAAATTTTAAAGTATTAAGTGCCTACACCAGAAAATTAGAAACATCTCATGTAAATAAATTGATGATTTATTTACCTGAGGGCCTTGGAAAACCAAGAAAAAATAACACTTAAAAAAGAGTACGTAGGAAGAGATTTTTAAAAATCAAGACCAAAATTAATGAATGAAAAACAAAACAGTACAAAGAATTAGTGAAATGCAGAGTTTGTTTTTTGAAAAGATTAAAAAGATTGACAAAACTTTAGCCAAATTAACCAAAAGAGAAGACCCAAATTAACAAACTCAGAGATGAAAAGGGAACTATTACAAGAGAGGAAATGCAGGAATCTTTAAAGATACACTTAAAATATCTATATTTGGGGGCTGGAGAGATGGCTCAGCAGTTAAGAGAACTGGCTGTTTGAATCTGAGCATCTACATGATAGCTAACTATCCCTACCTCCAGTTCTAGGGACTCTGATGCCCTCTTCTGTCCTTTGAAGATACTGCATAGCATAGATACTGCACCACATGGATGTACTTACATACATGCAGGCATAACACTCATACACCCAAAAAAGTACAAAAATTAATTTTTAATCTATATTTGACTAATCTAGAAACTCTAAAATAAATGAATTTCTAAATATGCACACCCTATCAAAGTTAAGCCAAAATGACATAAATAATTTGAACAGACCTGTAACAACCAATGAGATCAAAGCAATATTTAAAAACCTTACAACTAAAAATAGTCCAAGACCAGATGGATACAGTGCCAAATTCTACCAAACCTTCAAAGAAGAATTAATACCAATACTCTCCAAATTATTAGAAAATAAAGGAACACTCTCAAATTCTATGAAGCCATTACTCTAATATCAAAACCAGACAAAGACCCAACAAAAATAAAATTGTAGACCAATCTCTCTGATGAACATAGGTGCAAAAAATTCTCAATAAAATACTTACACAATAAATGCAAAAGCACATCAAAAAGATTGTTCACCATGATCAAGTTGGGCTCATCTCAGGGATGCAGAGATGATTTAACATAAGTAAATAAGTGTCATCTACCACATAAACATACTCAAGGAGAGAAATTACATGATCACCTCATTAGATGCAGAAAAGGTCTTTGACAAAATCCAACAACCTTCATGATAAAAGCCATGGAGAATCTAGGAATTCATGGGACATGATGTTGATATCAGCATATGGCATCAATATACAACAAGCCCATAGCCAACATCAAACTAAATGGAGAAAAGCTGAAAGCATTCCTATTCAAATGAGGAACAAGACAAGCAAGGACATCCACTCTCTCCATTCTTGTTCAATACAGTGCTTGAAGTCTCAGCTAGAGCAATAAGATAAACGAAAGGACACAAATTGGAAAGGAAGAAGTCAAAGTGTCTTTATTTGCAGACAATATGATTCTAAACATAACAGCCCTAAAGACTCTACCAGAAAACTCTTAGATATAATAAATATCAAAATACCAAGATATAAAATTAACACCCCTAAATAATCACTTGTGTATTTGATTAATGTCTATCCACAAAACCGTAAGCACATGAAAGCTGAAACGCTTGCTAATTTTGTTCTGCCTTGCCTGCACTCCTAGTAATTGGACAGAGTCAGTAGATCAACAAACAGCTAAGCAGAGAAGCAGGCAGAACGCAAATTTAAAGTGGCAACTCTAGTACGATGTGAGCCCTGAACAGTTTAAAGTATAGATGTGAGCCTGGCGTGGTAGCACACGCCTTTAATCCCAACACTCAGGAGGCAGAGGCAGTCAGATTTCTGTGAGTTCAAGGCCGGCCTGGACTACATAGTGAGTTCCAAGTCAGCTGGGGCTACAGGGAGACCCTGTCTCAAAAAGACCAAAAAAAAAGTACAATGTGAAATTTGCCTCATTATTTGGTGACACCTACAGAATTCTCTCTTTTTATCTGTTTTCTTCTTTTTTCTTCTTTCTCTCCTTGGTATTCTCTTAATCAAATAAAGAAAAAATGTTCTTTGAGGGTTACATGAGAAACATATTCATCTTTAATATGAGCAAACCACCATCTAACTGAAAATTTTAGATTGAGTGTGCTTATATGGAACATCTTTTTAAAAAATTAATTACAACTGAATTTTAATACAGTACTTACAAATAGAAATGTTGAATGAGAATAAAATTATTATTTTCTTTAATTATTGAAACCCTGTCCTAACAAGGGACTGAGACATTCTATATTTAAATAATGTATATCATGAGGGTCTCTCCAGGCATTGGGAAAGTATAATTTATTGCTAAGGCGTTGTCCTCAGCTCTTCTCCAGTATGCCAATTGAGAAGCTTCTGGCCTAAGGAATAACCTAACTGGATTCACAAGAACAGGTCCTGAATTAGATTCTCTGATCACTGTGTCAGCTGCTTTCTTTTTGCTTCTTCTGTAAGCTAAGCAAATTTCTACAGGCTTCTACTCAAAATAGAACCTTGAAAAGAAATGCTTGTGCTCAAGCCTGAGGACTCCACCAGAGATGGACAAAGGAAACTAAGAATCTGGACCAGCCGCTGCCCAGCTCCCATTCGCCTGCATCAGCCTCCTTCTCACTGCTGCTGGGGAGACAATGGCAGGCTGTTGCCGAGAGCTTGTCTGTGTATCTCTAACTCCCTAACAGACTCCCTAGGTACTGAGACTGCAGGAGGATTGCAATACCATTAACACTTCCCCCAAAGAAGTTTACACATGGGCTCAGGTTACCAGACTCCTGGGACATCACAGGGCACATCACAGGGCAATTTGTGACACATCCTCCACTTATATAAATTGTGCACCTTAACTAACTCTACCCCTCCTGGCTTCCCTTTCGTAAGTTAGTTGTGCATTCTTATCCCCAGAATTCCCTTCCCTCCCTCACTGCATAGGAATCAGAGACAACCTGACTACATGAAACTTCCCCCTTCCACTGAGAAGGAACCTGGACTTGTCTCATAGACCTGAATTCTCTTCAGAGAATTCCCTCCCATGATGCTGTCTGTCTGTATATCCATGGGATTTTAAATTCTTCTAACTGAATATGTGAGAGCTTAGCTTCTGCTCCTGCTCCAGGGACCTCTGCCACCATGCCTCCCCACTATGATGGACTGACTCTTGCCCCTTTGGAACCATAAGCTATATAAACTCTTCCTTCTATAATTTTCTTTGATCAGTGTTTCTATCACAGCAACAGAAAAGTAACTAATACAGACAGACAGATATCCTCCATACAAAATGCTTAGCATAGGGACTAGTGCATACTGTGTCACTGTAAATCCATGATTTTCTCATTTGTAGCTTTCGTTACGGCAAAGATTAATTTAGTGACATCACTATTCAGTTTTCCTTTCGTTCCTCCTTTTCCAATGTATAATTGTTTCATTACTGTTATTTTGTTTTAAAATGATTGTTGCATGATTACATCTTGATTTTACTTGTTTATTCTATTACATTCTTTCCACTGAGGAAAAGAAAAAAGTGCAATTCTGGAAGCTGCTGCTCTAAGCATCCCATCCCAGGCCTGTGTGTTTCAGGCTGATGTGCAATGTTCAGTGTCCTGTGGTCCTTCACACAGGAGGAGTCACCTCTGCGTTCCTGGTCTCATTAATGTAAGAATTTAAAAATGGACTCAAATGGAAACATGAGGAAAATTTGATTGACGTTTAAAAAGAAAAACCCCCAGGGCAAACAAGCTGTAAATCTCAGCAGCTTCCAGAGGAGAATGGGGGAGAGCAGGAAAGGAAAATCATGCCATTTAAGCCAGCATGGAGGGCAGACCCATGGTTGACTAGCAGCCACATGACCAGGAAGGGGGGCTTTGGAGAAAGAGGAAGGATGCCCAAAATGTTGGAGAAGCCAAATCCCCCAGCAACAAAGTGTTGAGGAGAGCAAGTTCAGTAAAAGAGAGAAGAAGAAGAAGAAGAAGAAGAAGAAGAAGAAGAAGAAGAAGAAGGGGAGGGGGAGGGGGAGGAGTGGGAGGAGGAGAGGCTACTCTTTTCTGAAGAATTTGGAAAAACAGGCAGATTTGCAAAGTTCGGTGCCTATGACCCGGTAAGCTACTGCACTAGACAGTAGGGATTCTGAGAAGTAAAACTGGTATTTCATCAGAGAAATAATTATTTTGCCTACCTCCTTAGCATGGCTTAAGGTGAACCCACCTTCCTAGGGTTGGTCCCTTGGCCATATCATTGACCCTGTCCAACTGGAATGTTAGAGGTCTCCACCCAAACCAGAGAGTGTATTCTCTTGATCAAAAGAAGTATTTTATGCATGAGTGTGTGTGTGCATGTGTGTGCGTGTGCGTGTGTGTGTGTGTGTGTGTGTGTGTGTGGTATTTTTGTTTGTTTCTTTTCATTTGGCCTTTTTTGCTACTCTAACATCCAATGTGAGCCACAGAAGGCTGTCCAGAAGGGGAAAACAGTTGAGCACATGTTTTCCGGACAACATGAATATAGTATGTCTCTTCTTAGGACCTAGACTTGCCTCCAAAGCTGACTCAGAAAATTTGAGATGAGAAGGCCAGCTGGGTCAGACAATGCTCAATATCCAAACCCCTTCACCAGTAAGCATTTTACTTTTCATAAAAGATGTAGAAATAGAGATTACCAGGTATGTCCAACCCACTATCCATGAGCCTCATGCAGGCCAGGACAGCTGTGAATGAGGCCCAACACAACTGTAAGTTTACTTAAAACCATATGGAAATTTTTGATGTATTTTTTCACTTCAATCGTGCAGTTCTCAATTGTGAGCTTTGCAGATTACAATGTCATACAATGTCACAAAATAAATGTGTGTGTGTTCCCACTACTTATGTGCATAGATATCTTCAGTATACAGTGGTATGTGACTTTTGGCGTCTTGTCTTCTAAGAGCAGACAGCCAAATTGGCTTCATAAGATGTTACATGTGCTTGTAGTGACTTGGTGAGTGAAATACAGAAATTATCAATAATACTTAAACATATCATTGCAGATGATAGGTGTTAAATCATTGACAAGGCAAGTGTTCTTATTTGACTATTAAGGGTACTTGCTTGGTTTCGTCACACCTCGTGAATCATCCACCTCGCTTTACAATCAGCATCAGCAAATGAGATGTGGAAGGACCTAAACCTTGCTTCCTCTTTTCCTGTCAAGTAATTTTCATAATAAAAGTAAATATAGCCTCATATCGGTTACTATTTGAGACCAGAATGGCTATTAAAATATGTAAAAAGAAAAATTACCCACGGAAAGAAAAATTATGGATGAACTAAGATCATTTAAGGAAAAGTGGACGGATAACTACTCTTTATTGAGATAAATAGCAAGGCAGTCTGCTTCATTTGTAGAGATTTTTGTGTAACTTTTCAAAGACTGTGATTTGAAAAGGAATTATATGCAATTAAAAGCAAGTTACCATATTTGTACAAGAATTGTGCTTTAAGAATAAAAGAATGAAACTGAAAAAAGCCTGTCTTTTCAACAAAATTGTTTTTTAAATGTTACAACTCAGATTCCATAATTAACAGGAAAACTCAAAACCACTTACTAATCTGAGCTCATTAAACAATTTATGGTGAGAGTACCAGATACAGTATCCCCTGAAAGAAATGGAATTATTTCTAAAGTCAGTTTGTGCCAGACGTGGTGGTGCACGGTTTTATTCTCAGCACTCAGGAAACAGAGGCAGACAGATCTCTGTAGGATTAAAGGCAGCATGGTCTATAGGAAAACCCTGCCTCAAAAAAAAAAATTGAAACTCAAAAGAAAAGAAAAGAAAAAGAAATCAGTTTCTCCCACCAGACCAATGGTTGGAAAACCTATTGAAGAAGTTAGAGGAGCAGAGCCACTAATTTTAAATTTTATGATTCTATTATGAATCACAGCACTGATACTATAAATATGGCTCAACTTTCCATTTTTATTAGAGGTATTGGTAATAATGAAATGTTACTGAAGAAAGGGCCTCTTTAGTGTCATTAAAAGATGGAACTAAATTGAGAGATTTATACAAAACAGTAAAAAATTATGTTAAAATGATTTTCTTTTTCCCTTGGCAACATATTTGGTATAAGTGCATATGATACCCTTTTAAGTAAAAGAGAGGGATGGAAAATTAATAGTTGATGTGATTGACACCCAAAACTCATGTTTAATAAAGTGTCTTGCCCAGTACATCAAGAAAATTTACACATAAAAATGAATAATATCACAAAATAGTTACCAAGACTGTGAATTTCATAAGGGACTGTATTTGTCAGGGTTCTTGACAGACAGAACCAAGAGACTGAATATATATTCAACAGAGATTTATTAGATTGACTTATATGATATGGTCTAGATAGTTCAACAGTGGCTATGTTCACACTGGAAAGGCTAAGAACCTAGTAGCTGGTTAGCCCAGGGGGCTGGAAGCCTTAGCAATACCAATCTGGTGATGAAAGACTGGAGGATTTCTGGAGAGAAAGTGGTCTTGAGTTCATATTATAAGATGAAAGAGGCTGGCTTCGAGTCAACACAGGACAGCATCAGCAATGGTAGTGGCAACCAAGGAAAGTGAATTCTCCATGAGGCATGAAATCAAGCAGAAAACAAAGGCTTTTCACTTGAACCTCCTAATACCTGGACCACCACTGGACAGTGACACCCACGTTTAGGAGGGTCATCCCAGTTCCATAAGCTACTCAAGACGGTCCCTCACAGCTGTGTCCAGAGGTTTGTCTCTTTCTTGATTCTACATTCAGTCAGTTTACCAAACAAGATTAACCATCACAGTCCCTCCCCTTGATACCCAATCACCCTCCTGATCCCATGCTTAACTTCCAAACAAAAACAATAACAAGGTGGTGATTCTGCCTATAATCTGAAACTATCCCACATACAATAGCAAATGGCACTATTTCCTCACAGAATAGATGGTGAAGTCCCTTGAGGAATGCTTAGTCTTTTAGTGTCCAACAACTCAAATATGATAATATAAAAGTATATAATACTTATTTACTGATATTATCACAATATTATATTACACAGTACAGAGACAAAGGAAATAAAACATACATATGTTTAATGTATGTGTGTGTGTGTATATATATATATATATACACACATACTCTTTTTCTCTTAATGTACATTTTTATTAATGTTTTGTGTATTTATACAATACATCTTAATCATATTTAAACCCCTCCTCCATCTCTACCCCTCCATAGCCCACTCACAGAATTTTGTGCATTCTGTCACATATGTTAAGGCTTACCAAATCAAATCTGTGTACCCAGATGTCCCTCTGTGTGAGTTCATCCACTGGCACCTGGTTAGCATATTTAGCTTCACTCCCCTAAAGAAGATCAACCCTCTCTCACCCATCAGTGATCAACTGCCAATAGGGCCTCAGCTAAGTTGTCTCTTCCTGCCTATTTTCCCAGTTCTATACTGGTCTTTGTCCAATTAAGTTTGCATGAGTCTTGTGCATGCTGTCATTGAGGCTATAAGTTCATATGAGCAGTTCCCAGAAGCCTGGAAGAGTCTGTTTTGTTATGGTAATGCACCACCCCTGGCTCTTACAATCTTTTCACTCCTCTTCTGCAATGGTCCCTGAGTCCTGGGTGGGTGGGTTTTAATATAGGAGTTCTATCCAGGGACACACACTCCGTAGACTTGTTCTCTACACTTTGGCCAGTTGTGGCCTTCTGTAATATAATTTCTTACTGCCTGCTAAATATGGAGCCTTACATTTGAAGACAAGTACACCGGTCACCACTCATCAAAGAAACTTCTTTTTGCAACAGATGGAGACTATTACACTGTGGTGGTCTGAATGAAAATGTCCCTCATAGGCTCCAAGTATTTGGACTTTTTGTCCCCAGATGGTGGTGCTGTTTTGGGAGGTTTTCGAAGGTGTGGCTATCCTGGAGGAAGCATGTCACTAAGGGTGTGCTTAGAGAGTTCTTAAGCCTTGCCTGACCTCCAGTTGCTCTCTTGTGCCTGTGTGATGATGTGAGAGCTTCACTTCTGCTGCCCCTGCTCCAGCCACCTCCACCCACCATGCCTCCCTGCCATGATGGACTGTAATTCCCCTGGAACCGTAAGTTCAAATAAACTCTTCCTTCTATAAATTGCTTGGGTCAGTGTTTCTATCACAGCAACAGAAAAGTAACTAATAGATACAGATTTCCACAGCTGGTCACACACAGAAAATAAATGTCTATGAGATGCCCAACCCTAACTGACACATCTACAATGGAACCTCTATACCTAAGGTTCATGGAACATAGTGGAACAGGGGCAGAGAGAATAGCAATGCATCTCTCAACTCTCACAAACATATTCTTAACAAAACAGGACAGAAACACTCATAGCAATTACAAGCTTCATTTCTATAACAGGTCATGTGGCCTTATATGGTATTTATTACCACTTTCTTCTCCTATTATTCCATATTTCCTCCACCCTCAGCATCACCTCAGTGGGTCTTAGGTCTTTATTTGGAGGGGTTACCTATATGTTCATTTTTAAAGGATATAAATCATTTATCATACTGCCTGGATGGGCTGATGTAGTTTCCCACTGACTATAATCACAGGACATAGTATACCAAGAGACACCCTAAAGGATCTCTTTCACTCCAAACAGGCTCTTCCTTATTTCCACTGTGGAAAAGCAGTCCAATGTCCTCTGGTAGTCTGTATCAATCACCCCACCTAACACTGTAAATCCTTTCTTACCCTATTGACTCAAGGTATCAGGGACCCAAAATTTGGGGGAGGGGAATCTTAGCTTCCAGTTACTGGAATGTTTGTTCTGCCTCCTGGCAGAAGCATGATCCCTTCTGTAACCAAAACATTCAGGCCAGCAGAGCCATGGGAACAAGAAGAAAAAACTAGTGATGATAGGTGGGACCATTCCTTCTATCCCTTAATACCAATCCTAGCTATGGGAGAAATAATATATATGTTAAGGTTCAGATAGCCCCACTCCCTCACCAACAGGGTCTCATGGACTTCTCAAGCTCCCGAGAAAAGGACACCAAGCTGATAAGCACCCTGGTCTTTGAAGTTAAGAGAAGCAGACTTTTCTCCACTGTTTGGCCAAAACAGCAGGCTTCCCCTTTGATCTCTAAAGAGAACAGGTTTTAACAGTCCCACTCTCCCACTTCCCCCCACAACCCAACTTAAAAAGAATATATCTTCCCACCTTCTGCAGGAAGCTGAAGCCTCCCCCCTTAAAAAGACCACAGCTCACAAGCCAGGCAGACATTTTCCCTGCCCAGAAGGGAATCTGTCCCATGTGTTCCTTTGCTAATAAATTCTATTCTGATGGAGTTTTATCTGTGGGGTTGCTCCCTCTCCTCATGGGTCATTGGCCACCGCTCCATGAGAACAAAGAGAGCAGAAGCAACAAATGGGGTCAGGATGGCGTGTGCGCACTGATGGAAGAAAAGAAAGCCCTTCTGGGGAGGCAGTTTCAGTGATGCAAACAGCTCCAGACTCAGTGAAACAGCTCTAGATTCAGTGACACAGCTCCGTTTATTCAGTGGGAGAACTGGGGAAAATATAGTGTGGAGGCAGCAGCCAATGTTTCAGCTGATAGGTGCTCAAAGTATGCTTTATTTACATGTGGCAGTAGGCTCCTATCATCTGACTACCGGGCAATGCCTAATTATCATATAGAAAAAGCCTGGGGGTAGTTTTTACTCCAGGTAACTATGCCAAAGGTCATGTTCCAAATAAGGTCAGGCATCCGTGCTTGGTGGCACTTTCCAGGTAAGTCAGAAAAAGAGCAGGAGGCCCCCTGCTAAAAAGGGGAGTCCTTCCATATGGTGCCGAGCCCCTTAGAGCTATCTGGACATGAAGGACTACAACCCTAGCAGCAGGGTTCCCCAACACTGGTGCTTCCTCCTGATCAACTGGATTCATCCCTAGGCTACTTTTTACCTATCAAATCATGCCAAAACCCAGTTCTTACTTCAAGGGACCTGCCTGGCCTTCTCCAATGCCACTAACTTGGCTTTCAGGTACATTTCTTTTCTCTCTCTCCTCCTCTCCCCAGCCTTCTGCTTTGCTCTCACCTCTTTATGGCTCTCCTCACTGGGGAACACTTTGCCTTGCCTACTTCTTTTGATCTCCTTTCCCAGACAGCACTCTGGTCTCTGTGATGGAACTGCTTCATCCCATTGGCTACCTCATTTCCCCTGCCCACCACTCGCCACCAGCATCTCGCTCCCTTCCCCCTCTTTTTGCCATGGGCCTGCAAGATCTGCTGTCTTCCATCCTTTGTTCCTGTCTTTGTCCTCTTTCGCTGCCTTTCTTCCTCACTTTACTTGGGATGATTTCTGATACCATTCAACCCAACACATACAAATGTTCTCGATCCTTCTCCTCTCCCTCCCCCTCCCATACTAAAGCTTTCTACTCCCTGCTATATGCCTGAAGGCCTGTCTTCTGTGTGACCTCCCATGCTGGTTTTAAACCTGAATGACCCCAAGGCTTTCTTTTTCCTTCCTGCTATTTACCCCCTCCAGGCAGCTGCCAAGATTGCCAGTTCAACTGCCCTGGGATTTTTTTTCTTTCACATTCTAATGAAATAAGTTTCCAGCTGGGTCCATTCTTAAATTCTCTTATGAATGTGGCTAAGAACCTTTAGGGGACCCTTTCTCCCCATTTTGATCCAACTAGCCTAAACTGGCTGGGTAACTTTGCTGGAGCATTTGAACAATTTCAGGCAGCTTGCCCCATTGACAAACAAAAAACATTTTAAGTCTTTTTTTCTCCTAAACTTTTTCTCAGACAAAAGGGCTCAAAATTTTGATTTTAGGCCCTCTTGGGCACCAAACAGCTGGTGCTCAGGTGCCTACTTTTCTAACTAGACCTAACCATTTTAAATTTCACTATACATAAAAGGTCACAGTCATTGCTCAGGCAAGTCTATGCTTTCAGACTAACGAACACTGATTTATATGCCCTGTTCCTTCTGCTGCCCCTCATGAGTTTCCTTTCCAGCATAGCTTCTGTCTACAAATTAAGGGATGCTGACAACTTAGCTTCTCATTCACAGCTACAATGGCTGGTGAGAAACATGGATTCCTTTGATTTTCTTTTTTATTTGGGAGATTATATATAATGTCATAGAATAAACAATGCATTTCTAGTTCAGACTAAGGGAATAATGCCAAATCTATACAATGGGAGTTTAAATTTTACCATCGTTTAGAGCCTGTTTCTAAAGGGGATTACTTTGAGTTTTAACTTCTTCTATGGTATATCTTATGTTTTTAAAAGATTATTGTTTAAGTTTTCACATTGTTTGACATATTTATGGATATTTTTAAAAGAAATTATTTTTACAGTTTTGACATTGTTTGAATGATATCTTTATCCAGTAATTTTAAAGGAATTATTTTGATTTTAACAGCTTTTATATGGTATTTACTAATTTCTAAAAATGACTATTTAAAATTCTTACTGTTTTACATAGCATATTTGTTAGTTTCTAAAAGGAACTTAAAGTTTTTCTAGACATTTGCCTTCAAGGTGCAAAGGGAGCTAGCACTTTGCAATGACTAGACCATTTGACATTTTAACATCTTTTATATGGTATTTTTATGAATTTCTAAAAATGACTTTTAAATTCCTCCAATTTTACATAGTATATTTGGTAGTTTCTAAAGGGAACTTAAAGTTTTTCTAGCCATTTTCCTTCAAGGTGCAAAGGGAGCTGACACTTTGTGATGACTAGACCTGTGAAGAACATGGAAATTTGCTGTACTCCAGGGCCCAAACCCTATAAGAGGCAAGCTACTACCAACACATCGTTACAACAGTGAGAGGTAAAAAGTAATTGTCTATTTGAATGAGAGGCTTGAGATGCCATCTCTACTGGTCTTAACTCCTCCCCTTTCTACATTATGATTCTAAGCTGAAATAGTTATTTCCCTCTCTGATACTCAGATGCTCTATGCTTGCTTATCTTCCTACCCCATCATTCCCTGAGTGCTTTCTAATTATAATGTCAGTGTAATATTAATTATATTGGTAAATTGTCACGTGCTGTTTGAGCTCACTGAGACGCTGACTCTGGAGATGGGATTGGCCCTCCCACTTCAGACTCAAGCCTATTATCTCAAGATGTGTTCTCTAAGACTTTTCCAGGTTCAAGTTGGCCCCCTGACCCCGTGACAACGTGAAGGAGAACAACAAAACAGCCTAAGAGTAAAGCCACTATGCAGTTGAGAATCGCTAATGTGTAAATTAATTTCAACAGAGGGTAGCTAATGGAATTATTTTCAGTACTATTTAGATTTTATTTATTCTTAACCTAATCTGTTAATGTTTCATTTTGTCTTTCCTGCCTCCTATAAGGTTTTATTAACTTTCTTCAGTTATTTGGCTCTAAAAAAAAAAAAAAAGATGCTACCTCAAATCTATATGGAAACTTAACTCTTTCTTTATACCACTAATTACCTATACAAAATGACATCTAAACTGGTTGGGTAAAATCCTATTTGTTGAATACCATTTTTGTTTTTAGTTTACTTTCATGATGTTTTAAGATGTATTCATTTTGTTTGCCTACTTGAAAGGTGTTTTAGTTTAAAAATGATAAACCAACCACATTCTCAACAAAGACTATATAACTAAATATGTATATACAGTCAACATAAATTTATGCTTCTTAAAATTAATTTACTTAGCATCATATTAATTTGTAACTAAAATCTCATACAAACTAAAAATGTTGAATTAACACCAAAATATTTTCTCAGCCAAAATATTCTCTCTTTAATCTACAACATGGTTCCTGGAACTAAAATAAGTACCTCTCTCCCTATCTCTCTCCCTATATCTCCTCTCCCCCTCTCTCCCTCTCTCTCTCACCACTCCCTTTCTGGGGCTCTACTAAACCTCTACTAAACCACCACCCTTCTAGGGCTCATCTTTCCTCAGCTTCTACTAAACCACAGGATTAACTTGTTCCACAAGCTTCCCTCCCTTCTGGCTCACTGCGTATTTTTGGCTTTTCTCCCATCCCATTCCTTGTACTTTGTCTCCATCTACTGGCTGGTCATGCCATACTCTCATTGCAGGATTTTCCACTCTTCTCGCTTGCCTCAAAATCACATGTGCGTTGGAAAACCCTTTCCTTTCTCTAGATATAGGATTTCCAGAGATAGGAACATGCACTACTTCCTGTCCAGGACAGGATCTCTCCTTTCCTCTCCCTGATGATCTAATTGTGGGATGTTGCCTTCTGGGACTTGGAAATAACTCAAAAATAATAAACTCACACAACAACAAAAAAGGAAGCTTTGTTTTGATGTCTTGTTCTCCTTGTTCTCATTTTATGTGACCGAATGCTAAACCCCTTCTCCTCCTACTCCCTCCCCGTCTCTCTCTCTTCCTTGTCCGCTGTACTTTCCTGCTTCCACTCCCTATGGAGAGAGGATTTTCTTTGTCTCCCATCTACTCGGCTCTGTCTCTACCTCCTATCTGCTTGCTCGGTTCTTTCTCTATCTCCTCTTCACTCTGTACTTAATCTGTCACTATGGGAACCACCCACTCAAAGTCTCAGGGTCTCACACCTCTTGCTTGTCTTCTTAAATCCTTAAAGCAACTAGGACTTTTGGATACAATCATGCCAAAACACCTGAAGTTCCTGTGCACCACTGCCCGGCCTCAGTACGAGTTAGATAATAACTCTGTTTGGCCAGACACTGGAACCTTAAACTTCAATATTTTGAGAGATTTAGAAAATTTCTGCCATTGTAAAGGCAAATGGTCCAAATTACCATACATCCAAGCTTCCTTTGATCTCTGTGCTAATCCCTCCCTCTGGGTCCCATGTTCTTCCCATCAGGTTCTTCTGGCTAAGACAGTTTCACGGGATCCCAACCCACCAGGGGCCTCTGCCCCCCTCCTCCCTACCCCTCCACCTCAGCTTTTGATCCTACCATAGCCAATGAACTGCCTTCAATTAGGACCTATCCCCAACCTCCTCCTGCTCCCCAGCCTGAGGCACAGCCAAGTCCTCCCCATGCTCTCTCCTTGCTATACTCTCTTGCCTCCCATTCCAGGGCCCAACCCATCTCTCCTCCTTTCTCCAACTCGAACTCCCTCTCCATGCCACAATCTTCTGCCTCTCCAGTGCCACTCTAAGTTCATCACCCACTCTCCTTCCACTAACTCTCCTCTACTTGAGGAAATCCAAAACCTTTAAACACTTCCTTGCCAAATATTCCCTAGTCTCTCCTATTCTGGCTTCTAGCTCAAACTCCCTGTTTATTCCTCCTGTATCTAACTTCTACTTTGATTCCAGACCCTGCCTCCAATATCCCTGCCCCTGCATCCCCTCATGGACAGGACACCCCTCCCATCTCTCCCACTCCAACACTTATAAAGTCTAAACAGGGTTATAGCACAGTTTTCCTTAATTGATTATGCAGGAGGTGGTAAACATCAATTCAATAATGTTTAACTGCGTACCAATCACTTTTTTCCACCTAAAGCAAGGCTTTGGTAAACCACTCTCTAAACTACATAAGGTGAAAGATTTACCTAGAAACTTATAAAACACAATATGTACATGGGTAATATTAACTTATTACATTATCCTATGTATATAATTTAGATACCATGTTCTTTTAATAAGATGATACTACACACTACTTTCTTCTGAGTCAAACAACTACCAACTTCATGACTTCAACTGTGTCCACTAACAAAAAAATCATCACAATTGGACTTGTTGACTTAAGCATCTAATTAAAGGAGGCGAGGAGCCCCATTGGACCCTCACCTGAGTATCCAGCTGCTCTTCCCAGCCAACTGTATGTAATTTGACCCTAATTACATGGTCTCCTGGGTTTGGGGAGGGCTAAAGTATATTATCTGGAAAACGCGAGGAAGAGAAAGCTTGATTCATGCTGGGTTAAGGCTTTCCAATGTAAATACTCTCAGGTCACTCATATACCTCAGCAATCCCTCAGTCATCTCTGTAAGTAAGCTCAGTAAATTCATTGGTTCCCCAGAAAAACTTTAATGTAATCAAACATTGGTTTGATACTACAACATAAAAAGGGGAAAAACATTGCTTAGTATCCCCAGGAAAAGAATTCTCACAACAGATGAAAATTTCATTTTTTAATGTTATTGTGTCTCATGGTTATTAAAAAAAGAAAATAGAAAGTTGGAGGATGTTGGAAGGATATAAGAATGGAGACATTTTTAAGAAGGATTTATGCATGAAAAATTATGATGGATGGGTATATCCAGAATTGACAGAGAAATGAGAGAGCTGGGCAGGTGATGAGGGTCTGTGTACAGTTGTTACAATATAAAAAGGATGAGACAAGGATAATGTATAGACAATCTTGAAATTTCTAGGGTCATAACTTAGTCAACTAGTCTAAGGATGTCTACTCAAAGTTTATTTAAGGATGTTGCCTAAGCTCTATTTACATAGCACATGGTGTGTTGCGGGTTCTCCTCAGGCCGGCTGTGAAGACCCTAACCTGAATTGGGTCCCCTGCCAATTAGGGGGGACAAGAGGCATGGAGTCATGACACACAGACCCTGGGAGTTGGGTAGAAGCAAGCACTAGGCGAGGTGCTGCAGGCTCGTTTAATGCAGGAGGGGGCTGGCCTTATATTTCCCTTTTCTCCACCCCCAAGTCCCTTTAGTCAGCGTATCATTTTCTGATTGGTCTGCGCCACAGCAGTCTGTCAGCAGTCACTGGGATCACGAGCAGGGTAAGAAGGCGTGGGCTCCTTTTGGCAGGCTGTTTGCGGACCAAGAAGTGAAGTGAATTCTCGCTGAATCCCAGGGCTCTGGGTCCGCGCCATCTTTGGAGGCCTCCTGATACAATGGTGTATTAGAGTTCTCCAAAGAAACAGAACAGGTAGAATGAATATATACGTAAAGAGATTTATCAGCTTAGCTCACAGGATAGAATCCGAGTAGTCCAACAATGGCTGCACCACACTGGAGAGGCTGAGAATCCATAGTCACTCAGTCCACAAGGCTGGATGTCTCAGTAGTCCCAATCTGGTACTGAAGGTCTGACAAATTCCAAAAGATCAGCTAGTCTCAGCCTACAGCAGCAAGATGAACTCACCAGCAAGAGAGAAGGCAAGCAGCAAGAAGCCTGGCATTCTCCTCTGCCTTGGCCTTTTATACCAGCTGCCATCAGAAGGTAACACCCACAATTAGGGTGTGTATACTGGCTTTAGATGATCCAATCAAGAAGATTGCTTTCATTTCCGTTAATCCCAGATCCAATCAAGTTGACACCCAGGATTAGCCATCATACAGGGTAATTAAAAGTACCAGACTGGTGTAACTATCTTTGTTGGGTGTTTAATAGCCAGACTCTAAGGCCTGTATTAACATGGTCAGAGGGACTCAAAGGGACAAAGTTTTGTTCCTTGCCCTCCAAGGCCAACTAAGTTCCAGGGGCTATGGAGTATCTCTCAAAATGCCCTGTAACTTTGGAGAGTCACCTTTCCCCTTGTTCAGGGAGGCCATGGAGACCCCAGAAGATGGACTTGAACCAGTGTCCAATCTGCAAAGAGAAGGGTCAACACAGAAGAAATATTAACTCCATGCTTCCAAGTGAAGCCCTGGTCAAGCAAGACCTCTTGACTTATCTTCATGTAGATGTAACTGGTAAAAGAAAAGCCTGAGGAGCCAGGGGCTCCCCGCAAGCCCATGTGACCCCTGAGGTCCAAATTCTTATATGACCTTAAGAGTAAAAGTAAATTGGCTTATTTGGGCCAAGAGTATGGTCTTAAACACCCAAAAGGAAAGTATAACCAAAAATTAAAGTCATCAGTATATTTTAAGGGTTCAGGGGATTGCACAACCCAGATATTAGATGTAAATTCTTATGTTATTTAGACAATTATCTCTCATCAATGATTTTGTTCCTAATAAGACAACACTACTCAGATGTAAGGCTTCAAATCTTGGTCTTCAATACTGTTGTGCCCACCTACAGCTAAGGGAAGCAACCCACTATTGTTCTACCCTAAAAAAATTAAATGATGGCTAAATTTGTTTTCTCTCCCTATCTAAAAGCCTTTGACAGGTAGCTGACACTGTTTCTAACCACTCCAACAGCTATCAAAATACATGAAAACAAATCCTGAGTCCATCAATCTCAATTTCAGCCCTGGCAGAAGAAAAATAAAAAATGAGCTATTACCTTGGTGCTAACCATTGCTCCTTGCCTCTTCAGATATTTTCAGGACCAAAATCCAAAAACTAACTCTAACTTTTGTACTAATTTTAATCAGTTATTGTTTTCCTTCCCTCCACATGTATATAAGCACCTGTCAATCATCAGGGACCCTGTTGAGATGCATGAAGAGGGAACCCCCACTGTCTGATTGAACCCTGATCCAGCCCCCCCATGTCGACCCTGTCCAGCAGGAAGTAGTAAGACAACAACAACGCCCCCTATTCTATAACACAAAAGGCTGGATTGTTAAGGCTTAGATGGCCCCGCCCCCTCACCAACAGGGTCTCATGGACTTCTCAAGCTCCTGAGAAAAGGGAACTGAGCTGATAAGCACCCTGGTCTTTGAAATCAAGTGAAGCAGTCTTTTCTCCACTGTGGCCAATACAGCAGGCTTCTCCTTTGATCGCTAAAGAGAACAGGTTTTAACAGTCCCTCTCTCCCATTCCCCCCTCCCAACTTAAAAAAAAATACATCTTCCCACCTTCTGCAGAAATCAGAAGCCCCCCCCTTAAAAAGACTCCAGCTCATGACCCGAGAAGACATTTTCCCTGCCCAGAAGGGAATCTGTCCCATGTGTTCCTTTGCTAATAAACTCTATTCTGATAGAGTTTTATCTGTGTCCTGGTGCTTCCTCCTGATCAACCGAATTCATCCATAGGCTACTTTTTACCTATCAATATGTTGAACTCTTTGCAGGATATACTGATTTCTGAAGAACCCTCTGCCCCAACCCTTCAGGATATTACCACCTAGTTGACATCGTAACTATGTCTGTAAAAGGCACCTTCTATTAAGCCAGCTGCTTCAGGATGGTGGGGAATATGGTAGGTCCAGTGGATTCCATGAGCTGAGCATACTGCCATACTTCTTTGGCTATTGAGGGAGTTCCTTGGACAGAAGCGATGCTGTGTGGAATACCATTGATGGTAGATCATTACCATGAATGGTAGTTTGGGCAGAAACATTACATTACATTTAAGAAAGGCAAATCCATAACTAAATAACTATTAATTCCAATATGGAAAAAATTTTTCCCTTTTTACAATGAATGCTGTTTAATGTTGTCAACCTGCCCCCGGGTTAGTGACTGGTCATCCAGGTGAATGCTGCTATATTGGAAACTTAATATTTGGCTCTTCTGCTGGCAGATTCAGCACTCAGAAACAGCTGTAGCCAGATGGGCCTTGGTGAGAGAAAATCCACACTGTTGAGCACAAGTATAATCCTCCATAGCCACCATGTTCATGATCCAATTAGGAAATTCCTGGGATGTCCCAGGAAATGGTGACTATGCACAAAATGAGTTCATACTACTTGATTTATAGCACTGAATAATTTCTCTTCTGATGAAGACATGTTTTAATGAGCATTCACATGTGGCACAGGTAGCTTTATGTCCTTTGCCTATTTGGAGAGTTATAGCCCATCTCTCTTCCCCCAAATATTTTTCCAATCATGATCTTTCCAAAACCCTGACCATCCTGCCACATTGGCTACATCCCATTAATAAGTACATAATCACACATCTGGCCATTTCTCCTTTGTGGTGGTTTGAATAAGAATGCCCCCCATAGGTTCCAAGTACTTGGACATTATATCCTCAGTTGATAGCACTGTTTGGGGAGGCTTTAGGTGTGGCCATGCTCAAGGAAACATATCACTGGGGGCAAGCCTACTGATTTGCACCTAAACAATAGAAAGACTACCTTCAGGTCAAGACCACACTTAGCTAAGCCTCCAACTTGCAAAAAGAAAAAGCATAAGGCATTTTCTCCTAGAAAACAACAGATCACAAAAGCTGCTGCTGGTGTGGATGAAGAGGGCCAGGGTCCATCTCAGACAGACAGCCCAACTTGGCAGTGTTGTTCACATGGTGCTGGCTCTAGAGGCATGAAAGATACAAGTGAAGGGGTCTTCCTCCATGGATTCAGAGAGCAGCTGGGGTCAGGCAGTGTGCAGTAGGGGCCACTGCATAAAAAAGGCCCTGACAGGCCACTGCATGAAGCTATGAAGGTGAAGCCTGGCTGGCAGTGAAGACCCCAAAGAAGACATTGGGGACGCCAGAGCTGTGAGGCATATTCCAAGGAGAGCTACATACAGGGAGTGGTACCAGCCCAAGAGAGAGATGTATGTTGCACACAGCAAAGCTGGAGAAGGTGAGCCAGCTAAGCCTGCCCTTTGGATGTAAAGTTCTAGTATTTGGATATGGAGCTACAGAATTTGGTATTTGCCCTGCTGAATTTCTGTCTTGTTTGGGTCTGGCATTTCCCCACTATGCCCCCATTTCTCCATTTTGGAATGGGAATGTGCATTCAGTTCCATTGTATGTTGGGAGTCTGTAATTTGTCCTTGGATTTTGTAGTGGCTTACAGTTAAGAAATTGCCTTGAGTCTCAGAAGAGACTTTGGACTATGAACTTTTGAATAATATTGAGACTGGTAAAGACTATGGGATATTGGAAAGTGGACTAAATGCATTTCACATTTTATATGGTCATGAGTGAGCCTACGGAAACCAGGGAGCAGAATGTGGTGGTTTGAACAAGAATATCCCCCATAGACTCCAAGTATTTGGACATTTTGTCCTCAGTTGGTGGTGCTGTTTTGGGAGGCTTTAGAAGGTGTGACTGTACTGGAGGAAGCATGTCACTAGGGGCAGGCTTTGAGAGTTCTTAAGCTTTGCCAGCTTTCTAGTCCCTCTGTTTCCTGTGCCTGCCAGAAGATGCCATCTCTCAGCTTTCTGCTCCAGCCACCTCTGCTGCCATGTCTTTGCTGCCATGCCTTCACCACCATTATGAACTCTAATCCTCTGAACCATAAGCTCAAATAACCTCTTCCTTTCACAAGTTCCCTTGGTTGTGGTGTTTTATAATAGAAACAGAAAATTAACTAATACATCCTTCCAAGCAAAATGTACAACTGTGTACACTGAAAAAAAATTTGCTCTCTATGAAGGCTTCACTTCCATGTTGTCCTTCAGGGTTAACATAGAAAAGGTTAGTAGTGCTGAAGCTGCCCACTTCTGGGTGGTGCCTGCACAGCATGCAAAATCATCTGTAAACTAGTCTGTAGTCTTCTTTTCTTCAGTCAACTGATCATAGGGCACAATCCATAAGGCCATGAGTGCATGCTTGAGGACAGAAGGTGTTGTAACAAGAGTAGGAACCACAGATATTTGGAGAACTTCTTCCTATAACTTTCTGGGTCCATCAAGGCCTGGTTCAGGACCTGCCCAGGTTCAGTCACATATATCCCACTTTCATTTGCTGATGGATTGCTTATGTGCACATCTAATTCTGTTGCTTAGTGGGTAACATCCAGCTTATGATTAACAGCTCAGGTCACATGGTAAATTGGTGGCCCATTTTCAAGCATTCTGTTTTCACTAAGGCCAATAGATGTGTCTCAAAGGGAGCATTTTGTCTGCAGGTTATGGCATGGCCTTGCTCCTTAATACCAAGAATGTTGTCTACAATTCACATAGGCCTCCAAACAGCATTCTTACTTGAAACTGGTGCTTCAAATACTATTGTGTCTGCTGGGTCATATGACCCAAGTGGCAACATAACCTGCACAAAAGCTTAGACCAGGTGATGAGCCTTCTCAGGTTCTGGGATCCACTTAAAACTAGCAGCTTTCTGAGTCACTTGGTTTATGGATCAGAGTAATGTACCCAAGTAAGGAATGAACTGCTTTGAAAATCTAAATAGGTCCACTAAGCGCCTTTCTTCTTCTTGGTAGAGGGATGGACCAGATATAACTTATTCCTCACTTTTGAAGGAATATCTCTACATGACTCACACTACTGAGCTTATAGAAATTTTGCCCAGGTGGAAAGCCCTTGAATTTTGGTTAGATTTATATCCCATCTTTGCATGTGCATATGCTTTACCAACAAGTTCAGAGTGGTTGCTTCCTCCTGTTTACTTGATAAAATCAGTGTAATGTCATCAACATAAGGGACCTATGTAATGCCTTGTGGAAGAGACAGGTGATCAAGATCATTGTGAAATAAGTTATAACACATGACTTGAGAACTGATATACTGTTTAGGTAGAATAGTAAAGGTGTACTGTTTGCCCTGCAAGCTGAAATCAAATTGGATCTGAAGGTCCTTATAGACAGGTATCAAGAAAAATGCAATTTCAAGATCAATAGCTGCATACAGGGTACCAGAAAATGTGTCAGTCTGCTTCAAGTCACTACTGAATTAAGTTTGTAATTACAAACTGTTATTCTTTGTCATTCATTTGTCTTCTGCACAGGCCAATAGGAGAGTTAAAGTGAGATGTAATGGAAACTACCAACTCTGAAATTTTCAAGTCCCTGATGACAGCACTAATTTTTGCAATCCCTTGAGGTATGATATTGGTTTCAGTTGACTATTTTCCCAAGTACAGGAAGTCCTATTGACTTTTATTTGTTCTTTTCAACCGTAAGTGCCTCATCTGAGAGATCAGGAAACCAACGTGGGGGTTCTGCCAACTTCTAAGTATATCTATCCCAGTTATATATTGGAGGCCTGGGTAAATAATCACAGTATCATTTTGGGGACTGGGAACAAACATTTTGGAAAGAAGTTACTGCTTCAACTGAACCCTCTGTAAGACTGATTACCTGATTAGAACCTCAAGGATTGTGGAGAGTTTGGAATGTTGCAATTTCAGAGCTGAATTATCTTGGGCTACTTTAGCCTCTTAATAGCCATTTATTTCCCTCTTCTCTATCCAATCTAACATAGTTGTGATCATTAGCTAAATCGTTTGGAATACACAGAGAAAAAATTTTTCAACCAACTAAAAAGCTAAAAAAAAAAAACTGTCAGACAGCATCTGAGGCCTATAATAGAGGTTTCCTATAACAGAGATGGTTGGACACTGAGGGGCATGAGAATTTGCTGTTATCCACCTACTAATGTTTCCAATGATATATTTTTAAAGTTTTTTTAATTTAAATAGACTTTTATTCTTTGACAATCCCATATATATGATACATTTTCATTATAAATGTCTTTTTTATTCCCTTATCCCCCTCCCACTCTTGCTGAATTGCTAAATCCCTTCTTCTTCCCAAGCACGCTCTCTCTCTCTCTCTCCCCCCTTCCTCCCCCTCCCCTCTTTGTAGGGGTTATTTAGACTTTTTTGAAATGAGGTCTTGTTTTGTAGCATAGACTGACCTTGGAATTACTACCTTCCTACCTCTGCCTCTTGAGTGTTAGGATTACAAGGATGTGGTACCGCCATGCCCAACTAGAGTGTTGCTATTCAAGATTTGCTGATTTACTCTTTAATATGAAGATTTTTCCAAAGGTATTTTGAATATTATTAGTAACAAGTCTTTCTTTGGTCTCATGCCTACCACAGTAGGCCTGGTTGACATGACATCCCCATGGAAAGCCACCAACCTGAGGATTGGCTTAGTGATTGGTCAAGTCTCTGACCTGGCAGGTTTCCCTCCGTCCTCTGCAGCAGCACAGGGTGGGGACAGTGGAGTATTGCTCCTTATGGACAGGGACACAGACATCACTGGAGCAGGTATCTGCTGAGTTTGTCTCCTTATGCATCTGCTCTAGCTTTTTCTGCTGGCAGTGCCTTGCTTTTCTTTCAGGAAAGTGTCTACTGCCTTTTCCACAGGGACTAATGTCTGTTCTCTCCAAAGATTAAGTATGTGACCCAAACCAGACTAAAATGGCTGTCCTGGGAATCTTTTTTTTAATGATATTTTTTAGAAGATGCATTTCATTACAACAGCATTGATATATATTCAATAACAATTTTCTGAGCTAAGATGCATCTTTTTCAAAATCGGCTGTACATTTTTAGGTTTACAATTGAATTATTACAGTTATACAATCTTTTACTCATTATAAACTCTATAAGACATAAAATTAAATGAGCTTTTAACGTTTAAAAAAGATCTCCACTTCGTTGTTAAAATACACAGTTTCATACAGAAAAATTCATTTTAAGGCAATTGACATTGAGACGTTTTCACATGCATTTCTAATCTCTATATATCTGATTATTACTAGTGACAGTTGGTTAATTTCTGAGCTCCATTGGCATCTGAGCATTTTAACATGAAGTAAATTTTTAAAAAAATTAATAACTACATGATTAGAAGAAGCATTTCACTACAGATTTAACATATTGAGTAACACACTCCAGAGAAAAAGTACATCACTTTCACATAAAATTGAATGAGTTTTTTAACCTTTAAAAAAGATGTCCATTTCATTTTAGAATATATTGTTCCTTGCAGAAAGACTCATTGTTTTTGTTACTAACACTGAGATGTTGGCACATGCATCTCTAATCTGTATGCATCTGATTATTACTAGTCATAACTGGTTGCACTTGGATCCTTGGCGCCTGTGTATGTCTATGAAGTCATCAGGTAGATTTCAGTAGTAATGTTTATCACCCCTACTACTTAGCATGATGTAAATTTCCATGCCCCCTCCTCAAATACATTTTTTTTAATTTGTTGATTTGTGTGTGTGTGTGTGTGTATCACACAGACCGTCCCAAACCATCTTATTCTACTATACACCCACTTCCAAGATGACACCCTCCCATAGCCTCCCTCCCCCCACTAGAGCCCTTGTACTCTGATATCCCTGCCACTGTCTGATGTGTTGTCAGCACCCCAGCCAATCCCCACTACTTGCCCTTCTGCTGAATCTAGTCAGCCTGTCTAGAGGTCTTTGTTTTAGGAGGGTCAGCTGTTCCTCTTCTAGCAGCAGTCAGTTGTCAATATTCCTTTAGATAAGATTAGGGTCTGCTGTTCATTTTCCCAGTTCTATGCTGGGTTACTATTAGGGAGTCCCGTTGGTCACCCTGGCCAACAACTCAAAAGAAGGTATCTCCTATCTGGCATTGTTGCTTGTTATGTATCCTTAGCTATCCATATGGACTCTTAAGAAATTATATTGACCACTTTAATCTTTGGTTATACTTTCCTTTTGGATGTTTAAGGACATACAATTAGCCCAGATAAACCAATTTATCTTTACTCTTCAGGTCATTTGAGGATCTGTTCCTCAGGGGTCACATGGGCTTGGGAGGAGGCCCTGGCTCCTTTCTTTTACCAGTTCCACCTATGTGAAGATAAGTCAAAGGTCCTGCTTGACCATGGTTGGCTTCACTTGGAAGCATGGAAGAAGTTATTCCTCTGTGTTGATCCTCCTCTTTGTAGACTGGACACTGGTTCAAGTCCATCTGATGGGGTCTCCTTGGCCTCCTTGATGAAGAGGATAGGTGACCCACCACAATTACAGGACATTTTGAGAGATGCTCATAGTCCCCTGGAACTAGTCAACCTAGGAGGCCAAGGAGCAAAAACTGTCCTTTATGTCCCTCTGACCAAATTAGTATAGGCCTCAAAGTATGTCTGTTAAACATCCAAGAAGGTTAGTTCCACCAGTCTGGTACTTTAAATTATTGTGTGTCATGTAGATAAATCTTGGGCAAAGACCAGTTGTTCTCAGATAAACCTTACCTAGACATATATTTCTTGATCTGCTATGTAAAATTTGTCAGTACGTTGTAGGAGTAATATGGTTCCCTCTGGTTTTCAAAACTAGCTAGGCATTATTAGGTTAGGCTTTCTTCTTGTACTGGTATTAAATGTTCATACTGGGTTCTTAATATCAGTTTCACTTCCTGGAGTCTCTGGTTGATAAATTTTACAAGGGCATTCAGGAGACAAGGCCCAAGAGTGAAAATTAGAAGAATAAGAATCAAGGGCCCAGCAACAGCATTTAACCATGTGGTCAGCCAGGGTGACCAGGAAAATAAGGACTCATACCAGTTCTTGTGATTACTAAGTTCCCTCTCAAGAGCATTAATTCATTGCCGGACCAACCTAATACTATCTCTGATGACTCCAATATGATTAGCATAGAAGCAAGATTTTTCACCCAATGCTATGCATAATCCTCCTTGTAGCATAAAAACAAGATCTAACCTCCGACGGTTTTGTAACACTACTTCAGCTAATGAACTGAGGGAATAAGTTAAATTTTTAATTTGGTGTTCCATGTCTTTTAAACCTAGATTTATTTACCAAGTGAGAGCTTTGAAATTTATTTCTCCTTTAATGAGGACGGCGGTCCCTACTCCTGTGGCTCCTACTATACCTGTTCCTATTAATGCAGATGCCAGGATGGCTGCCATAATTCCCCTAGAAAATCGGGCACAATTAGGAGACATCAAATGCTCCCAACCTTCTGTCCCTGAATAATAATACACTTGGGGGATAAGATAGACCAAAATACAGAATTCACCAGTAACTGTTAAATACCTTTGACTTATACAGGGAGTTAACCCCATGGTGCAAGCAAACGAAGTCCCTTCTGGTGGAACTAAATAATACAGTCCTTCTGGAGGTGAAGTGAGGGCATAAGATTGATTGCACATCTCATTATAGGGAGACAAAGATAAGTCATAGGTATGACCATAAAAAAGATTCCTTTACCTGATAAACTACCAAGAGTAAGCATAGGTTTAGAACCCCAAGGACAAAGGTTTTTCCTAAGTACTTCATTATAAGTCAAATTTTGAATATAGGAGGAATCTACTCCTACAGACCTAATAGCTCCTATCCTTATATAATAAGGGGTTCTGGAGTCCAAGCAGAGCCAGCAATCTCTAGTGAGACTTGGTTCAGTAGCATTGAAAAACTCATAAGTATAGAGCAAAGACATATAATTCAGGAGGGTCCCATCAAGAAACACTATGGGAACTAACATACTTAGTAGGGGGTGGCTTTGGTATAGTAGGAAGTGGCTTTGGTAAGGGAAGATTGAGGACTTGGTCAGGTCCTATAGGTACTCGAAGGCATAGAGGAATCTCAAACGTTTTCTGATCCAGGATCCTTTCCCAAAGCACACATTCATATTCCCCAGGTTCTCCCTGAAAGCCAACTTTAATCATGTCCATTTAATACCTTTAAGACTAGGGGGTTAAGTTTTCCCACAGTTATACCAGGAGTACCACACTGGAAGGAAATCCATTTATCCTTTGATCCAATCCATGATGCAAATGTTTCACAACACCAAATCCCACAATGCCACTCACTTTCA
Source organism: Nannospalax galili (assembly GCF_000622305.1). Lineage (NCBI taxonomy): Eukaryota > Metazoa > Chordata > Mammalia > Rodentia > Spalacidae > Nannospalax > Nannospalax galili. The sequence continues at coordinate 3,772,629 of NW_008332644.1, read as the reverse complement.
TGATTACATTCTGGACTCCCATCTGCTGAACACCCATAGACCTGTAAGGCTTGTAAATACCTTTCATGACTAAGAGTTCCACACCCCAAGAGTCGAGGAGATGGAACACGGATAGTTACTTTTACTTGTAAAGAAAACAAATGACACAGGTCAAACAAAAAGCTAGGGGAGTGGCTAGTGGTAGTGTTAGTTGCTAAGATCTTACTATCTGAAGTTCTTTTTATTACCCAGTTATCAGGAGATGGCTCATGAGGGTTGCGGTCATAGTACCCTGTAACAATTTTTATTACCCAAAAGAAAATCATGAGAATTAGGATTCTTTTATCAGTTTCGCTTTGAGAGGATCACCTGTTTTCTTTATTTTCCATGCCCAAGGAATGTAGTCCAGATGAGCCTTCTTAACTTGTGAACAGTGAATCCAGTGGGCACGTCCAGCAACCTTAATAGCAGTTGGAATCAGCAAAATGATTGGGTACGGTCCAGCCCACTTGGGTTCGAGGTTAGGCATTTGATGTCTGTGGACCCAAATCCAGTCACCAGGTTCCACATCTGTCTGTTCCATGGCTAATGGGTAGTGATCAGACTCATGAATCTCCCATACTAGTCCTCGTACTTGGTTTAAGGCGCTTTATAGAGCCTATAATGACTGTAGAAGACTGTGATTAGTTATTTCTCCCCTAAATTAGGAATAAGGGGTGGAGGTCTTCCAAACAGAATTTCAAAAGGAGTAATTCCTTTTATATAGGGGGTGCATCTGGCCTTAAGTAGGGTGAAAGGGAGCATACTTACCCAGTTACCATCAGTCTCTGTTATTAATTTGGTTAAAGTCTCTTTAAGAGTTCTATTTGTCCTTTCTACTGCCCTGAACTCCAAGGATGATATACACAATGTAGTTTCCAGTCTATCTAGAGAGCAGAGGCTAAAGATTTAGAAACATGAGTTATGAAAGCCAGGCCACTGTCGGACCCCAGATGAAGAGGGAGACCAAATTGAGGTATAATCTCATCTAGTAGATTTTTAGCTACTACCTGAGCAGCCTCAGACTGGTTGGGAATGCCTCAACCCATCTTGAAAAGGTGTTTACCAGGACAAGCAGATACTTGTAACCATAAATCCCTTCAGTCATCTCAGTAAAATCTAATTCCCAAATTTCTCCAGGTGCTTGACCTTGGAGTCTGTGGCCTGGAAGAGAAAGCTTAAAAGCAGGATTAGTTTGGGCACAAGCTTGACATCTTTGGGCTGTATCCTGACACATTTGTCCTAAGTTGGGAATATATAAATCTCTTTTCACCAGCTCTGTCATTTTGGTAGCTCCCATATGAGTTGTAGAATGCAGTTGTCACAGCCAGTCTCTTCCTAAAGCTCTTGGAAGAATGGGCCTTTCATCTTCCATTAAATATCATCCTTTATTATCCTTTTTTCCTGTAAATATTTGATAATGATGAGGTTGGAAGCTGAATAGGAGGGATATTCAGGCAAAACTCTAATTGGAAAGACAGTCAAAACCTTTAAGATTTTCACAGGCTGTAAGGCTACCTGTTTTGCTGTTTGATCAGCAACGTCATTACCATTTGCTACTTTTGAGTCTGACTTTTGGTGCCGTTTACAATATATAACAGCCACTTGCTTTGGGAGCCACAGTGCTTCTAAAAGAGTCAGGATCTCTTCCCTACTTTTTATTTCTTTTCCATTAGACGTTAACAGTCCTCGCTTTTCATATAAAGCCCCATGTACATGCACCGTGGCAAAGGTGTAGTGGATGTCAGTATAGATATTCACAGCTTTTCCTTTTGCCCATCTAAGTGTTTGAGTTAGGGCAATGAGCTCAGCCTTTTGTGCTGATGTGCGGTGTCTCAAGGCTTGAGCCTATAGAATGTCAGTCAGAGTATCTACTGCCACCCCAGCATATCAAATACCTTCCTTAACATAGAAACTGCCAATGGTAAATAATTCAGCATCCACCTTAGGCAAGGGTTGATCCTTTAAATTTTCTGTATCCCAGTTAGAGTACTCACCATCTCTAAACAGTCATGAACAGGAGGTCCGGCAGTCTCGTCCAGTAAGAAGGTGGCTGGATTCAGAGTTTCTGACTTAATGAAGGTTATCCATTGGGAGGGGGGGTCTAGCAGCAATACTTGATATTGTGTGATGTGCGTGTGGAAATCCGTCTGTCAGGTGGAGCACACAGCAAGGTCTTTACTGCATGGGGGCCAATAATTTGCAAGTCTTGGCCCAGAGTAAATTTAGAGGCTTCCTTGACTAGGAGGGCAGTGGCTGCTATCTCCCTTAAACAGTTGGGCCACCCAGAAGCCACTGGATCTAATCACTTGGACAGATAAGCCACTGGTCTCCTCTATGGTCCCAAAGTCTGAGTAAAAACTCCTTTGGCTATTCCTTTATTTTCATTCACAAAAAGCAGGAAGGGCTTAGTAACATCAGACAAAGCCAAGGCAGGAGCCTGAGTCAGGGTTCTTTTAAGTTGTTGAAAGGCTTGATCTTCTGATGAACCCCAGATAAACTCTGTCCCCTCCTTCACCATGGAGGCATACAGGGGCTTAGCTATTTCTGCAAAGCCTGAAATCCAGAGTCTGCAATATCCTGCCACCCCTAGGAATCCCTGGACTTGTCCCTTATTGTTGAGTGTAGGTATGTCAAGAATAGCCTGAATTCAGTCTGGGCCTAATGACCTTTTCCCTTCATGAACCCAATACCCCCAAATAGGTGACAGAAGGGAGGCATATCTGTGCCTTCTTTGTGGAAACCTTGTATCCCAGTAGGTCCCATTCCTTTAACAATGCTTCGGAGGCCAGCTCACAGTCCTCAGGATTATCTGCTGCTAAGAGTAGATCATCAACATACTGTAAAAGAGTTACCTCTGGGTGACCTTCCTTATAGTTGGTGAGGTCTTGTCTCAATGCCTCATCAAACAACATAGGGTAGTTTCTGAATCCTTGAGGAAGTCATGTCCAAGTAAGCTGTCTGTTAAAAGATCCATCAGGAACAGTCTATTCAAAGGCAAAAATAAGCTGACTCATTACTGCAATTGGTAAGAAGAAGAAGGCATCCTTCAAATCAAACACTGAATAGATTTGTCTTTCAGACCCCAATTCACTGAGGAGAGTATAAGGGTTAGGGACAGTAGGATAAATAACCTCAACCCACTTATTAACCTCCCTCAGCTCCTGTACAGGCCTGAACTCATTAGTCCCAGGCTTTGGTATTTGCAGGAGCAGTGTGTTCCATGGAGAGTGGCAGGAAACAAGAATTCCCACTTCTCAGAGTCTGTTGATATGCTTAGCAATTCCCAACCTGGCTTGAAGGCTGATGGGATATTGTTGTATCCTGATTGTGGTAGTTGTGCTAAGCAATTGAGTTACCAAAGGTGGTTGATGCTTTGCCAGTCCTGGGGGGGTTAGTCTCTGCCCATACATGGGGTATCTTACTTTTCCAAGTTTCTAACAAGGCAGATGAATCCCCTTGTTTCTCCTTCTCATGGGGCTTTTGCTGCAAAAGATACTCCTCAGATAAAGGGCAGGTAATAAGGAAGGACAGTGGGAGTTTGGAGAGTTAATCCCACTGAGTCTCCAGTAAAGGTTATATTAGCCTTAAACTTGTGTCAGAGGTCTCTCTCCAACAAGGGGGAGGGGCAATCTGGTATCAAAAGGAAGGAATGAGTCACGGTTCCTTTGGCCAGGTTGGTTATTTGAGCTCTAGTTTGAGCATAAGACTGGTATTTCCCAGTAGCTCTTTAAATTGTCAGTTTCTTGTCCTCAGGAGTGCCTAAAGTCTCCTTTAATACTGAAATGGCAGCCCCAGTGTCTACCATAAATTGTGTAGGCTTCTCTTCTACCTCTAGCATGATCCTTGGTTCCTGGGGATTAAGGGAAAAACCAAGGTCACATCATGCCTCCTTAATAGCCAAAGCAGCCTCTTTTCCTTTACAGTTTGGGCATTCGTTCTTCCAGTGGCCTTCCTGTTTGCAGTATGCGCACTGATTATGTCTAAGTCTAGGTTTGTCAGACCCATCCTTTTGTGGCTTACAAGGGTCCCTCCTGTTCCTCTGAGGCTGCCCAATGTCCCTCCCTAAAGAAGCTACTAACACCTTCCCTATCTCTTTGCCTTGCTCTTGAATGAGGGAGTCTTGGTTAATATAGACTCTGGGCTATCTCCATTAACTCAGATATTAATTTCCCTTTGAAGCCTTCAAATTTCTGTAACTTTTTCCTAATGTCTGAGGCCAATTGAGAAACAAAGGCAATATTTAAGGTTCTTTGATCCTCAGGTACCTCAGGATCAATACGAGTATAGAGGCAATAGGCTTGATAAAGCCTCTTGAGGAAAACAGCTGGAGACTCACCTGACTCCTGTATCATTTGACTGACCTTGGAGAGATTTGTGGGCTTCCGAGATGCCACCCTCAGTCCCTGTAACAGAGTCTAATAGTACCTGGCAAGGTGATCCTGCCCCTCAGGGGTATTGGGATTCCAGTGTGGTCAAGCCGATGGAAAGACCGCTTCGATAACTGCCTGGTCCTGTGACGGGAGGCCGTCTGCCCCAAGGACAGAACAGGCAGCCTCCCACAGGACTCTGGTTCACTCTTCAGAAGTAAAGAGCACCTGCAAAAGCTGATAACAGTCACCCCAGGTGGGACAATGAGTTATAAAAATAGAATTAAGTAAATCAATAAGTTTGGAGGGATCCTCTGAAAAGGAAGGATTCTGAGACTCCCAATTATAAAGATCTGTAGTGGAGAAAGGGGCATAAACAAACATGGATTGGCATCTTTCACCATCCTGGCCACATGCTGGGGTGATCTCTCATACGGGCAAGTGGGCTGGCAGAGTCAAAGAAGTGGAAGCTCCAGCCTGAAGATGAGAGCCTCCATATCTGATCCCTGTCCAGGTGTGGGAAGGGCTTTGCATATCACCGTCTAAAGGGGAACCATCCTCAACACTATCAGCAGCTGCCACCTGTAGTGGGGGTTGTGGAACCTGAAGAATATAAGGAGGGGGGTCTAGGGGATCCTCAGTCTCCTGAAGAATAGGATACAGCGTCTTATGCTTAGAAAAAGGAAGGAGAGCAGGGGGAGCTGAAAGATGAGGTGGAGGAGTCTTCTTTAACTGAGGAAACTGCAGACATTGTTTAAGCCAATGTGAGGGATCATTAAGTAAATCAACCCAAGTGACTACGTAAGGGATTTGATCACAAGGAAGCTGGGTACAAATCCTGCAAACAGAAATTGCAGTAGTTAAATCATAAGTTCCTTCAGGGGGGCAATCAGTTTCATTAAAAGTAGGCCACTCTAGCTCACACAGGGTCTGGAGCCTGGGGGCTTTGACTCGAAAGCCATATCCTCCTTCTCTTTTCCTGAAATCAGAGAAATTATCCAACATACATTCCAACAGGGTAGCACTCTTGGACTCAGTCTGACCCATGACAAAAACAGACACCAATCCAAAACACGTAATAAGACAAGCACAGAAAAATAACACTAACCAGGTTGCTACCAAGTCTAAGTTCCAGAAAAATGACTGGACTTCAGACTTTGTAGCCAGGCGGATCCAGGGGCATCCCCTCTGGTACCTGACTAGGGGAAGATTTGCTGTGTCCAGCTTTCCCACCTAGTTTCTCTGATCAGAGCCCAGAACCAGATGGCAACAAGTAGCCGGCTAGCCAAAATCAGCAGAAAAACTGAAATGAAAGTGGTTTCTCAAGCGCGCTCTTACCTTGCTAGTGGTGTGGAAGGAAAAACCGGAGGGCCGGGGAAACAGGAGCAGTCAGGACTGAAAAGCAGGTTCCCTGCAGGGGGAGTTCACCAAAACCGCCGAGCCCAGAAGGCCCTCCAGAATCTTGCTGGGGCCTACAAATGTTGTATACCAGAGTTCAAAAAATCACCAACACCACTTAAGTAAAAGCAGCAAAGTAGATATTATTTCGACTGGCCAGGCTGTCTATCTCAGGAGTAGAAGCAGCCTTGAGCATCGATTGATCAAGGTTTTTATAGGGTTACAGAAAGCATTGTATAAGCAAAATAATCAGTGCACCAATCAGGTTTGTGCAACATAGCAGAATTCTAATTTTATTAGTCAACAACTAATCATTATACAGACAAGTGATGTAGTCACATAACTTGGCATTCAACTTTGTAACCTTAAAATTAACCAACTATCCTAGCCATAACAAGTATAATAAGAAAGCCAAAGTCAACAACTTGCAGGTGGTCATACAATAACAGGATAAAGAGGGTGGTCTTATGTTTTTGTGTCAAGGTGACCTAAAATAGCAAGCGAGTTACAGCAGCAAAGACAAGCAGTTAGCCAGATGTAAAATGTCTGGAATAAACACATTCCATGGGTTTGTGGTTAGGACATTTTCTCAAGGCCCAAGGTTGCCCCCTGCCCTTTCCTTTGGGTATGGGGCAAAGTTACTATTAAAATAACTCTGAACAAAATGGAGTAACTTAGGTTAGTTTTCTGGACCAGTTCAGAAAGTTTTAGATTATTTATGTTCACTGAGAGCTGGAAATTTAATCTTTGAACTTTTTATACCAGGCATGGTGATGCACCTTTAACACCAGCACTTGGGAAGCAGAGGCAGGCAGATCTCTATGAGTTCAAGGCCAGCCTGGCCTACATAGTGAGTTCCAGGACAGCTGGGGCTACAGGGAGACCCATTCTCAAAAAGACCAAAAAAAAAGTATATATATAATTTTGTGTGTGAGTGTATTGCCTGCATGTATGTAAGTGCATCCATGTCATGCAATGCTCTTGGGGGTCCTAAGAAGGAGCTGAATTCCCCTGGAACGGGAGTTACAGATGGCTGTTAGCCACTAATGGGGTGCTGGGAATCAAATCCATGGCCTCTACAAGAATAGCCAGTGCTCTCAACAATTGAGCCATCTCTCCAGCCCCTGAACTCATTAGTTTCATTTGTTACTGTATGTATCCAGAGATGCTAGAAGCGACAGCCAGCCTCATATTCCTTACTTTTCCACAAATGCTCAAACATTATATACATTCACCAAATTACACAAAACAAGAGTTGAATGAAGAGTGTCAAAGGTATAGTTCTTTAAGTAAATTACACCATGGATTTTCATCATTTTCCATGCTACCAGACATTAGTAACTGTAGGTAGCACTGGGTTGGAGACCCAGCTTCAAATGCCACTAAGACCACTAGAGAAATTCCTTATTACAGTTTTGTTTCTCTAGAACCTCTTCTGGTATCATTCTATATTGGTTCTCCAGGGGAAAAAATCTGATCAAATGAGTTTATGTTAAAAGTGGATTTATGAGATTGGCTTACACTCTACAGTATAGGCAGTCCAGCAATGGTGTCCTCTCACTGTAGAGGCTGAGATCTGAAAATCTGGTAGCTTTTCAGTCTAAAAGGCTGGATGCCTCAGCAGTCCTAATCTGGTGTTGAAAACATGGAGAGGCAGTGGTCTTTAGTCTCCGTTGGAAGGCCAGAGATGCTACATTTCAGTGTTAGAGTGAGACAGCAGCAGCATTAACAGTAGTGGCAAAGAGTAGATGAATTTACCAGTAAGACATGAAGGCAAGAAGGCAAACAGCAAAACTGTTTTCCTCAGACCTCCTTATAACTGGGCCTCCTTATAACTAGAGGGGTGGGTCTTTCCACTTCAACTAACTTAATCAAGAATACTACTCACAGGTGTGTCTAGAGACTTTGCAGTTAATTCTACCTAGGTCTAATTGGAATCCAATATCAATAATCACAGTGTCAAAGGGATTAAATCACTGCCCATTACAGGAATTCCTTAAATACTGAAACTTACTTCAGTAAATGATGGTAAAATAATTTACTCTCCAGAAGTAAGATGCCTAGGTCAAAGCCAAATTTTGAAAAGATTTTATAATATGTAATGTTATCAGTTCTATTATAGTCCTAAAAACAAAACTTTTGCCAGAGTTGTACAATGAAAATTAGCTTACAGATTTAACATTTTAATGGATTGTTCCATTCATTTAAAAAAGGTTAAACATGCATCTTGAAGGTAAAAACTAACTCATCAATACAATGCTGGAAATCATAACAGCCTTCCAAATGAAGCTGAAATTATAGCTAACTCAAATTAAGATAAACAATTTTAGGCATATTGACATATTGGCTAAACACATTTCTATCAACAGCAAAAAATAATAATAATATAGCTTTATCAGTAGAATACTTTGAAGACAGATTTTAAGATTTCTAGGAAAATAATATTTTGGTTTCTTTGCAACTCCATTTTCAGTTAACATAACTGTTACCTGCTAATTTTCAAATTGAATGCATAAGCTGAAATCTGACATTGTACTTAAAAATTTTGATCATGTCTCTTTATTAGACTTTTCTAGATCCTATCTTTCCATAGACAAAAATTCCTGGCTTTACTCCTTTGTCCCTCCAACGCCTCCCAAACCACCCCTAGGACATGCTACTCTCCATCTTCATGTCCTCTTTTACTAACCTACTGAATCCATATGTGCATGTGTGTAGGGCCATCCACTGCAACCTGGTAATCCTACCAGGTACCACATCCCTGAAAAACAAAAAACTACTCCCTCCCCAAGCAGCTATCAACTGCCAATGGCTCCCCAGCTAAGAGTGGAGCTTTGTGAGCCTCTACCACATCCATATTTAAATTTTGACTGGCTTTGTCTTGTGAAGATCTTATACAAGCAAACACATACAGTGTGAGTTAGTTCATATGTACAACAGCCTGGTCACATCCAGAAAACAGTATTTCACAGCAATCCTCCCAAACCTCTGGCCTCTAGTCTTTCCACCCACCTCAATTCATGATCCCTGAACCTTGGGGATAAAGGTTATGATACAGATGTCCCATTTAGGGCTGGAGTTATAGACATTTACTCCCTGCACTGCCATCCATTGGGGGAAGAAGGCCTCCTTGATGAGAGTTGAGAACTGCACTAATATATGAGCATAAAGATAAATATTTAGAAGGCATGACCATTTAGTAAGCAATAGTACATTTTCCCCTAAGGCCTATGAGTGACCCAGTCATAGGTTCTTGGCCCAATTTATAATACTAGGGATGAGTCCAGTCCTGTGAAATGAGCCTTCAATCCAATCAGTAAACAGTTGGCTACCCTTATAATACTCATACCACTATTGCACCAATGGGAATATTTTCCCAGACTATTCATTATTGTAGCTCATAGAGTTCACAGCTTGGTAACACTGTAGACTACTTTTCTCCCTTAGCAGTCTGTATAGTACCTTCCAGGAGTATTAAAACTAGCCTGTAAGAGGAAGTTTCCAGGCTGGTACCAGTTTTATTTTCCACATCCCGTGACCCAAATATATGGTGTTTTCAGTAACAGGCTCTTAGCATCATGTTCTTTTGGATAACAAATAGCAAAGGCAATTGAGTTAGTTGTCCTATAAGTAACAACTTGAAGGAAGATACCACATTCTTGAAACTGAGTTGACAATGGCTTCTGAGAGAAGCATTATTTTCTTATACAGGCTAACTACATTTAAACTCACTATACTATACTATACTATACTATACTATACTATACTATACTATACTATATATGGAACCTACAAAAATAGTATTTTTACATATAGCTTTTTCAAACATCTTTAGTATTAGTTTCCTCTTGCTCCAACTGCTCTTCTACCGTGTCCTCCTTCCCCCTTGACCCTTAACCCCCCCCCCTTATTCCTCTTTCCGCCTTCTTATTACATATGTCTACTATCCCCTTTCCTTAAAATCCCCCCAGGGCATCTTTCTAGTTTCCTGGCCAGGAAAAACACAAAGCTAGGACAAGGATCTAGTTTCATTCTTCTACATGTAGCTATATGGTTTACACTCACTGAAGATGTGTATATTTGGGCATCTTTGTCAAAAATCAGGTGGTTGTAGAAGCATGAACTTTTACCTAATAAAATCTATTCCTCTGCTGCAAGTGCCTATTTTTGTGTCAATTCCAAGGTGTTTTAGTTCTGTAGTATAACTTGAAAAAGGATAGTGATGCTTCCAGCAGCTTTTTTTTTATTATTCAGGATTATTGTAGTTATCTGAGGTCTTTTATACTTTCATTAAATTTTAAGACTTTTCTTTTACAAAATCTGTGAGTTGTTTTGGAATTTGAATTGGAATAGCATTGAATCTGTAGATATCTTTTTAATTGGGTGGATGTTTCCACAATATAAATCCTACCAATCCATAAGCATGGGAGATCTTTCCATCTTCTGGTATCTTCAACTTTTTCCCTCGATGTTTTAAATTTTCATTATTTGGATATTTCACTAACTTGATCAGATTTATTCAAAGATATTATTTTGGAGTGCTATGAGTAAGACTTTTTGCCTGATTACTTTCTCAGCATGTTAGTCAGTTGTATATAGGAAGACTACTAGGTTTTTTGTATTAATTTTGTATCCTGTGACTTTGCTGATGTGTTTATCAGATGGTGGAGTCTTTAAGAGCGTTTTATGTACAGAATCATCCTCTTCAAGTAATAATTCTTTGACTTCCTTTCATATTTCTATCCCTTTTATCACCTCTTGTCTTGTTTCTCTAGCTAAGACTTCAAGCACTATACTGAAAAGGAGTGAAGAGAGTGGATACCTTTGTCTTGTTCCTGATTTTAGAAAATGTTTCAAGTTTTTCTCCATTTAGCATGATGTTGGCTGTAGGCTTGTTGTATATTGCCTTTGTTATTTTGAGGTGTTCTCCATCCATCCCTATCATAACTATTTTTTTAACTTTTACAAAAACTTTATTAAGAATTTCATACATGCATATAAAGTGTTTTGCATCGCTCCAGCCCCTGTGAATTGGGACTTTTAAAAGTAACAATATAAAGATACCTCTATTTTTTTAACTTTTACAAAAACTTTATTAAGAATTTCATACATGCATATAAGGTGTTTTGATCAAATCCATGCCCACTTCCTCCCCTCCAACATTCCCCCCTCTGAAGAGGTAACCCTAAAATCTTTTAAGGATTAGATATAGGATCCCAAATACTTTTGACATTTTTAGCCTTTGGAAGAGAGTATGTTGCTAACAGGCCCAAGGACACTATCATCACTTCAATCATGAAGTTATGCTGTATTTTGTCAAAGTCCTTTCCACATCTAATCAGATGATCTGTCCTTGAATCTACTTATGTGGTAGATTATATTTATTCATGTAGATGTATTGAACCATCCCTGCATCTCTGGGATGAAGGTGACTTGATCATGGTGAATTATTTTTTGGCTATGTTCTCTAATTCAGTTTTCAAGTATTTTATTGATAATTTTTGTGTCTCTGTTTATCATGGTGACTTGTCTATACTTTTCTTTATGTTGTTGGTCTATCTTTATAGAGTTTAGATATCATTAGTTTTATCAAAAGAATTTATAAGCATTTCTTCTTGTCTATTTTATGGAATAATTTGAGAAGCATTGGTTTCAGTTCTTTAAAGTCTGGTAAAATTCTTTGTGGATCATCTGGGCCTTGGCTCCTTTTGGTTGCAAGGATTTTTATTGCTGTTTCAATCTCATGAATTATGATTGATATGCTTAGATTTTTAAATATTTTTATTAATTCTTTGAGAACTACATACAGTGTATTTTGCTCATATTCTTGCCCTGCTCCAAATCCATTCAGATCTACGCCCACATCCTGTCAACCCTTCTTTGTGTTTTTGTTGCTGTTTCCCCATCGAGACCAATATGTTGTCCAAATACTCTTGGATGTGGAACCTGCCACACACCAAAGGTCACACCTCTAAAGAAAACTGATTCTTCTTCTCTCAGCAGTGATAAAATGTCAATCACTCCTCAGCTAAGATGGGAGTTCATGTCTACCACCACCCCTCCATGCTGCGATTTTTGTCTGACTTGAGCTTGAACAGGTCTTGTGCACACTGTCACAATTGCTATGAGTTCATATGTGCAGCTGTGCTACTCTGTGTAAAACACTGTTTCCTTGTAGCTGTCCACCACCTCTGACACTTAAAATCTTTCCTCTTCAACTTCTGAAAAGATCCCTGAGCCTTGGGTGGATCCCACACCCTTAGGGATGTGATATACACATCCCATTTAGGGCTGAGCACTCTGTAGTCCCTTATTCTCTGGATATGTACCAGTTGTGAGTTTCTATATTAATTTCCTTCTACTAAAGAAGCTTCTCTGATGAAGGCTGAGAGATGCACTAATCTATGAGTATGGCAATAGGTCATCAGGGTAATTTTAATACTATGTCCACTTAGAATATTCATAGTGTATTCTCTCCTAAGATCCATGTCATATGTAGTTACAGGTTGTTGGCCTCAACAACAGTGACAGGTACGGGTTCCATCTCATGGAGAGGGTCATAAATCCAATCAAAGAGGGTAGTTGGTTACTCCCATAACATTTGTGCACTATTGAATAATGGGTATATCTTGCTAGGTCAATCATTATTGTAGCTTGCAGGATTCACAGCTGGGTATGAATATTTTTTCCTCTGGTAGCATGCATCACACCTTCCATTGCTATGAAATCTCACCAGTAGGAATAAAGCTTACAGGTTAGTGCCAACGTGATTTCTCCATGTTTTAGTATTCAAGTATGTGTTGTCTTCAGCAATAAGCCTTACTTTAAAATTCTGGAGGGGAACCAAGAGCAATGGCAATAGACTATAATGTTTATAGTGGGTCAATGGATCCCACTGGCCAAAAGCTCAGAGAGAAGTAATCCATTTCTTGCACTGGGAATTTTATTTGCTAGGATGAGGTATCTAGTTGAGGTATTACCCCCCTGTTATAGGGTAACTCCATTTAAACTCTTTTTATGAATGTATATGTATATGTTTTAGAGAACTTCTAAAGTAGTAGGTTTCCATATGGTTTTTCAAAAATCCTTTAGTGTTAGTTATCCCTCCTTATATTCTCCCCTTTACCTTTCCCATCCTTCCCCCACCACAAATTAATCCGTCATGTTCCAATATTCCTCTTCTCCCTTTATGTCATTGCATCTGTACACATTCCCTTGAAAAAACTCCCCAATGGTTCCTCACTAGTTTCCTAGCCTCTAGTGGTATTCCAGATGAAACACATATTAGCTAAAGAATAAAAGCTAACATCCACATACAAGAAAAAAACATGCAATGTCTTTCTGGGTCAGGGTTACCTCATTCAAGATGACTGCTTCCATTTGTCTTCAAGTTTCATAGCTTCATATTTCTTTTTTCAATATATATTTTTATTGAATTTTGTGCATTTTGTACAGTACATCTTAATCATATTTAGGCCCTTCCCTCTATCATCACCCCCTCATGTAGCCCCCACTGTATTCTGTTGTATATGTTAAGGCCTACTGAGTCAAATTTGTGTCCCCATATGTCCTCGGTATGAGTTCATCTGTTGGAGCCTGGACAACCTATCATCCCTCTCAACTCTCACCAGCAAAGCTTCCTCATGCAACAGGGGATGATTGGGGGAGTTTTATTTTTCTTAATAGCTGAATAATGTTCCATTATATAAATGTAACATATTTTTCTTATCCATTCGTCAGTTGGTGTACATCTAAGCTGTTTCCATTTTCTGGCTATGGTGAATACAGCAGCAATGAACATGGATAAGCAGGTATCTCTGTAGTAGAATATGGAGTCCTTTGAGTACAAGATCAAGAATAGTATAGCTGGATCCTGTGGTAGATTTATTTCTAGTTTTTTGAGGCATCTCCACAATGATTGCCATACTGACTACAGTTTTTGTGCTCCCACCAGCAATAAATAAGTGTTCCCTTTTCCCCAAGTCCATACTGGTACTTGCCATCATTTCTTTTTCTGTTTGTTTGGTTTGGTTTGGTTTATTGGTGGGTTTTGTTGTTGTTGTTGTTGCTGTTTTATCTTAGCCACTATTATTGAGGTAATATGGACCCAAACCAGACAAAGATTCAACAAAAAAGCAAAATTACAGGCCAATCTCTCTGATGCACATAGACATAAAAATTCTCAATAAAATACTTATAAACCAAATGCAAGAGCACATAAAAAAGATTGTCCATCATGCTCAGCTTCATGTCAGAAATGCAGGGATGATTCAACATATGTACATCAATAAGTGTAATCACATAAACAGACTCAAGGACAGAAACTACATGTTCATCCTTTAGAGGCAGAAAAGTCCTTTGACAAAATACAATATCCCATTGTCATAAAAATCCTGGTAAACACAGAGATACAGAAACATATCTCAACATAATAAAGGCAAAATACAAGCCCATAGTCAACATTACGCTAAATGAAGAAAAACTCAAAGCATTTCCACTAAAGTCAGGAATGAAACCAGGTTGTCCACACTCTGTTTCTGCTCAGTGTCGTGCTTGATGTCTTGGATAGAGCAATAAGACAAGTTGAAGAGATAAAGGGGAGGCAAATAGGAAAGGAAGGTGTCAAACTATCTTATGTTTAACGTTTTTGTCTTCTTGGTTTAACTTTGGTAGGTCAGATGCATTTAAAAATGCATCCATTTCTTTGAGGATTTCCAATTTGATGATATAGGTGTGCAAAATACGGCCTTATGATCCCCACTATTTCATTGATATTTATTGCAATGTCTCCTTTTTTATCTCTAATTTTATTGATTGGAGCCTCTTCTCTACTTCTTTTGATTAATTTGGCTAAAGATTTGTCAGTCTTCTTTCCACAATGATCTAATCCATTTGAAGATTTTCTTAACAGTACTTTGAAGATGCCTTTGCTCTGAGACTAAAAAATAAAGGTATGTTGCTTGTATTTAGGTCAGAATCTAAAGGAAAAGACCATCTTCACTGCAGAGAGGATTATACTCTGGATTTGAGATAATCCAGGGATACCCAACCTTTCAGCTTCTCTAAGTCATACTGGACAAAGAATTCTCATAGGCCACCCATTAAGTACACAAAAATAATGAAAGCTAATCAACAGAACAAACAAATGAAAAACCAAGAAAATAAGCAAAAATTTTGCATATAGTTTTGACAATATTTGAAGTCTTTTAAAATTGTTGAGCAGCTTGAAATCACTAACAAAGAAAATGAACAGATCTACGTAATAAAACTTAATTGATTTTTGTTTATTTTTTATTGTAAAACTAATCCAGAAAGGACAACATATAACTGTAGAGATTTTGAGTGGGGTTGTTGAGACAGGGTCTTCCTATAGCCCCAGCTGTCCTGGAACTCATTGTGTAGATCAGGCTGGCCTTGATCTCATAGAGATTCACCTGCCTCTGCCTCCTGAGTGCTGGTACTAAAGGCATGTGCCACATACCTAGCCAGATAGTGAGATATCTGACATTGTATTTGAGAAACTAATACATCAGTATCTGATTCAATAGAAGTAGTTGCAATTCTTGGTGAAGTCTCAAGGTACTCATCAGATATTTTGGCTCTAATTTTACTCTTAGTGTTCTTCATTCCTGAAAATAGATACTCACCTCATTGCATTCTGCAGGTAGCACTCTCCTCTTCCTACCCTATTATCCCCAAGTTACAGCTGGATACAAGAGGCAAACTTCATGCAGTGTGAATTCTTAGCCAAATGAATGAATTCTAGAATTAATTCTCTAGCAGGACAGACAGCATGGATTTGGAGCACAAAATAAGACAGTAAGATGGTGCCTTTACAGATTTCTCATGTCACCACTCCAAATGTATGGCATGTGCTGCCTAATAGGTCAAAAGAAAGTAATTTCTTCTGATAGCCACCAAAGGAGAATTATGAAAGAACAAAATCTATTTATATTATTTGGGGTTTGTTTTGTTTTGAGACAGGGTCTCCCTGTAGCCCCAGCTAGTCTGGAACTCACTATGTAGACCAGGCAGCCTTAATCTCACAGAGATCCACCTGCCTCTGCCTGGAGGGTGCATATGCCACCACACCCAGTGGAATCTGACTATTCTAGAAAGCAGAGATTACTCACTCATGAGGATTTGCATAGACCCCAGAACGTCCATAGGCCCCAGTCCTCTACTCCTGTGTCAGTCACTGCTCCAGCAATCTTCTTCTTGACTTAAACGCAGAATAAATGTTTACTCTACTCAGCTCATGTGCATGGCTCTTTAGACAGAAACAAAGACTTCACATACATACATGTCTGTGATGTCATTCATAAGACAAGCTTCTTGAAGGTATTTACAGTAAAGACAGACTTCAGTGCCTAGCTGACCTAGTTAGAATATAGCTCTACTTCTCTCTGGCTAAATGGCTGGGCAGGTCTGAAATTCCCTGTGTTTTGGGTTCTACATCAATAAAGAAGATATGATGATAGTATCTGCTTCATACAGAGACCATCAGGATTAAGTGGGTAATAGGGAGGCACATTTGGGTGTATCCAGCATCTAGCAGAGCAGCAGACACACAGCAGTTGCTACTAGGAACTTGGTAGGAATTTGCCAGTGACAGCAATAGCAGGAACTGGGCCAGGCCCTCTGTAGCCCCCTGTGCAGCTATTGGTCAACTTACTCCTGTCACAGAGCCAACCCTTCTGAAGTCTGGCAAATGTATCTCCTCTCCCCACCTACCTGATCCAAAGAATTTGTATTCAGTAAGCAGAAAGTTTGGGGTGGAATTCTCTATCAAGCATCTGAGTCAAAGAGTCAAAGGCAGTAAGAAGTCTCTTTACTCAGCCCCACTGAACGTTCTATAGTCTATTTTGGTATTTCCCCAGGGACAAGTACATGCCTTAACCCTGTCTATTCATAGACACCACTCCAGACACTTCTTTTTTCCTGCTCCCCTCTTCAGTTTAGCTGCATGCCAAGTAGTGAAAAGAACAAGCTCAGAAATGAAATTGCCATTGTGCAAATGATGTTTGTGTCTTCTCTCTACCTCAGCCTTCTCCTTTGTAAGTGTACATTATAGTACCAACGTCATGGAGTTATAAGAAAAATAAATGGAACTTTAATGCAAACATCAGAGGTTAAACGAGGTGCTTGGCACAAAGCTGGGTAGTACTCAACAAATTACTTTATCGGGGTTGGTGCTAGGATTGAACCTAGGGCCTCACACATGCTAAACACATGCTCAACCACTGAACTACAACCTCGGCCTTTATTATTTTCTTTCTCATTATTACTAAGTCAAATCTACATTCTTGCAAAAGATTCCTTTGATTTTGATAGCAATAGAAAACAAAAGTATCACCATTACAAGTGCTACAACACATACACGCACTTGCACAGACACACACACACACACAACACACACACACACACACACACAGAGCCAGTGGTGGTCTCATACAGTTAGCCCAGAGTCCTGAAGAATTGCTTATGGGAGAGCATGTATTCCTCAGAGATGTTTTGAAGATGGTGTTTCTGGAAGCTATAAAGGGGAGAGAGACCTTTGTTCAATCTAACTCCCATCTCCTTCAGAGGGGTCCACATTGTGCTGTGACTTTCATCATTGTTTTCAAATTTCTTTAGTGCTTACCTGCTGTGTAAGCTAATTTAATAGCCTCCATCATGCTGGGGAGCTAGATGTTTAGATGTTTAGAGGAGACTGAGAGACAATACAAGTGAGGAAAGTAAGCACTGACACAGTCATATATCCAAGAGTTAAATAAAACAAGCACATCAATTACACATCCTGGAGATGCTTGCACTAACAGCTGACCAGCAAACATGCCCCTCCAGGGAACACTCCCCAGCTATGCCCTCTTAGAAAGTGATTGCCATCATGGCTGAGGACTTCAAGATAATGTGCTCTGTGGCCAGAGTTCTGTGCTCTTGACTAGGGGTTGAAGTTGTGTTATTATGTTTGTGGGGTGTGTGTATGTGTGTGTGTATGTGTTCTGTACACGCTCAAGTTGAGAGAAGACTGATAATGAAGAAGGAATCAAAGATGAATTTAACATTATTATCCTTCCTAAGCCATTACACACATACACACACACACACACACACACACACACACACACACACACACACACACACACACCCTTTCCCAACACTAGCACCTCTTTATATCACTGGCCATGTGGTGTATTTATCATCTCAATATCCAGGATGATGGAGATATAGGACAGATGGCCCAGGTGGCCGGAGGAAGTTCAAAAATAGCTGCCTAATTTCATGGGAGTCATGTTCATTCCAATTGTCTTCACTACAGGGAAATATCTATCAGGCTTATGTTCCGCTTCCTATTTCCCTGTATCATATGTATTTTATATGTATTCCCTATTTCATATAATATGTATGTTGAGCTTGGATTTCTTGTTGTAGTAGGTCCCTGTTCTTACCCTCCCCACCCCTTTCACTCACATAAACTTATAGTTTCTCTCTCTCCTTCTCTCTCTGCCCCCTCATTTCAGTTAATTGACTCTGAATATATCTCATAACAAGAATCAGATCATGAGTTCCCAGAAGCAAAGATTTTTCCATCCTCATTCCCTCACAGCATCTCTGCAAAACAGGATACTGAACAGATGTTCAAGGGAGCCAGTGCAGTGACCAGCTTCTGTTGCTTTTACTGAGATGCACCTACATCACTAATAATTCTCCCCATTATCCTGCATGGTATTTCTCTTGTCCCAACATACCACGTCTTCATTCCCAGTTGTGACGGAGCCATTCACATAGTCATCATCCTCATCAGAAATCAAGCATTATTCCAAACCCCATTACTTTGGAAAATCTTACATGAAGTTAATTGTTATATTGAATTTGTGTCTATCATGGACCAATAGATGTATCATAAATATATTTTTATGAATCCTATATTGTACTTCTATATAATCCCATAAGGCAAGATCAGCCTCAGAGGCCCACATAACTGCAAGGGAACTGGTTCCAGTTTTAAGTGACTACCATTTGCTGAAAGTATCTACTATATTTCCTTCTAATCACTAACAAATCTTCATCAACACCTATTCACCATAATGCCCCATTCTATAAAATATAGCCATTCCTTTGCAATCCCAAAGGTACTATTCATTAAAGGCCCTTATCACCACTGCTTTCTGTACTGCCCCAGATCAAATCTCCATCCTCCACAGACATAACAATCTTCTTAAAACCCCATCCTAGTGATGTCAGTCATCAGCAAAAATGTGTTAACAAAATATATCACCTTCAGGGTCCTTCTCTTGGCATGATCCATCCACGTCCATCTCACATCAGCTTTCCTATCTCATCTCCCCACCGCATATAAAGGAACCTTCCCAAGAGACAAGAAGAAGCTGAGAATCAGTCCATCCTCACTTGCCAAGCCTTGTTCTCTGGTGATGGACTACATCTTTTGGAAGAATGCGTTCCCATTACTTCTCGAGGATTTTTCTAAATTAAGACATATGTACTATCTACTTCCTTAATAGAATTCACCCAGAGAATGACATATTTTTCTGTTCAACACAAAGGCTTTACTTTGCTGTATAGACTAGTAACAGTTCTTCAAGTTCAGCATCCTTTTTCTGACACTTGCTGCTACGGAATGGGTTTCTTAGTCAAGTACAATCTTTCTTAAATATGCCCAGTGATAAATACTTGATATAGGTGGTTGATTTGGGGATTAGTGCCCAGAGAGAATGGTGCAAGTGAGACAGAAAAGTGAGAGGCGTATACTCAAAGGGCTCCGTGTCCTGCTGTAGATATCCCTGCTCAGCCATGTTTGTTGCTGCTCTTTTCACAATAGCTAGGAAATGGAAACAACCTAAATGTTTCTCAGCTGATGAATGGAAAATAAAAATGTGGTACATTTACACAATGGAGTTCTACTCTGAGATAAAGATAAGAAAAATCATGAAATTTGCAGGCAAATTAATGGAACTAGAAACTGTTATACTAAATGACACAGACTCAGAAAAACAAGTGACACCTGTTCTGTCTCCTTTGTGGATCCTAGATTCAAATCCTCGGTTGTGAGCATATATCTCACATCAAGGAAGTCCAGATACTCCCAAATTAATACAAGCTATTTCCACAGCCCTTGTTTGCCACCCACCATGTTGCTGATGATAGTAAATATTTGGGACATAGGACTTGGAGCAAATGAGCTAGAATTAACCAAGAAGCTTTCTCCCTGAAGACTATCTCTCATAGTATTCAAAGATACTATGCAAGCTACCAGGGAAGAAAACCAATCAGTGCTCCTACCCAGCTATAACTTCTACGAACCACAACAATGATTGATCCAGCAAATTATTTCTATTGGTGCGACACTGGCACCTTCATCTTGGGGGTAATCAACAGCTGTCTAATTGGACTTAAGGGGAGGGAAGTCATGCATGGTACTGTAAACATAGCTAAATACTCATGGCTGGAGAGGTCACAGATCCTAGAGAGCTGACTTCTGTCACTTCTCTAAACCAACGTAATTTCTTACTACATTCTAAATAGGTATCTTTATATTTACAGAAAAGTATACCTCTCACAACTCAACAAAGCTTCTTTTTGCAAAAAATGCAGGCTATTGTAAAGTTCCACAACCCGTAAAACACAGAGAATACATGTATGTGAGGAGCCAGCCCTTAGTAACACATCTACAATGCAACCTCTACACCTAAGGCTCAAGGAACATCATGGAAGAGGGGACAGAAAGGATGTAAGAGCCAGAGGGACAAGACGCCTGCTTCAGCTTAATGCATTCATAATATGGATGCTACCCACTGAAATCTCAACAGTATTATAGTCTTATAAGATCTGCATATGATGACACAACCAGTTGACATATCAGTGTGGATGGAGGAAATTTCGCAGAGTTCTACCTCAAAATGAAGAGCTATAGGTAATTAATGGATTCTGAGGGAGGGAAAATCAGTTTTCTCCAAGGACTAGCAACCTGAGAGGTTACCTAACTCCAATTTGCAGCCCTTAACACAGATACATATGACCATCACTAAATAGACTCAGTGCATTTTACATATATGTGTGTGTGTGTTATATTTTAAAATGTGTCTATATGTAACAGTAATAATCAAAGAAGAGGACAAGAAATTGAGGAGTGGGGGGACACAGAAGGAATTGGAGGGGGACTAAGATGGATGTAAATAACACAGAGATAATACTCATGGATAATACAAAAATAGAAAATAAAAACTTTTTTAAATAAAAAGAAATGCTAGTATGGATTAGAGAAAAAGAAAGGCAGGAACTAAAAAGTGCTAAGTGAGCAGCACTTCTTAGGTCTCTCAAATCATTGCAGCAAGTTCCATGTTACTAGAAAAATATATGAGGTGGAGGTATGAACACACTGGGTCACTAAGTTGTACACTTGGAGTTGCTTTTCTTTTCCTCCAGAAATGGCCTAATCTACCACCAAATAGCATTTATAGCCTATTTTCTGCTTGTGGAATTTTGATGACCTTGAGGCTTTTCATTTTGAATTATCACTGCTCATTTCAATTCAATATAATACAGTGACTTCAAAAATATGCTTTTTAATGTATCACAGTCTATCCAGTTCACTGGGCAAATGCCACTTCCAGAGTTCTTTCTGAAACTGGCCCTTCCCTATCTTGTGCTGTGGGCCAGGCTTCTTCTGGGAAAATCCCTTAAAAAGATATGCTCTGCTATCAAGCAAAAAAAAATGGTTTGAAGTACACCATGAAGACTCTTAAAATTAGTTTTTTTTAACCTCTCATTTATAAAATGTATCAAGTACACACTAAAGAACTTCCGAGTTTTTAACATCATGTTTTACATAAATGATTCTAACCTAAGACAATGTTTTTTATGCCTCTTATTTGATCTTGTTCCTAAGAATATCTTTCCTTGCCAGTCCCAAGCCCAAGAACTGCTAGAATTGGGACTGGCTTCAGCCCTAGTCTAAGGTCACGGACATGTGAGTCCAGGCCGCTGACTGGCTTCAGGCTCCCACAAACTGAACGAGGATTAGCTCTGGCACCTGTCAGAGGTCACAAATACAAGACCCCAAGACCAACCCCAGACCCAGGCTCCCAGTTTGAGCCATTCAACTTCTGCAAACAAATCAGCTAGCCAAACTGAGATCACTTCAGTTATTCAACTTAGGAATCTTGATCTCACTACTGCATTCCAAACATAGTATTGGCACAAAAACAGACATAAATTTTTTTACAAAGGTGCCAAAAATAGACGCAAAGGAGAAAAGACAGCATCTTCAATAAATGGTGCTAGGGAAACTAGATATTTACATATATAAGAACGAAGCCAAGCTCCTCATCTTTCACCCAGCAGAAAAATGAGTTCCAAATGGATCAAAGTTTTCAACATAAAACTTGAGACTCTGAAACTGCTAGAGGATAAGGTGGAAAGTATCTATAGTACATTGTACTTTCAGTATAAGTAAAGATTAAAAAAATATAGGACTCCAGTCACTAAGGAAATAAAGGTAACAATTGACCAATGTAGACTTAAGCCTTTCTGTACAGCAAAGGAAATGGCCTTACCCTAGTGACAAGCAGCCTATGGAATGAGAGGAAAAGAATCTTTACCATATATACATCTGACAGAGGATTGTTATCTAGCATATATAAGAAACTGAAAAAAACCCACTCCAGTAATGGACTGTGTGCTGGCACGATGGGTCTGACACTAAGCCTGACAACCTGAGGCTGATCCTCAGGATCCATGTGTTAGAAGGAGAGAACCAATCAGGGAAATTCAAATTAAAACCACTTGATGAATCTATTTTGCCCCAGTCACAATGGCTGTCATTAAGAAAACAAATGACCACAAATGCTGGCAAGGATGTGGGGAAAGCGGAACCCTTACTCACTGTTGGTGGGAGAGTAAACTGGTCCAGTCACTATGGTGGTTTCTCAAAAAGCCAAAAATAGCACTACCATATGTCTCAGCTGTATCCCTCCTGGGCATAGACCCAAAGGATGCTATACCTATGACAGAGGTACCTGCACATCCACACTCATTGCCGCTCTATTCACCATAGCTAAAGAATGGAATCAGTTTAGATGTCATCAGATGATAAATGGATAATGGGAATATGGTACATATATGTGATGGAATTCTATTCAGCACTAAAGAAAAAGGGGAAATTTGCAGGAAAATGGATGGAACTGAAAAACAGACCGAGTGAGTTTACCTAGTCTCAGAAAGGCAAATGCTGTGTGTTCTCTGTCATATGGATATTAGCTTCAAAGTTTTTATTTCTACGTTTTAGTTGGAGTGTCTCCAGGAAGAAAGGAAGAAGCTACAGTACGTGTGGGGGTTTCGGGGAGCACTCACGGGCAGACATATAGAGGTAAAGCATTAGTGATAGGGAAGTAGACAGATCATACCAGGACAGAAGGATTTAAATGGAGAAATGACTGAGGGGATAGGGGCTGGGTGGGAGTTGGCAGAGGAATCAGCTAAAACTTAGGATGTACAAAAAAATGCATAAACATTTTCTATACAGAATCCCATTACTTTATAAGCTAACTAGAATATATAATTTAACAAAAAAAGGAAGTCCCCTACATGGGTGGACCATGCTGGTCGCAGGAACCTGCATTTTTAAATGAAAATCCATGTACCAGTTGTGAGATACCTCCCTATGAGTTGATCGTTGAGCCCTGAGAGGGTCTCAAAACAACAGAGGTCATTTCTTTGTTCTTGCCACAACTGAATAGTAATACACTATTGCTGAAGCCAGCACACACTTCTGACACAGGACATATAGAAATTCAGTTGAACTGAGCTGGAAGCTTCCTCCCTGCTGGCTAGTGTTCATTGTGCCAAAAGGTGCTAATACAAGCTGCTGGGAGAAAAAGATTCCACAGCCTTACCCAGCTGTGTGCTGCTACAAAAATCACCTGCCAGGCAAGATGTGCCCACCAATGCAATTATGACATAGCTATTTAGGAAGTAATCAATTACTTTTTATTGGATCTGAGAACTACTCCATGGTAAGGGAATACATGCCTGGTCAAAACCTATGACTAGGGAGGTTACAGGCTTGGGGGTAGGGTGAGGGTTTTACTAGTACTGTTTGACTAATGCACGTGCAACCAAAGTGCCTTCTTAATATGTCTTTATGCCTATCAACTGATCCTGCGCTCGGCCTTGGCTAGTGAAAGAGATGGTTAATGCAAAGACTCATAACTAGCTGAGATGCTGAGAATTACTAACCACTGAGTCCTCAGCCCCGAGGGTAACATCCCCTCCAAGGCCTAGGGAATATTGTAGAAGAGTGAGCAGAAAGATTTGAAGAGGCGGAGGATGGGAAGAAGTACTGTGAAAGTCTCTATTCTGAATATAGCATGGCCCTTGCTGTCATGAATGCAGAGCAGCTGTAACTTTCTGCATAAAAAAATTAAGACATGAAAAGAGGAGGGAACTGGTTAAAGGGGGAAAAGAGGGTCAAAAGGAGTGGGAGAAAGGTAAGAGAAGGTGATTGGGTATGATCTCAATACGTTGTATAGATATGAAACTGGCACAAAAGTTTTCAATAGTGACTATATCTTACTTCTAGATCCTTCTTCCTGCCTTTTGTTTAAGCCCGCTCTGTCTCTTCAAAATTGTGCTTGAAACACGAAGTTTCTGCTTAAGCTCACATTTTCTGTGTCTCACTATATTGTTAAAAGAAACACATCCAGCATATTTCCTGGCAATCTCCCTCAAAACATCTACCAATTCATTAGATGTTTTCTAATTTTATATTACTACAGACAACAGTGGTGCCAAACTTCTCACCACCACAAACCACTGGCTGCCTTTCACCAGTCTCCAACATCAGCTTCCTGATTATCCTCCAAGTCCTTATAACTAGTCATCTTAGGACTTTTCAGGCTTCTGCCAATCCCCAAACCAGCGCCACATGAGTGAAATGGGATAAAGGGTTACTATGCAGATTAGACTCCACACAACGATGAGAGAAATTAGGGGAGAAGTGCCCACCAGGCACCACAAATGGAGCTGGAGGAGGGGTCTTGACTAGGTGTCTGGCATCAGGCTTGGAGATGCTATAGTCACAGGACCAATGATCAGGAAGAAAAAAAGCTTAATTTATAGTTAGAAAATAGAAGAAGCGTACTTGAAGCCATTAGACAAACAGACTCATGTGTCTTTCATCATCACTTGTCACAAAGATGCACATTTAGGAGGCAAAGTGGGGAGACTGTGCAGAATCTGGAAGCTAAAACCCACGGAGCTAAGTCAGTGACAATTTTTAGATTTGGGGAATAACAGCCAGGGGCACAGCTCCCTAATGAGAACAATGCCCATGAGGGTAAAGCTTGTATCTTAGAACAGCTGCCCCATGACCCTAAGGGCAGCAGATCCAAAAGGATGGGTGCGGGCTGTGCAGCTCTGGGGCCTCTAGCTAGCCTTCTGTTCTACCTTGCTAATCCATGCAGTAGTCAGCCCAAACCCAGATCCACAGCAGGAGGGAAAGCTGGGAAATAGGTTCACAATCTGTGAACTTTGTGCTAAGTTCACAAAGAAGAGACCATCTCGGAGGCTCAAAGCTCACAAAGCCAGATTTTTAAAAGTCATTAAGATGGGTATTTGTTTGTATTATTGCCATCAATAATGCAAAGCTTAATGCATTCTAACAGTTTGTTCACCAGAAACTTGATTTTTACAACAGATTGATTATTGATTCTTCTGCCTTGCTCTCTAAAACAATGCCCACAAGGCAAATTATCTCTTTCTTTTTATAAAGAGAAGAGCCTCCTGTGCCAACCTAATACTTGATTAATTTCCCTCTCCCTGTGACCGTTTAGTTCTGAGACTAAGGCACTCTTACCCCAGAACACAGCAGCATTAAAATCCATTTGAACTCAGCAGTAAGAAGAAAGATGAGCTCCTGATGTTACCACTTTCCGTGGGGACTGTGCGAGGGCAGGGGTCCGTGCTTGAACACTTTCTCCTCATTAGCACTTCAGTCCCTGCATTCAGCTAACAGCCCTACCTGGTGACCTGGACTCAGACAAGGGAAACTGACTGAGGAGGCGATAATGAAGAGAAAATGTCCTGCCCTGCTCCAGGCCCAGCTGGTATGAAGCAGGACCACAGGAAGAGGTTTTAAAAACCTTCTTCATCTGGGAAGCAGCATGATAAAAATTCATTATCATGATGAAGTGGTAGAAGAGACAGCCCTGACGGTGAGCACAGGTAAGAATGTTGATTAAAATATGCCTGCCTGGGTTTGCAGCATAAACTCAGATCCTTCTTAATAGTAGATCTTTTAACAACACCAATTTCATGACTGTATTGGAAGGGAGGGATGGAGGGGGGAGATTAAAAGAGATGTCATTCCCCCAAGCCTTAAAGAAGCCTTAGTATCATGTTTTCTATTCAAGGCCTCTTCCAAACTGAGTTTTCATAAGGAAGTTCACAATTTCTTTCAATGGCAATGACTCGACAGAATATGCAGACTGCCTACATTATGCAAGTACTTTCTCAGGCCCTGAACCCAGGATTAGAGACACAGTACAACACTGCCCTTTACAACGCAGCCATCTCTACAACCGTAGGCATCTTTGAGAAGAATGAGTGGTAACCAGATAGTTTCACTGCTACAGTCTTGAAAATGTCTATCAGAACAAGTCCCGGATATCTTACAGATGAAGGAGGACATCCCCATCCCCGTGATGCCTGGGGCTGGCTGCTGATTCCATTGCACTATTCATATCCTATCATATCTCTTCTCCCTCCCCACTTGTTTCTCTCCTCCCAAGTAACCTATCCCCGGCTTCTCTTTCTTTACTTCCAAGGGGTTTATAACCTTCATGTGACTCATCAACAAATGAGGCATATCATGAACAAATTTTTAGATGAAGAAACAAAGGCCTCCCAAAGACAAGTGCCTCCGGACAGGCACCTATAATAATATTTGGTAAAATCAAGACTATGTAGAAACCAGGGTTAAGATTCTTTACAGCCTATGTTCTTCCAGCTCTTCTGAAGTTCCCTTGCTATGCTAGTTAGTTTAGTTTTGTTTTAATTTTTTAATTTAAATTTTGTGTATTTCATACAGAACATCTCAATCAATCTTAGTCATCTTTATACCTCATCCCCACTGGTACCCTCCCATAGTCCTCGCACTGGAATTCATACATTCTGTCATTTGTGTTAAGGACTATTGTGTCAAGTTAGTGTCCCCATATGTTCCTCGGTGCAAGTTCATCTACTGAGGACTAGTCAGCCTATCTTGAATCCCTCGCTTTAGGAAGATCAGCTCTTCCTCACCCAGCAGTAATCAGCTGCCCATATTTCTTCAGTTAAGATTGGGGTCTGCTGTCCATATCCCCAGTTCTATGTTGGGTTTTTGGCTGTTTGAGTTTGCATGGGTCCTGGGGCCTCACTCACGGGTCCTGGGACCTACAGCAATGGTGTCAGCATATACAAGACCCATGCAAACTCAAGTGCTGGTTAGTTTTTGTCAGCTTGACACAAACTACAATCACATAGGAAGAGGAAACCTGAACTGAGGAATTTCCTCAATTGGATTCACTTAAAATCATGTCAGAGAGGCATTTTCTTAATTGCTAATTGATGTAAGAGAGTCTAGCCCATCATGGCAGTGTCATCCATGAGCAGGGGGGTCTTGGCCATATAAGAATAGTAGCTGAGCAAGCCAGGGAAGCAAGCCAGTGAACAGCATTCCTACATGATCTCTGCTTAAGCGCCTGCCCCCAGGCTCCTGCCCTGGCTTCTCTAGATGAAGAACTGTAATAATCCATTTCCTCCAAAAGTTGAGTGTTGATCAGTATTTTATCACAGCAACATAAAGCAAACTAGAGCACTCACCTACTACAGATTCTACATGTAAGCATATAGGTTAAAGGACTGATACACATTTCCCCTCATACAAGTTACTGTCACAGTTAACTGTGGCTCCAGAACACGGTATTTTTCCTTCAACATTAAATGTTTTATCTCCATGTCCACATGTGCTGTTAAAGAGTCACAACTCTTCTGTGGATAGTCCTTTCAAAACAGAAACATTCTAATTTTTAAAAACATTTTATTTATTATTTTTATTTTATGTGTATGCCTGCATGTAGGTAAGTGCACCCGTGTCGTGTAATGCCTGCAGAGGACAAAAGAGGCTGTCGGATCCCCTGGAACTGGAGTTACAGACAGTTGTTAGCTGCCATGTGGGTGCTGGGAACTATATATATGAGTTGATTTTTCCTGTTACATTAGACTCTGGTAACCTATTGAATTCAATGTCACTATTAATTCAATAAAGCATATATTAACTAGATGTAAAACTGTGTTCTGTGATGGGTCTGGAAACAAAGATTAGACAAGCCAAGAGACAGAACATGGGGCTTGCCCAGGTAGGAAATAGAAGATTCGGGCATAGACAGGGTATAGAATTTTCAGGAAAAAAAAAAAAAAAAACTCAGGAGAGTGGACACAAAGTCTGGAAGTGGCAGAGAAAGTTTGGACCCCAATCAAGCCAAAGATAAGGGCACTAACCAAGGGAACCAAGAGTTCCAGGTGAGGGCAAGAAAAACTGGATTGCAGGGGACAGCGATAATTCAGATGAAATCAACAGACACACATGCACTTAGAGAAAGAGGCACGCTGCAAGGGTTTTGCCCCACACAATGTGCACACCCAGGGACTATATCAAGTGGCACTTAGTCCTCCCTTTCTCTCTCTCTCTCTCTCTCTCTCTCTCTCTCTCTCTCTCTCTCTCTCTCTCTCTTTTTCTTATATATATCTCCTCTCTA
>NW_008332644.1:3731796-3743737 GCF_000622305.1 Nannospalax galili | reverse complement strand
TCTTTCGATCTATTTTCAATTAGTATTGTGTTCTCTCTCTCTCTCTCTCTCTCTCTCTCTCTCTCTCTCTCTCTCTCTCTCTCTCCATTTCCCTTAAATATTTGCCTTCTAGGATCTTGCATATTTATTTTCCTTTTGCAGATACAGAGCTAGCCTGATCTTCCCAAACTTGACCTAAAGAGAAAAAAAGTATTTTTTATTGGAATGTGCATCTGCCTAGCAAAGAACTTACCAGAGTGAGTTCAACTTTGACTCTTTCAAAAAGCAACAGTCATAACCTGACTCCCTATAAAAGCTATAACTTTATTAAAAAGACATGTCACACATCAGGTACCAGTATTACAGAGCATGCAAACACACATATATATTCCATTGCCAATAGCTTATAAAAAAAAGTGAAGTCCCCAGCAGTGTTTTCCCATCAGTTTCTCAAAGAAATTACCTGGGGATGAAAGAAGAGGATTTCTAAATGTTCTCAGTACTCCACATGTAAAGTATAGTGTTTTGTGGGTCTCACGGATGTAGTTTTGATCTTTACAGAATAAGGGAAACATACAGTTTTATCTCAGTAAAACTCAGCTGGAAGATGATTGACACGAGATAGTTGGATCTGTCTTTTACCAGCTATATAATATTGAATTTAACAATTCTATCTCAATCTCAGTATTCTCCCTTACAAAACGGGCATGCGATTTCACCTCAAGAAAGAAAGATATGCAATATTCCTAGTGGACTAGCAAGCACATTGTGACTATTACTAGGACTCTTATTACGGCAGATATGATAATCATCATCACTTTTATTATAGAGCCAAAGTGTCTACTTATCTCAGAGTTGAAAACATAAAGACTCCCTTATGCCCATGCTGTGAGTTCATCTCTAATAGATGAAAAATACACCTTCTTGTCATTTGGATAATTGAAGCATTCAGATGCTGTTGTGCATAATTAGCTCACAAGTGGGCAGCTGACAGCTCTCAGAGAGAAAAGAACATGCAGTCTCTCAAAACTTTATGTGCAACATGCCCCCTTCTCACTCCTTACATGCTCACTGTCCTGCCCCCTTTCCTTACCCAAACACAGAGTTCCACCTGCCTCTGCTTCTTGGGCGCTGGGATTTAAGGCAAGTGCCATCATACCTAGCTCACTCCTTTTCTCTGTGTGTATATTTTAAATTATATTATATTGGTAAGTTGTCATGTGCTGCTTAAGATTACAGAGAAGCTGGCTGTAAAAGCAGGGTACTCACCTCCATTTTAGACTCAAGCATGTTCAGGGTATATTTCAAGGCCCCTTCTCAGGAAAGGCTGGACTCCCAGCTTTGTGACAAGGAGAAAATAGAACAGAAAAAAGCCCAAGAGTAAAGATGTTCACCTGAGAGAACAGCTAGTTTAGAGAACCATTCCAAGGCAGGTTACTACTGCCTATCCGATGGTATAAAAATGCCTGTGGTGGGAATGGGTAGCCAGAAGCTCACTGAAGGACAGACTTTCAGTCAGGAACTCCAGAATGACTGCTTGAGTTTATGCTGCGTGTTGAAAATGCTTGATTTGATGATGATACCTTTATCTGCTTTCTCTCAGTCCAACTACTCTAGTCATCTCTACTGGGTGTTATAAGCACCTGATCTGATAATGTTTGCTGTTACTTGCTATCTTTTCTTTTACTTTTGCTTCATATATACTTAATGAACTCATTAATTTGAAACTGAAGTTGTAACTTTGATGATAATTTTCTGATAAAACCAGTGTAACAATTTCATTTATCATATATGACTCAATCATTTGAAACTATTATATACATCAAAGCTCTGTATTATCTCAATATTTCACATACATATGCAGGTTTCCTAAGAATCAGAGTAGTCTCCTTTATAACCAAGCTTGATGACTGATCGGAGTTGTTAACTTGATTGGATCTGGAATCAACTGAGAGACACATCTCTGAGTGGGGCTGTGAGGGTACCTCCAGGAAGTATTGTCTGAGGGGAAAGACTGTCCCCAGAGCAGGCATCACCTTCTGGCTGTGGCTCAGATATAAAGTGGTCCAGGGAAAAGCAGGGCCGTATTTGCTTGTACGCCTTCACTCCTGGCTGGTGAGTGTGTCTACCCTGTTGCTGCTACTGCTGCTGCCTTCTTTTCCTGAGAGTTGACCCTAACTTCTTCAGCATTCAGCTCTCCGGGAATCTACCAAACCTTCAGCATAGGATCAGGATTTAACTTCATGACTGAGAAGCTATGAGGTTCTGAAACCTTCCAGCATGCAGATGGCAACTGTTGGACTATCCAGCCCTTTTATGTAAGTAAACCCAGTAAATCCTTTCTCACAGTATATATTCATTCTACTGGTTCTGTTTCTCTAGCTCCCTAATACAGATTGTGTTACTGAGAATGGTTCCAGAGAAGCAAAACTCTGCAACATATTAAAATCAGTCCTACGGGGGGAGTTTATAGCTCTAAGCAACCACATTAAAAAAATAAGAAGGAGCACAAATAAATCACCTAATGATACTTCTCAAGAATCTAGATAAACAAGAACAAACCAAACCCAAACCGAGAAGACTAGAAGAAATATTAGAAAGCAGAGTAGAAGTCAATGAAATAGAAACAAAGAAAACTATACAAAGGATTTATAAATCCAAGAGCTGGTTCTTTGAAAAGATAAACAAGATAGACAGACCCTTAGCCCAGCTAACCAGAAGAAAAAGAGCAAGCCTCAATCAACAAAATCAGATACCACAGGGGAAAATTATAACAAACATCAAAAAATCCAGAATATTAAAGGGAATGCTTTTAAAACCTACATTCTATTAAATTGGAAAAATCAAAACAAAATGAATGGATTTCCGAATTCAACAGAACCATCAAGCTTAAACCAAGAAGAGATCAACAACCTAAATAGACCATAGCAAATAAAGATATTGAAATAGTAATACAAAGCCTCCTGACTAAAGAAAGCCCAAATCCAGAGAGATTCACAGCAGAACTTTGCCAAACCTTCAAAGAACTACTACCAATCTTGCTTGAACCATTCAAAAAGACAAAAATGGTGGGAGAACTCCCACAGTCCTTCTAGAAAGCCAGTATTACTCTAATACCCAAACGAGAAAAAGACACAACAAGAAAGAAAACTAGCCCAATATCCCTAATGAAAATAGATGCAAAAATTCTCAAGAATCGGGGCTGGAGAGAGAGTTCAGTGGTTAAGAACACTGGCTGCTCTAGTGGAGAGCCCAGGTTCAGTTCCCAGCACCTACAAGGCAGCTAACAACCACTGGTAACTCCAGTTCCAGGGGATCTGGCGCCTTCTTCTGACCTCTTCAGGCACTGCATGACACGGTGCACCTACATAACACTTATGCACATAAAATAAAAATAATAA
The DNA here is from genome assembly GCF_000622305.1 of Nannospalax galili. Classification (NCBI taxonomy): domain Eukaryota; kingdom Metazoa; phylum Chordata; class Mammalia; order Rodentia; family Spalacidae; genus Nannospalax; species Nannospalax galili. Next base: position 3,740,357 of record NW_008332644.1, on the reverse strand, counting down.
ATAAAATATTTTTTTTCAAAATTCTCAAAAGACTTGCAAACTGCATACAGACACATATTGAAAAGATGATCCATCAAGATCAAGTTGGTTTTATTCCAGAGATGCAGGGATGATTCAATATACATAATAAATAAATGAAATAAATCATATAAACAGACTTAAAGACAAAAGTCACAACACAATAGACACAAAAAAGACCTTTGATAAATCCAACATGCCTTTTTGATAAAAAAAAATCTTTGAGACAACTGGACTGGAGGGAACACACCTCAGCATAATTAAGGCTATATACAACAAACCCACAACCAACATCATTCTAAATGGAGAAAAACTTAAATTATTCCCACTGAAATCAGATGAGGTTGTCTTCTATCCCCACTCCTTTTCCATATAGTGCTTAAAACCCTATCTAGAGGAAGGAGACAAGAGAAGAAAATTAAAGGGGTACAATTGGAAAAGAAAGTCGAATTATCACGCTATACATATGATATGATATACATAAGAGATCTCAACAATTCCAAGAGAAAACTTCTAGAAATGATCAACAGTTTCAGCAATATGGCAGGATGCAAAATCAGTTTACAAATAGACAAGCCTTTTTTCAATACCAATTACAAGCAATCAGAGAAAGAGATGATAGAAACACTCCTATTCACAGTAGCATCAAAAATTATCTTGGAATAAATCTAATCAAAGGCATTAAATGAAAATTTTAAATATTTGAAAAAAAAGAGATTGAAGAGGACACTAAATGCAAAGACCTCCCATGTTCATGGATTGGTGGAATGTTGTAAAAATATCCTTTATACCAAAACTAATTTACAGATTCCATACAATTCCAATCGAAATCCCCATGTTACCCTTCACAGAAATAGAAAAACGCTCTAAAATTCATAACCACAAAAGACCCCAGATCACCAAAGCAATCCTGAGCAAAAAGAGCAATGCTAGAGGGATTACCATGCCCAATTTCAAGATATATTACAGAACTATAGTAACAAAAACATCACTGTATTGTCTCAAAAACAGACATGTAGATTAATGGAGCAAAAATAGAAGACCCAAGTATTAGTGCACACAATCACCGCCACTTGATATTTGACGAAGATGCCAAGAACACACCCTGGAGAAAAGACAGTGTCTTCAACAAACGACACTGGGAAAACTGGATCTCCACATGTAGAAGAATGAAATTGGACCCATATCACCCTGTACAAAAAGCAACTCCAAATGGGAAAGAATCTTTGCCAGCTCTATATCTGAGAGAGGATTGATTTCCAGAATATACAAAGAATTCAAAAAACAAAGAATCAAGAAAACATATGGCCCAATTATAATCAAAGAAAAGGACAAGAAATTGAGAGGTAGCAGGGGCACATGGGAGGAGTTGGTGGAAAACCAGGAGGCATGAAAATAATGTAAAGACAATATTCATGTATGAAATTCTCAGAAATAAAAATAAAATAAATTGAAGAGAAAAGTATAATACTCACTGACCCTTTCTTAGATGAAGTGCATTCAGGTTTGCAATTTTGAGGGGTTTTCTGAGGGGAACTGTCTGCAGCTTAACTGAAAACACTGGTAAAGGGCCTAAGACTCTAACAACTCTTCCAGAGCAACTAGCCTGACAATGAGTAATGTGCAGTTTGATGTGAAAATTAGAAAACTGGCAGATGAGCCTGGAAGTGGGAAATTGGCTTTCTAGAGAGATGAATGGGAGGCCACACCGCTGAATAAAGTTCTTAAGATGCAAACACGTGCAGACAAGTCTCAACCTTCCCTCTCTCCCAGCGTTTAAAATAAGTCCCTGTGCCCTGTGCCTATTATTTATTTGTTTATGGAGAAATGTAAGAGTTCTACAGCCCTAGTGTTTATTATCAAAATGAATGGATTCAACATAAAACAATGATGCACTCAAAGTGAAAACCATATCATTAACTCCCCCTGGCACTTATAGGCAAATTTTCCTCCTCAACTGAATAAAACGAGTGTTATCTCATAAGCTCCTATGGGACTTTAGCCTTTATTATTTTTATGTATATAAATGTATTGCCTGCACGTAAGTGCACCTATGTCATGCAATGCACACAGAGGCCAGAAGAGGGTGTTGGGATCCCCTGGAACTGGAGTTACAGTTACAGTGTAGGTGCTGGGAAACTAATCCAGGTCTTCTGCAAAAGCAGTCAGTGTACTTAATCACTGAGCCATCTCTCCAGCCCCTGACTTTAGCCTTTTTTATTGGCCTTTGGCAAGCTTTGAGCTTCTTGGAGGCAGTTTAAGGGGAAGTAAATCTGAGGAAAGCAGATACACAGGGGAATCTGATAAGGAATGGAAAGCTCCTAGACAGCAGTTCAACCAGAACTCCATTTTCTGAAGTCCTAAATGTAACCTTTAACTTACTGTTCTCTCTCTCTTTAGCTCGCTCCTCACATTTGCCATTAGCTTGTTGATTTGGCTCTCAATCTTTTTTCCTCTCTTATTGCATATTATTGACATAAGAAATGGCTTCTGCTTGCATGAGCTGTAATTTCTAATCTGGACATTCGAGAGGTGGAGAGATGGCATCCTTCATTTCTGAGGTCCTCTGAACTGCACCGTGCTCAAAGCAGCTCTGTGCTAAAAATGGCCATGCAGTTCTGAAAGTCCATACTTCAATGACATAAATCCATGATTACTGAGGCTGAAATCCCTTTCTGCTCCAGGTAGAGAAAATAAACTCCCACCCAAGTGACATAAAATTAGTTTGAATTCTTCATTGGAGCAAATGAAACATGATGTCTAAAACTTCGCCCCTTATAAGCTCTAACTGAAATTGCTTTCAGGTCAATGATACACAACATTATTGCATACATTTAATTTCAAGAGATTTTAAAAAATATTTTGATGTATTTATTTTTATTTTATGTGTGTGAGTGTTTTGTCTACATGCATGTAAGTGACTCCCACAGCCAGGAGAGGGCATCTGATTACAGATGGTTGTTAGCCTCAGGCTGAGTGCTGGGAACCAAACCAAAGTACTCTGCAAGAGCAACCAGTGTTCTTAACTGCTAAACCAGCTCTCTAGCCCCTCAAGAAACTTAAAGTTGTGAAATGCACAGTTGTTCTTCAGACTCCTGACACAGCAAATTAATGTTCAGATGATGAAGGAACCCATTTATGATTGGGAAGATCAGCAGGAACTAACAAAAACAACATCCTCAAGGATTGAGGAGGGGAATCTTTCCTGTCTCTTCTATGGAAACTTTAGAGATCATAGCTTCTAGATGGTTCTATCAGAAGAGGAAAAGGACTTCATTAGTCTGCATTCTGACATAACAGTAGAACAGTTTCTCTACCAATTGGACCACAATTATATTAAGGCTTTGAAACACTCAAGTTGTTGGAAACTGCAGCACACATATGTCCCCAGATTTCCTTCAATCTTACTTGGCTACATCTAACTTACATGGTGACCCAGAGCTGCAAAGACAGTTGTAAAATTTGAAGAGGATTGCTAACTTGGATTAAGGGAATCAAGGTCTACCTCTCTGAGGCTCTTGTGTTCAAAAAAAAAAAAAAAAAAAAACTTGAGGTTGTATTATAAGGACTAGGAAATGCCAGGAAAACATCTCTCGGTGCTGCCAACCCATCTATTTAGCCCAAACAAGGAAGTAGAAGCCAAAAAGACAGAGGTAGACATCCAGGTGTTTCTGTAATTCAGTGCTTCAGATTAAGTGCCCCAGAAACATCTGATCCTAAGTAGCTCTTTCCCTCTCTGCTGTCAAGATGCCTGCTAAGTGTCAGTTTCTGCCTCCTACCTCCTGCCTCCAACTTCCCAATAGGCTGCTCTTAAGGTAGGGAGTGATTTTGTATTCCGTTGGATGAATCACTCAGAGTAGTTATGAAGATGAACAGATTAGTGTTTGAAAAGGACTTTGAGGTTCTGGTCTGAAAGGTGCCACTGAAGTGAAAACACCTGGAATTTATCAACCTGCTGAACTTTAACTGAGGAGTTCAGGGGCTATGGGTGATGTCAGGTTTCTACAGATGGTTCTGTGAAAGCATTTTCTTTGGCAGATAATATCTGTTTTCTCAGTTCCTCAACCAAGTTAACCCTCTGTGCTCTCCAGCCATCTTCTGCTGGAGAAGCAACTCAGAGCTCACATCAGCAAGCTCTCTGACCTTTTTTAGTTTTTACCCCTCCACTATTGAGCCTTCGTCCACCTCCAGCCCTGCCATTGGGAAAAATGTAGCCAGCTTCTCTAAGCTAAACTCAGAGATTGGCCACACATATCTAAACTCTACACTAGTACCCCAGCAAAACTGAGTTCTCTGTTTCTGCACCCAAAAATAGTTTTTGATGGATTTCAAGGCAGGAACCCAGGGGAATGGGTCACCAGTGGTAAGACCTTTGGAGGCAGAGTTGGTGGAAAGCTGTTATCCAATGTCAAGCAGTCAGAAGTTCAATTTTTCTGTCCTTTGGACTGGCCCAAATGGTACTGGTTGTTGAAGTCAATAGAGCATATAACTTCATTTTTTTTCTACTGATACTGGCAGATATTGGAGTTTGAAAAGTACCCCTGGAGGGATTACAGGTTTTTATGTCCCAGAATAAGGAATTGGGCAATGACACTTGGCTAGTTGCTGAAGCAGGGACAATTTATTAGAAAAAGTGTACTTTCAAGGGAGGAAGTGAGCCAGAGTACAGAGAGTTTAGTAGGTCAAGTAGCTTTTAAGTTACAGAACCAGGCTTTTTAGGCATTTGCCTAGCATAGGTTTTCTTATGTGTGACCACCTACAGGTGTGCATTTTAGTGTTATAATGAGTCAGAAGTCACCTTCAGATACTCTGGAATATCTCTGCAACTGTAGCAGCAGCTCCAGACAATTCTAGTCTGCCTTGGAGGAAGTGTGTTCCAGGCTTTCTATATGGCCTCTGGGACATAACTCTCCAGCCTTGCTGCCTTTGAACACTAGAGGATAGAATGATGACAGGATTCTCCCAGACATATAATTCCACTTTCTTCGGGGTAATTCACATATGCCCAATAGGGAGATTCACCCCCTCAAATTCCTATAATGAAAACTCCAGTGTGAGGGGGGCTCAACGGAAAGAATAAAGAAGCTCCAATCAAACCTTCAGATGAGTTCAGCCCTGGCCATGACCTTGACAGAAAATTTAAGAAATACAAGCCATCTAAGCTATTTCCAAATTCTTGACCCTTAAAAACAGCAGATAAGAAACGTTTGTTGCTGTTTTGGATTAAAGTTTGGAGTAGAACACAAATAACTATTTTACAAGTAAAACATTGCTAATCACATAATAAAAACAGGAAAACTAGGGATAGATAACAAACTACATAAAGTTACTCTGCACAAAAAATTATAAATCATTAGAGTGATTAAAGAAAGGTTAAATGAATGAAGGGGAATCTGTACCATATTATTTGTAAATACAAAGACTCCATATTATTGAGACACTGGTCTCCTCAAATCGGTGGAAGACAAAACAGTTACTGTCCAAAGTCCAGCAAGAGTTGTCATGAAGCTTGATGAGGAATTGGGACAGTCACATAGAAGAATCGGGTGAGCAGAATAAACAGAACCTTTGTGAAGACGATGAGCAGAAAAGGGAACATGGAAGATAGGGACACAGGCTAGGTATCTGACGCTAGCCCACACAATCTGGACATACTTCAAGTCTCTGCCAGGAATCTCACGCTTTTTCTACAGGGTGAGATCGAAGACAGCCTGATCTACATAGCACATTCCAGGCCAGCTGGGGCTACAGGGAGATACTGTCTCAAAAGAAGATAAAAGTCACACATGTACATAACTCATAAATAGTATGAAAAACTTTTGTCTTACTCCGATTTCCATTGCTGATTTTTAAAAGTATTATAGACTAAGTAAATGATAAAAGAGATTAATTTAGGTGCATATTCCTGCCAAGGTCAAGGGTCCACATGTGGTAATGGCCTTCTTCTGACTGAGTCCTGAGGCAGTGCATGGCATTGTATGGGGAAACAGGGAAGATGAGAGAATTAGCCAAACAGGCCACAATGGCAGGTCTTCTGAAAATATTGCCCATTAGCCCATTAACCAGCTAATATGTTATGAGTTGGCCCTATGAGAGGACCTGAGTTTGATCCCCAGAACTCACATATGGAAGGTAAAAATCAGTTCTTAAAAGTTACACACATAGAGATAAATAAAATTTTAAAGTATCATATATATGTGATGAGTAGATTAATCCATTCATGAGCAAAGACCTAATAACAGCTTAAAGTTCCCTAGGTGGGAATTCCACGTCAACATAAGTTTCAGAGAGGCAAATGCTATTTCTGTCATCTCTTTGGCTTACCCCTCTTATTAGTCCAGTCTTCTATTGCAAGTGTCTACTTTTGACCCTTTGATTTTATTTGCTTTTAGAATACACACTCTATAACATGCATATGCTGTTGAGCTGAGCAGTTCAGTCTAGGCCATTGACTCTTAACTTAAAACACCAAATGATAACAGCTCCAGTTCTAACCTTCCACCTTTCTTTTTCATCCCATTGACTCATTATGATGATGCTCAGAACTTTGGTGAAAGCAATTCTCTGTGGTCATGTTATTTAATTATATAAATGTTATTCTAAGCTGAGTATCGTGACCAAACTTCATTTTATTTACTATTTCACTGTCTTCCGTGTTGTATACAATTGCTTGCCTTGTTAACTTTCTTTGGCTTGTTTCTACCCATTGCTAATTCTTCACATAATTTCAATAATCTGTCAGTATTCTACAAATTTACCACATTATTTTTTTTAATTTTTACAAAAACTTTATTTAGAATTTCGTACATGCATATAAGGTGTTTTGATCAAATCCACACCCACTCCCTCCCCTCCAACATGTCCCCTTATGAAGAGGTAACTCTAAAATCTTTTAAGGATTACATACAAGCTCCCAAATACTTATGACATTTTTGGCCTTTGGAACAGAGTTTGTGGCTAACAGGCCCAAGGACATTTTGACTTCTAGCCAAGAAACTGGCTACATTTCTTTGGGGTCTTTTTACCCTAACTTCCTAGCCAATTCCTACCTCCTATTCTTATCACACCATCCTCTGAAGGGGTTACCCAAATTGCCAATAGGGAATAGGGACACAGACCACTCTAACTTCTTCCATGCTGAACAGGGACGCAGGGTGAGGCAATTGGGGTGCCCCTTCAGTGGGTCTGTCTAAAAGACTCCCAAATTGCATAACTCTTGTCTCTAAGGGGAGAAGAAAGTCCTTGAATCTTGAATAGGAGATATGAAGAAGTAAAGGCAAAAGTAATTAGCATTAAAAGTTCTAGACAAGGAACTAGAAAACAGTCAGAACAGGGCAATTTTCAAATGTTCATATGAGAGTCCATTGGAGTTTCTTGACAAGAGTTTCCAAAAGCATCCATCTATTGGGTTCTTCCTCATTTTTCCTTTGCCTTCCAAGGCTGGACTAGTTGGCTGGGAAGAGTGGCTGGATACTCAGGTGAGGGTCCAGTGACCCCGCTTGGCACTCCTTTAATGAATGAGCACAACAGTCAACAAGCCCAATTGTGACTATGTTTAGCAATCAGGCTCAGCGGAAGTCGTGATGATGGTAGTTATTTCATGCAGAAGGGATAATGCTGTATAGCATTATCTTATTAAAAGGACATGGAATTTCAAAGAATTTGGTGCTAGAAGCCACATATGAGGGAGAACATACATCATTTGTTTTTCTGAGTCTGTGTTATTTCACTTAGAATAACAGTTTCTAGATCCATCCATTTACCTGAACATTTCATTATTTCATTTATTTCATTATTTTATCTTTCTTTACTGTTGAATAGAACTCCATTGTGTAAATATACCGCATTTTTGTTAACCACTCATCAGTTGAAGGGCACTTAGGTTGCTTCTGTCTCTTAGCTACCTATTATGAAAAGGGCAGGAACAGACATGGTTGTACAAGTGTCTTTATAAAGGATAAGTCCTTTGGGTATATGCCAAGGAGTGGTATAACTGGGTCATATGGTAGGTTTATAGTTTTTTAAAAGTTCTCCACACTGTCTTCCGTAGGGTTTTCACAAGCTTTCAATCCCACCAGGAGTGAATGAACAGTCCCCTTTTTCTACATCCTCATCAGCATTTGGTATCATTTGTTCTCTTGATCCTAGCCAGTCTGATTGGGATAAGGTGATACCTTAGGGTGGTTTTAATTTGCATTTCCCTAATTACTAATGAAGTTGAAAATTTTTGAGACATTTCTTAGCCATCTTTATTTCTTCCTTTGAGAACTCTCTGTTTAGATCTTTATCCCATCTTTTAATTGGGTCATTTTGTTTCTCAATTCTTTGTTTTTTGAGTTCTTTATATATTCTGGATGTTAAACCTCTGTCAGATGTGTCACTGGGTAAGATTTTTTCCCATTCTGGGGGTTTTCTCTTCACTTTTTTTTACTGTTTCTTTTGCTGTACAGAAGCTTTTTAATTAGGTCCCACTTATTGATTGTTGACCTTAATTTCTGAGCAACTGCTGTCTGATTTAGAAAATCCATTCCTAAACTTACATG
>NW_008332644.1:3731206-3731781 GCF_000622305.1 Nannospalax galili | reverse complement strand
TTGTAAAGTATTACCTATGTTTTCTTTTAATAGTTTCAGAGTTTCAGGTTTTATGTTGAGGTCTTTGATCCATTTGGAGTGAGTTTTGTGCAGCATGAAAGATAAGGTTCCAATTTCATCCTTCTGTAGGTGGAGATCCAGTTTTGCCAGCACCATTTGTTGAAGATACTGTCTTTCCTCCATTGTGTGTTCTTGGCACCTTTGTCAAATACCAGGTGGCTGAAATTGCATGTACTCAGGTTTGGATCTTCAATGATGTTCCATTGATCAATGTGTCTGTTTTTGTGCCAGTACCATGCTGTTTTTATGACCATGGCTCGGTAGCATACTTTGAAATCTGATATAGTAATCCCCCCAGCATTGCTCTTTGTGCTAAAGGTTACTTTGACTATCCAGAGTCTTTTGTGTCTCCCTATGAATTTAAGGATGGATTTTTCTAATACTGTGAAGTATGTCACAGGGATTTTGATTGGGATTGCACTGAATCTATATATTGCTTTTTGTAGCATCGTCATTTTCACAATATTAATTCTTCCAATTCATGAGCGCGGGAGGTCCTTTCATCTCCTGGTGTC
>NW_008332644.1:3688138-3731179 GCF_000622305.1 Nannospalax galili | reverse complement strand
AAATTTTCATTGTAGAGGTCTTCGGTATCTTTCATCAGGTTTATTCCAAGATATTTTAATTTTTTGCAGCAATTGTGAATGGGAGGATTTCCCTGTATTCTTTCTCCAATTGCTTGCTATTGGCATATAAAAAGGCTACTGATTTTTGTGGATTGATTTTATAACCTGCCACTATACTAAAAGTGTTGATCAGTTTTAGGAGTTTTCTGGTGGAAATTTTGGGAACTCTTAGGTATATTATCATATCATCTGCAAAAGGTGATAGTTTGACCTCTTCTTTTCCAATTAGTACTCCTTTAATTTCCTTTTCCTGTCTTATTGCTCTAGCAAGAGTTTCAAGCACTATGTTGAAAAGGAGTGGAGATAGTGGACATCCTTGTCTGGTTCCTGATTTTAATGGGAATGCTTCCAGTTTGGGCTGTGGGTTTGTCATATATAGCTTTAATTATGTTGAGGTGTATTCCCTGCAGTCCAATTCCCTCTAGGACTTTGAACATAAATGCATGCTGAATTTTGTCAAAAGCCTTTTCTGCATCTATTGAGATGACAATGTAGTTTTTGTCTTTGAGTCCATTTATACGATTAATGATGTTTATTGACTTGCGTATATTGAACCATCCCTGCATCTCTGGGATAAAGCCCACTTGATCATGGTGAATGATCTTTTTGATGTGTAACACATTATTTTATAAATTCCATCATGTCAAGATGAAAACGCTGACATTTCCCTCCTGGAAATCTTCCTGGAGAGTTTCACTCTTTCTATCTAGGTGTCAAAGGTCAACTAAACACTGTCCACCACCCTAGGATTATTCTTAGCCATTATCCCAAGAATTCCTCTGTCTTCTTATGGAGAAGAGTTCTGTTCCTTCTGTCTCCATTTTTCTTATGTTAATATGTTTCCTGTTTTGTTGAAGCACACTACTTGTAATCTAGTTCATTTCAACAGTGATAGGATGCAAATAAGCATATATGACCATTTGTCACCAGGGAAATGAAAATTAAAACAACAATGAGATACCATTAAATATTCTAAAAGAGTTTCAGAATTAAGATCATTGATAACACCAAACACTGGCAGAGATGACAAGCAGAAAACATTCATTCATTTCTAGCAAGAATACAAAATAATATAGTCACTTTGGAAAAGTATTAAATAATTGGGCATAGTGGCTCATGTCTGCAGTTCCTTGATAGGCAAATGCAGGAGGATCAGGAGACACACTTTTATCTTGCCTCTTGGTTGATTATCAAGGTAGCTGAAAACATATAGACTCACAGAAATCTGCACACAGGTGCTTATAACAGTTACTCAGATTGTGAACAACCAAGGTATTCTTTAGTAGGTGAGTAAATAAATGAACATTGGTATAGTTAGACAAGGAAATACGATTCAATACTTAAAAATCAACTAGCCTATCAAACCTTAAAAAAACAAGGAGTAAGCTTAAATGTATATTGCATAGTGGAAGACACCAATTAGAAAAGACTTTCTAATTTGTGATTTCAAAAATGGGACATTCCAGAAATGGCACGACTTTGGAAGCGGAAAAAATCAATAGTTGCCAGGAGTTAGAGGGGAGAGAGGAATGAATCATTGGAACAGAGTATTTTAAAGGCAGTGAACCCCTCTATAATGATACTGTAAAACAAATAAAAGCTGGTATTCATTTATTCAAATATGAATTACCAAGAGTGATCCCTCACATAAACTATGGGCTGTCAATGTAGATTCATCTATCATAACTGCATCACTCTGGTGGAGAATGTTGATAATTAGAGAAACTGGACACATGTAGAGACAGAGTCTATGTGGAAAATGTCTCTGTACCTTCTGGTCAATGTTGCTTTGACTCTAAAATTGCTCTTAAAAGAACAAATACCACTATAAAAAGGAAAAGGTGTAGGAGGAAAAAGAGAGTGTGGTGATTAATCTTTGGTGTTAACTTGGCTATATAAAGAATCAACCAAGAGACAAGCCTCTGGGCCCAGCTGTGAGGGATTCTCTTGATTAGGTTAATGGAGTGGAAGGCCCACCCTAAGTGTAGGCATCAAATGTCCAGTGGTGACCCAGATATAAGGAGGTCCACAGGAAAAGCTTTAGATGTTGCCTGCTTGCCTTCACTTCTCTCAAGAGAGCTCTCTTCTCTGCCATTGCCATCAGAACTCACCTTCTTTGGCCTTCCAGCGTGGACTGACGACCAGATGCAGGAATCTTCCAAGTCTTCAGAACCAGGCTGGGACTGCTGAGGCATCTGACCTCATGGAATGGGAAGCTGCCCGTTCTCAACCTTTCCAATGTGAAGACAGCCATTGTCAAAACACCCAGATCATATCATGTAAGACAATCTGATAAATCTCTTGAAAGATTCAATCTATTAATTCTTTCTTGTAGAGAACTCTGATTAAGGAAAGTGCAGTTCTTTGTCTGCCTACCTCTTGAGTCTCACTACTTGGTTCTGGACAGTTGTCCTGTCTGGGTGCAGCTGCCCTCCTGACATGATCCCTCATCCTTCGCCTGGAATTCACTTCACCTGACTTGTGCTAGCCTCTACTTTTCTAATTCCTGTACAACTTGGATAATGGGACATTTATCTCTGCCTATTTAAATTCCAGCCATTCTAAAAAAAACCAATATTCAAATGTAGAACTGAGTGGCCCAATTTCTGATCCCAAAAGAAAAATCAGAATATAAGAACGAAATATTATTAGTTTTTGATAGGAATAATAGTCTATTCCCTTGTTTTAATTATGCACATCTTCTAGTAATCCCCCAGAGTAAAATGTAAGTAAAAGCTAAATATTCTATTATTTCTGAATCTGAACATATCTTCTTTCTACTTTTAAACTTAGTTATGGTCTGTATGTACAGAATTCTAAATAGTGTGTCTATTTTCCCTCCAAGTGTTGAAGTAATTGTGTAGTTCCCATCCAGTTTCTATTATAGCTGCCTATTGTAAAATTTCATCCAGTTCTATTTGTTCTTTTTTTAATATTTTATTTATTATTTTTATTTTATGTGTACGAGTATATTGCCTGCATGTATGTGAGTGCACCCATGTCATGCAATGCCACAGGGCTCAGAAGAGGGCTTCGGATTCCCCTGGAACTGGAGTTAAGGACAGTTCATAGCCACCATGTGGGTGCTGAGAATCAAACCTGGGTCCTCTGCAAAAGCAGTCAGTGCTCTTAACCACTGAGCCACCTCTCCAGCCCCATTGTTCTTTAAATTGATTGACTGATTCATTTAATCATTAGTGTGTGTATATGTGTTTATGTGCATGTATGAACATGTATGACACTGTTCATGATGAGTAGCACTTTCTTCCATGTTAAGACATTCCATCTTTGGAGGGGTGGTCATTAAGAAGCAGAATATTGTTAGGCAGGTGTGGTGGCACATGCCTGTAGACCCAGCACTTGGGAGGCAGAGGCAGGTGGATCTCTGTGAGTTCAAGGCCAGCCTGGTCTACATAGTGAGTTCCAGGACAGCTGGGGCTACAGGAAGACCCTGTCTAAAAAGACAAAAAAAAAAGAAGAAGAAGAAGAAGAAGAAGAAGAAGAAGAAGAAGAAGAAGAAGAAGAAGAAGAAGAAGAAGAAGAAGAAGAAGAAGAATATTAAAAGGAGATGAAGCAACAGAAGTTCTCTGCAGAGGTGAACATTCCATCCTGCAGGAAGCTCTTTAAGCTCAGGAAGTAAACAATTCAATAGCTTCAGGAAGTCCCAAAAACTGACCAGATTCCCTAGGCCCCTCCCTCCCCAAGCATATATATGGAAGAGGCTCTCAAGAGCTAACTTTGAGAAGACACTCTCGACCTACTGAGCTGCCTGCAGGCTGTGCAGTGAGCTCCAGGTTCCCTGCTCTCATGAGCTATCACCTATGCTGGGGAGGGCTTTTGGTGATATAGCTGTCTTTGAGACATTTCTACTCCTATAAGTAATCCCTCACCTATATTCTTGTAAGTAAGCCCAGTAAAATTCATTAGTTCCCCAAGTTGGACATTGGTGATGCCCTTACTTTGATGGGTCATACATTCCCTATTTGTTTGTTTATGTCTCTCCAGGAATACTGTTGTACAACAAGGTAAGAGGACAACGTTGTGGAATCAGTTCTCTCCATCCAGCTCTATGTGGGTTCGGGGATCAAACTCAGGTCCCCAAGTTTTGTTCGGTGAATGCCTTTACCTGCTGAGCCATCTCTTGCCTATGACTATTCATTCTTGAAACTTAATTTTTTTTTTTCTTTCTAGCAGACCTCCTATGTGTCCTCACAATTCTGATGTTCTACAGCCCAGATGAGTTACTATCATCCATTGGGTTGGAAATTTAATGAAGCCTTTGAATCCAGAAACTCTTGTCCTATGGAGATTTTCATAATTATTTCTTAGGGAAGAGTTGATATTTTCATTTTCTGTTTTATGCTATAAATTCCATTATTTGGATTTTGTTCATTCTAACCGGTCCACTATTATTTTCTCAGTAATTCATTCCTTTTTCACAACTGTTTTACTTTTATCATCTACCTTTTACTTTTTTCTCTTGCCTATTATCTGAAAGACTTCATTTCCATCTCCAAACTTCTTTAACTTTTTTGAATTTTTTAATGTCAAAAGTGCTGGTTTGGTTTTGTTTACATTCCCTGGACTTTTTTATATCTTTGCTTATCACTGATTATTTTGATTGTCGTAATTTTTGTAAGTTTTTGTCTCCTGTGTGGCCTTGGATCCCTCCAAGACTGGTGCCTATTCATCTTGCTCTCTGGCTTCCTTAGTTTAAAAGTGAGGAAGTTAAAGGCTGCTCTGAACTTCTGAGCATGTGAGTGGGATTATCAATGTTTGAGCTTCACTTTGAAAGATCAGACTACACTGTGATGCTAGCTCTTTCCTCTTGGGCCGCTCAGATCTACCAGATTATGTATTTCTAACCCACCTGAGGACTAGAGCTTAGTTCTTGGATCTTAATGACTGGTAATGGGATCAAGTGGTGGGGTGTGTGAGGCTCCAGCAGCTTTGCAGCATCCAAATTTTATTGTCATTTACTCTTTGCCTTATCTTCCCCATTTTTATGGATTTCTGTCTTTAAAGAAAAGAAAAACTTTGCTATAGTTTAGTGCAGCTTCAGAAGCAAGGAAATTTATGTGCCAAATGTACCATCATTATCTTACAGTCTTTTTAAAGTAAATTTTGAATTTGCCATATAAAACAAAATACCATATAAAACAAAATACAAGAATTAATACTTAATTCTTGTAAAGCTGTGAAATTACTTGACTTTTACATGTTCTAGTACTATTTAAACTGAGTCCAATTTAAAGTAAATTTCTGGAAATTTACATATAAAATTAAAATTACTAGATAAGACTTTATTCCAACAGGGTCTGTTTTAAGTACTAGAAATTATAAAACATCAAATATACACAGATTTCTTCACTCAAATTTTTTAATTTATATTTTATTTTCTTCAAAAATTTACTTCTAAATCTGAGATTGAAATATCTTAACTTATATAGTCCCACAAAATTTGGGGATGTCTTCCTAAATATTATTGGAATTGCCATCCCCTCTGGCTATGATTTATTAAATACCAAAGAACATCCCTGTGAGATGATGACCAAATTTTTGTACCATACTGATGCACAGTCCCAATGTGGCAGGGATCATTTCCCAATTCTTTCATTTATTCAGACAAATTGGCCCCACTTACCTACCCAAGCTACAAGATTCATTGATTAAATTTCTCTAATTCTTAGGTTAAAATATACAAGATTTTTATTTGACTACACGAAAACTTTTGAGCTATAGACTGCTTTAATCTTTTGACTTTTCTCCCTATTAAAGCAGGCAATAGAATGATTTACAAGTACCCTGTTGCCCTCCTTACCTACAAATTTTGGGGTCAATCCATGGACATAATTAAAATTGGCAAAAAACGGGAGATAATCCAAGGCAATCAAAGCAAAGTGTCAGAGGAGATCTGATCTCTGCTGTGTCCTTTCACATGTCATCCCAGGGGCTCTATTATGATTGTAGAATGTGCTTACTTACCCAGACTGTGACTCCACTAGGGCCTCACCCTGAAGGAATATTGAACACTACAAGAGAATAAGCCTGTCTTATTGTATAGGCTGTGAGTCTAAACTATGGACTAAATAACCAGACAGGGAAAACTTGCCTGTAACATCATCTTGGGAGCCAGTAGTTTGCTGGACCATTGACATCTGGGGACATAAAGAGGAGGATTCTGGCATTGCCTTTGCCCCGTACTACAGGGAATGTGTGTCTGTTTATGGAGCTCTAAATGCAATTTATGGAGTGGCTCAAAGTTAAATTATGAAACTATTGACAGAGACACCATGTCTCAAAGGACCAAAAAAAAAAAAAAACAAAAAACAAATTATGAAACTATCAAATCCAAACACTTCTAAGGACAACTGATCCACAGTGACAGTGTTTGGTTTTACCTACATCCATTCCTCTTCAAAAGCTGTGACAGCTTAACATCTTAATGTGTATGATCTCTTCCATGGAGTGCTTTTTTTTCTTTCTCAGAATTTTGGTTTATCCCACTGCCAGCTGCTTAGTGACCTCCCTCTTAGCTTGTGAAAATTCCTGAGGGCAAAATTCTCCCTGCCTCTGTTCTTCCTTGTTGGAATAGATTTTCTCCCACCATAGAACCTCATGAGCCAATGTTTCAACAGCCTTTAAGTGAAGTTCCTGCTCCTGGTTCAACCAGCTCTAATAGAGGTGGGGACACTAATTCAGGAGTTGAAACATAGTGCTCGAGTAGTCAGTTTATTTAAGAAAAAAAAATGGCCGTAAAGATAATATGAAGGGTGCTTGGTATAGTCAGACTGCAGGCCAAGAAAGGGCACTCATTTCTTTACTCTCACTCCTGTTCATCAGGAAGGGAATTTAAAACATCAAAGGGCAGGATCCCTATGGGTACCTGTGAGTGAGCCAGGAATACTGTCTTCTTTTGTCTTCTTTATGTGCCTTTACTTATAGCTAAGGAGAGACACACAGGTTGGAGATTTGTTAGTTTTTGCAGACTCTTTAAGCGCTGACCATCTTGTTGTCCTTGTTGCTGCTCTCCTGTTTGACCATTTGGGATATCTCCTGTTGGAGGGTGTCTGAAAATCTATAGGAGTAATCATGAGCCAGGGATGAGGAAGCAGATTGCCTGATTGGGGTTTGTTCCAATTTTAAAGGAAAAGGGAAAGGAGACCTTAATGCTGTGCAAAAAATTAATATAATTGAACTTCCCATGATAGAAATGGGCAAGAACCTAGGCCAGAAGTTCTGCCAGGATTAACAACAGAGCCATTTGGCTAAAATGTCCCATGGAGGCTCTCTAGAATGCCAGCAGGTGAGCAATGACTGTCATCATTGTTGGAAACAATGTGTGAACGTGACCTGTGATCAAGATAAATATTGACATAAGTCTGAACATCTTCTGCTGTTTGAGCTGAAGGTAGCACAGCTTTGACCTTTTCTGTAGATGCTTCCTTCTGCGCCAATGCAAGGAAGTCCCTGGGGCTCTACCCTGGGCTTCTGAGGAGCTCCCTGAAGCTTTTCTTCCCTCCAGCAGACCCAGAGATCCAGCTCTGCTTGCTCTCCACTGCTGTCAGTCATTTCTTCACCTGGATGTTGTCTCACTCCAGGTCCACAGAAGAAGAGAGAGAACAAGCTAGTTCCCTCCTTGTCCTGCCCACCATGCCTACTTTCCTGCCATAATCCACAAAAATACATAAACATTTAGAATTCTGAAAAGATAGAAAGTTATGAGCTAGGAATGTAGCCTACCATGCACAGGGAGCTGATCCACAGCACCTCATGAACCTGGCATGGTGGTGTACAGCTGTAATCCAGAATTCAGATGCTAAAGGCAGGAAGATCAGAAGTTCAGTGTTATGGTTGGTTACATAATGAGTTGAGGCCAGCCTGAGCAACACGAGACTCTGCCTCAGAAATAAATGAATAAATAAATAAAAGAACAGATTTAAAGTATATGAGTGATGGATCATCACTGGGATATGAATAACGTTGATCTTGTTTCTGCTTGACTATCTCATCACACTGTACTGTACTGGGCATCAGCTGGTCAAACCCAGCAATTCCTTTCTATCCCTTCCCGAGGGAAAGACATCAAAGGTTAATCATAAACCAAATTTATCTCTCAAGATTTGGGTCTTCATCTACTTCTCTGAGACATCACACACACATTAAAAGTAAGAGGAGGAGCAGGGCATAGAATGCACCTTTAACCCCAGCTCTCTTGGCAGAGGCAGGCCGATCTCTGAGAGATGGAGGCCAGCCTGGTCTATGTAGCAAGTTCCAGGCCAGCCAGGGTTACATATTGAGACTCTGTCTCAAAAAAAGGAAAAGAAATAAAAGGAGTGGATAATTACTAAAAGCTTACCCTTGGGCAGGTATTGTGCCAAGCATTGACAAACACATTTTTTAAAGATTTTTTACTATTTTTAATTATATGTATATGTGTGTCTATGTGGGTGTGCAGATGAGTGCAGGTCCCCAAGGAAGCCTGAGGTGTCAGATCCCCGTAGAGCTGGAGTTACAGGCAGTTGTGAACCACCCAACATGGGTCCTGGGAACTGAATTTAGGTCCTCTGCAAGCATAGTATGTGCTCTTAACCACAGAGGCATCTATCCATCCCTGACATACACATTTCATTTAATCATTGCAACAAATCAATGGGATAATAGTATTTCCATTTTAAAGAGACACAGGGATGTAATAAGTTTGGGTCAATATAAAGAACTTTTCAAGTTGCCCAAGGTTATGTAAGTGAAGAGCACAGAAATATCTTTATCTTTATAAAAATAATATATTATTCTTTTTAAATTATATTTTATTTCATAACCAAATGATTAGAAGAGGCATTTCATTACAACAGCATTGACATATACAATAACAATTTCCAGAGCTAAGATATATCTCTTTCAAAATTGACTGTAAATTTTTAGGTTCACAGTTGAATTAATACAGTTATACAATATTGAACTCTGTATAAAGCCCATAAGACATAAAATTGAATGAGGTTTTAACCTTTAAGAAACATCTGCATTTCATTTTAAAATATATTGTTTCATACAGAAAACAATATCATTTTTAATGCTACCAACACTTAGATGTTTGCATATGCATCTCTAATCTCTATGTACCTGAGTATTACTAGTCAGAGTCGGTTACTTTCTGAGATCCTTGGCACCTGAGCATGGATATAAGGTCATCAGGTAGATTTTAATGGTAGTATTTTTCACCTCTACTAATTAACATGAAGCAAATTTTTATGCTTCTTCCTCAAATATAACAAATTTTTTATTTGTTGATTTTTTGTGTTTTTCATACAGAACATCACAAACAATCTTATTCATCTACATACCCACATCCCAAATGACAGCCCCCATAAACTTTCCCCCCTCCATGGACCCGTATACTTTGTCATCCCTGTTATTGTCCACTGTGTTGTTGGTGCCCCCAGCCATTTCCCAGTGCTCGTCCATCCACTGAATCTTGTCAGCCTGAAATGCAAACTAAAACCACTTTAAGATTTCATCTTACTCCAGTCAGACTGGCTAAGATCAAGAGAACAAATGACATCAAATGCTGGAGAGGAAGTGGGGAAAGAGGACCACTCATCCACTGCTGGTGCAACTGCAAACTTGTTCAACCCCTATGGAAAGCAGGATGGAGAACTCTTCAAAAACTACAAATGAACCTACCATTTGACCCAGTTATACCACTCCTTGGCATAAACCCAAAGAACTCATTCTATTGCAGAGATACTTGTACATCCATGTTTGTTGCTGCTCTTTTCACAATAGCTAAGAGATGGAAGAAATTTAAGTGTCTGTTAACTGATGAGTGGATAATGAAAATGTGGTACATTTACACAATGGAGTTCTACTCAGTGGAAAAAAAACATGAAATCAGGAAATTTGCAGGTAAATGGATGAAACTAGAAACTTATACTAAGTGAAGTAACACAGACTCTGAAAAACAAATGATGTATTTTCTCCTCATATGTAGATTCTAGCACTGAATTCTTATAAGTGAGTATGTATCCAGCCATAACTATAGGAACCAGGATAATGAAAAGAAACCAGGGAGGTATTGAAAAGGAAAGAACCTGAGAGAGAAGAACAGTAAGAAACATCTTAGGGTTGGAAAGATGGCTCAGCAGTTAAGAACACTGGTTGTTCTTGCAGAAGACCTGTGTTTGAATCCCAGCGCCCACATGGCAGCTAACAACTGTCCGTAACTCCAGGTCCAGGGTATCCAATGGCCTCTTCTGTCCTCCGCGAGCATTGCATGACATGGATGAACTCACCTTCCTGCAGATAATACACTCACACATATAAAATAATAAATAATAAATAAAATAAAATAAAAAAGAAAGAGACAGCTGTTACTAAGGGAGAAATAGATAAAAATGGGGTTATTTAAATGGGATGGGGAGGGAAGGTTATACAAGGAAACTTGGGGATAAAAGGAAAGAAGGAGCTCAAGAGAGGGGGGACCATGGGTGATGAGTATTATCAAGGGAGAAATGAGGAAAATGGGGGCACTTTAAATGGGGAAACTGCAACGGAAGGGTTAGACAGTGAGAGAGAGAGAGGAGAGATAAATAATGCCTAGCTAATTTTAAAAAACCAGGGGGAACTATATTAGTCCTATAACTTACTGACAAATTAAACATACATTATTGTACATGAATCCATGTGTATAGCTAACAGCTACATAATAAGAAACAGTGCCAGACAGAAGATACCTTCTTTTCAGTTGTTGGCCAGGGTGGTCCAAGAGACTCCCAAAATTACTCAGGTTATTGCCACAGCCTTTGATGGCCTTCCAGAACTTGAAGGTAAGACCCTACTACCAAACACAGAGCATACTTCAGAGCCAAGATTTGGAGCAATAGAGCTGCAACTAACTTACAACTACTTCCCCTGAAGGCTAGTTCTCATAGCTTTGGAAATTTCTATGAAGGTGCCAAGGGAACACATCAATGGATGATCCAAAACCAGCTTCAAGACCAAATAACCACATCAATGGCCAGCATAGCATACATAATTGATGCAGTAGTCACACTTTTATCTTGTGGGCAATCAACAGCTACCTAATTTGACCTATGCCCACTCAAAGGGAGGAAACTCAAGTGTGGTAATGTAAACATAATACACATGGCTGGAGTGGCCATAGATCTTGGAAAGAACCCAGGGACTGTCACATCAATAGACTAATATGATTTCTTACTATGTGCAAAATATGTATCCTTATATTTATAGACAAATATCCCAGTCACCACTCATCAAAGCTCATATTGCACCAGTCAGAGACTATTAATAAGTACCACAACTGGTCACACATGGACAGTGTCTATGAATTTCCCAGGCCTAAATGACACATCTACAATGCAACCTCTACACATAAGGCTCATGGAACATAGACCAGAGATAATGAAGAGGACACTAATGAATCTATCAGTTCTCAGTAATGAAGCTCCCTCATGCAGCAGAGGGCCAGGAACACAAAAGGTCACAAATGACCAAGTGTACAGATCAAGAGGCCACTGAATGATGGTCATTGGATAGGACCCTTTTATTAAACTTCCCCCACCCAAGGCTCAGCAGCCATCACGGAAGAGGGAGTGGTAAGATTATAAGAGCCGGGGAGGAAATGCATGACCATATGGAGGCAGAGTCCTACAAGCTCCTGGGAACCTGCTCATATGATTCTATGGCAATGGTGTCAGCATACACAAGTCCCATGCAAACTCAGGTGTGGGAGATAGGCTTGAGCCTAGGGTGAAAGTCTTATTCACAGCCATACAGCAGGCCTGAGGCAGTGGCTCGACTGCTGGAGCCACAAGGAACACCTTGTGGCATTTTGCTCCAATTAGCAGATCATGAGACTGATGCCTAGAGCTCACCACTCCCTAATCACCACCCTTGGATACCTCACCTTTAAACTACTTGCTGTGCTGTGAACCACCCTTGGATACCTCACCTTTAAACTACTTGCTGTGCTGTGATTGGACCACTACCCCTATATAAGCTTGTGCCTTCCTGCAATAAAGCAGATCTGTGTCACTGAACCTGGTCTCCTGTGTCTGAATGTGGCTCTGCTGACACAGTCTCCTCATCAGCCCTGGGGTCCAGACCGGACAACTGACCAGAGGAACTAAGAGAGCAGGAGAGCAGCCATAGACGGAGGAGAGTGGCCACAGCCGGTGACCACACTCAGGCAGACAAAAACCCAGCATAGAACTGGGAAAATGAACAGCAAACCCCAGTCTTAGCTGAAGAAATATTGGCAACTGATTACTGATAAATGAAGAAGAGCTGATCTTCCTAAAACAAGAGACTCTAGATAGGCTGACTAAATTCAGTAGGCAGACTTGCACTGAGGAATGGCTGGGGACACTGACAACCCAGTGGGCCTTAACAGAGATGATAGAGTATATGGACTCCAGTTGGGGCAGGGCAATGGGAGGCTGCCACTGGGGACAGGGGTATATATATTAAGATTGTTTGAGATTTTCTATATGAAATACACAAAAAAATTGATTAAAAAAGGAAAAGTACAATCTTTTTTTTTTCCTATCTCTTTTCTAAGCATCCTTTCCCTAACACGCTGGGCTTGCCTGACATGTTGGGGTTCCTTACTCTCTCCACATGACTGCTTGTCCACCATGTGTCTGACCTCCATGCTGGCACAAATGGCATGGCTTTCTTTACTTCTCCATTTTCCTGTGGGCAGCTGCTGAGAATTACAGCTTGCCTGCCCTGGAGTTTTTTTCTTTTAAACTCTAATAAAATTGTCTTTAAGCTTTCATTTGAGTCCATTCTTCAATTCTTTTATCCATAAGACCAAGAATCACAATAGTAGATGCTGAGTTCCCTGCATCATCTGGCGATAAACATGGGACTCTAAAATTCCAATGATATATTTGGTGGTATGCATAGAATAGAGATCTATTACCTGCCTCCCTGAGAAGGAAAAAAAAGCCTCTTTCTTTTAATGCCTCCTTCTTGAGTTGTTTCTTTGTATGTCTACCACTGACTGATGGCCACATGGTGGGAGTGGGAAAATGTTAAACTTAACTCTTATCTTCTTTCTTGATACAGTAGTCTCCCCTCTATCCCTCTCCACCTGGATTCCCTCAGAGAATCTGGGAGACTTTGGAGTAAGTTTGGAAGAAGGGAGAATAGGCAGAGTGGCTTGGTGTGGTTAGGTTGGACAATACCTTAGACCATGTGGTCTCCAGGCAGTTGTTCTAACACAAGGCTACTAAGGTTTTAAATCAGGATTAGCTATTTATAATAAGTTGTTTTCTAAGGGACTTAAATTCTAGCCAACATGGAAGGTCACAGATCAGTCTGAGTATAGCCTACACCATGCTTGGGTATGGCAAAATGGAACCAAGGTCATTTTCTCCTTGCCTGTTTTCTCCACAGGCTCCTAGAGCAACAGCACCCTCTATGGGCAGTGGATACCTTCCTTAGTCCTTCTGCTTCTTTCCTGGGCTCCTTTCCCAGTGACAGCTAGGAGCTGAAGTGAGATCAGACTGAGAGCACATCATTTGATGTTTACCGTTACAACTAGTGGTGAGACATATGGGCTCCAGTTCCATGGACTGAAACTGTGGAATTCCTTCCTTTGTTTCTTTGCTTTGCTTTTTCAAGCCGATATGCCTAACTCACATGTATTGTTTCCTCTTATAACTGCAACATCCTGACTTGAGTGCTTTTTCAAAGTAAAAGGGTAACTGCCCATGTTTAATCTGCGAGGTGCATGGGTCCCACGGAACCTCAAGTCGTAACAGGGGATGGACCCATTTTATCATGAATCTGAGCTTACCTCAGGCTTTGCCACCATCTTGACTGGTGACCTCATCAAGATGGAAACAACCATGTGATTTAGTGGCTGTCTTGGCTAGTGATTCCAACAAAATAGGAATAGCCACATGACTTGGTCACAGTCATGGTTAGTGACATCACTATCATGGTGGTAACCTTACTTTTTTTAATGCAACCACATGGTATAAATCAAATGGTAGACGCCCATAAAGCTTCCCAATTCCCATGAGACTTCAGGGGATCATTGTACTCCATGCTCTGTAAGTAGGCCTAATAAATTCCTTAGTTCTTCAGGTTGAACTTCATTAAAAATCAAACTTCAGTTTGTCTTTGGGACAATCCAAAAGGAGTAGGTAGATGTTGATTGGTTCCTTTAGTGAGAAATTCTCATAGTAGATGATAAACTTGTTTTTTAGTGTGACTATGGCTCATAGTGTTAAGGAAAAGAAAGCAATAAAAGAAAATGTTTAAAGGATATAGAAATGAAAATATATTTAGTAAAGAAGGCTTTGTGTTTGATGATAAAGATGGCTGGATGTTCCCAGAAAGAGAAAAAAAGCTGGAAAGTTTATCCAAGTTGTTCAAGGTATGGAAAAGATGAGACCTAGACATGATATGTATGATCTTAAAATTCCTAATGTCAAAGTTTAATTAAACCTCTTCTTAAATCAATGGTGCCATTGATCTGCTCTTGGAAATAAGTAAAAGGACTACAAAAATTTATGCCTAATCAAAGTTAATTTGAAAGTGTAAGTGACTTTCTCGGTGTTCAATAATCACACTTGGAGACCTACAGTAATATGGCCAGAGGGAACTAGAGGGACAATACTTTACCCGTGCCCTCCAAGGTCAACTAGGCCCCAGGGTAATGTGAGAGATGTCTCAAAATGTCCTGTAACTGTGGTGAGTCACCTGTTCTCTTGTTCAGGGAGGCCTTGGAGACCTCACTGGGTAGACCCTGACTAATGTCCTGTCTACAAAGAGCATTGACATATCCTCAATAGATAGAAAAAGGAAAGCTAAAGGATCCAGAGGTTCCTACTAAGTCCAAATCACCTATGAGGGGCTGATCCTCAACTGGCCTTGACAGTAAAATAGAAAGTGGTTCATTTGTCCACTTGCATTATTTTAAGTACCCAACAAAAAAGTATAATCAATGATTAAAATGATAGACATGTTTCTTTAACAGTTCAAGGGAGAGTACTCCCCAAACATTAGGCTTGAGTCTACATGTGATGTTATTTCAATAATTATTTCTCAATAATGATTTTCTTCTTGACAAGGAAATGCTGCCCAGATGTAGGACATCATGACCTTGGCTTAATTCAACAGTGCAGTGCCTACCTGCATCCAACAGAGACAGGCTCACAATTATTTTAACATAGAACTTAAATAATGGCTAAATTTCTTCTCTATCCCTCTCAAGTTGTCTAGGAGTGACCTCATACTGTGATTCCAGCCACTTCAACAGCTATAAAAAGTACCTGTGGGGCTGGAGAGATGGCTCAGCAGTTAAGAGCACTGACTGCCTTTGCAGAGGACCTGGGTTTGATTCCCAGCATCCACATGACAGCTACAAACCATCCTTAACTCCAGTTCCAGGGGAATCTGACGCCCTCTTCTGACCTCCACGACACTGGACGACACAGGTGCACTCACATACAGGTAGGCAATACACTCATAGAAGAAAAATAATAAATAAAATATGAAAAAAGTACCTGAAAACATTCTGGGTCCAGGCTTGAAGGTCAAAAGAAAAATTAGGGAAAGCCCAACAGAAAGATGCTCTTGTGAGCCCCAAAAGAAGTTCCTAATAGAATTTGATTTAGATATTTAAAAGATGTCCTCTGTTCTGGCTTCCCCTGGTACTCTGCCTAGGGCTTAAAATGATAACTCTTGCCATTACTTTTCCCTCTTAAGTAAAGGGCTTCCTTTCCTCCCTAGGCAGTTGTGAAAATAAAAACAATTGATGCCTTTTGGGGCCTTTCAGGGAAGCCCACTGGAAGGAAGCCCCCACTGCCACACCCTGTGTTTCCATTCAGCAGGAAGAAGCCAGATCTGTCATCACCGAACGGTTAGTGTTCCCTCTTCAGAGAGGAAATGATGAGAACAGACAGTAAAAATTGACTTGGCAGTTTAGGGTGAAGACGCCAAAGAAAAGTAACACTTTTTTTTCTTGGCTAAAAGCCAGAACTGTCCCTGGAACTCTTCACAGCCTGGCCCTTGGCAGAGGCCAGAGATTCCAGAAGTTTTGGAGGGTGCTGGTCCCTGATCTAGTTCCTAAATAATTTTAGAGCTATTTTCTCAGAGGGGGGACTGTGAGAGTGGCAATAAAAAAACTCATTAAGGAAAAAACTCCTGTTGATAAAGAGAGTAGAATCTCTGGCCAAGGTGGGGACCCAATAGTCCAGTTAGGCTGGGTCAATCACCTGGCCAAGGGGCCACTCCTTGGAAGGTGGGTTCACCGTGTGCTGTGGCTGAAGAGGGGGGGTGAAAGAGTCCTTTGATGTGGTAACTGTGCCTTTTCTTCCCAGATTCCCCACTCCTAGCACAGCAGCATAGAAGGCCACAGCATACAGCTTCGGAAGTCTGCCTACTTTTCTGAATTACTCAGAAAAGTGAAAGTTTTCCTTTAGCTCTTTTCTAGGCATGCTTTCCCTAACACTTGACACTTTCCTTAACACTTGGCCCTTTCCCAGCACTTTGGACTTCCATATTCTTTCTCTAAAACCCCCATTCCTGCCATGTGCCTGTTGGTCCACCATGAGCCTGATCTTCATGCCTGATTAAATAACATGGGTTTTTTTTCCCCCTTCTCTCCTCCATCCTCCATTTATGGGCAGCTGCTGAGATTTACAGCTTGCAAGGCCTCGTTCTACATGAATGGGTAATACATGCAAACCCCAGCAATTCTTCATCTCCCTATTTCCTTTCCCCTGAAACAATATGTGATTTTTTTTCTATTGTGCATTTTATTTTCTCAATGTCAATTTTAAGTTGCCTATGACTTCTTGCAGTGAAAGATGAGGATATAGTCCTCCTTTATTATGACTTTAATTACCAGCTTTCATAAAAAATATATCTCATGTAATTCTCATGACCTCAGTATTCAATGCCCATTTCTTGATGACAAAAGTTGCTCCCTCTGAGCTATGTCATATAATAAAGTTGCTTTTCTTTTCCACCAAAACTTTTTAATTTAATATTTTCATATGCTTGCTTTTTATGTTTTATTATTATTGTTATTATTATTATTATTATTATTATTTTGTCTCTAAGTCTTCCCTCTATCTGTGTCTCCCTCCTCTCAGGACCTTCAAGCATAGTGAATAGTCGATTGTTTTCAGATGAAATCTCTCCCAAAGCATTTTGGCCTGTGTGAGTTAGGACTAATTGATCTCTTCGTTTTCTACATTGCAGCAGTGAAAAGACAGAACAGTGAAGTAAAGAAACACTTATATAAACCCGTTATAGCGCTAGAGCGGTAATTAGGGGGCCACCCAGTAGGAGTCATGGACATAGGCAGCAACAGCCTCTGCCAACTGAAGCACAACAGAGAGCAAGGAGGGAGCATAAATGTTATAACTTGTCTTCTCCTGTGACCTCCTGTCAAACCGAGTGGTTAGTGGGCCAGCAAGGGAGCAGCCCAGGTAATATGGATTAAAGAGATGAGACTCCTGGAGCATAAAGAGGTTACAGAGAATAGATCTGAACAGGCAAATCAAGATCAACTATCAAACCATGTCTTTCTCTTTAGGGTTCACTCTTTCATTTCAGCAGAGCACATTATCCAGCAACTTTTTTTCAGCACCCTTGACTGAATCTAGGGCCTTGTGCAGGCTAAGCAATTACTCTACCATAGAATTATATATCCAGTCTCTTTCTACCTTTTAAATTTTTAGAAATAATCTAAGTAGCACAGACAGATGTCTGTAAAATTTGTGATCCTCCTAACTCAGCCTCCCAAGTAGTAGACACTGCAGACTTGTGACATCAGGCCCAGTTCTCAAATAACTTTCTGAGAAAGCACACAAGAAATAAATTACTCATGTCTGGATGAATGTAGTGGTATACACCCAGAATCTCGGCACTCTGGTGGCTGAACAGAGGGTAGTGAATTCAGGGCTAGTCTAAGTTACATAGGAATACCTGTCTCAAAAATAGAGAAGCCCTTACACATCTGTAAAATATCTTCCTGTCTCAAACTAGAGTCATAGTTTTTCTAAATATAGATTTCCAATTTGGAAATATTTTTCCTCTTTACTGACTTGTGTTATGGATTTCATTCACGCTCTTGAGTTTTCATGCTACGCAATAGTTCATTCTTTGAATAAAACCCGAAACCTCAGAACCTCTTGATTTGGGACCCACAAGAAATTGCCAAAATGATGGCTTTTGTATAGCTATCACAGAAAGTCCTGATTTAAATTTTATGTGTATAAGCTTTGGAAATATGTTTGGGTATTTTACCAGTGATTTTTTAAAAATCTGTCTTCTCTTTCTGGAACTCCAATTTCAATATTTAGCCCCTATAACTCATTTTTAAAATGAATTTGTTTTGGGATTTTTTTTGTTTCTCTTTTGTATTGCTGTGCTTTTTACACATTTAGGTAGCTTTATCTTAACATTCAAAAGTGTACTTAAGTGTATTAATACAGGGTTTTGGAGTAACTTAAAACATTTCTATGAATTCTTGTTTTCCTGCAAGTATCAATGGTAGAATTTCTGTTGTTCTCTTTTGTCTTTAAATAGAATCACCATTCTCCAACTGAATTTTCTTTAAAAAAATTTTTTAGAATAAAATACACTAAGTTTGTTAATGTTGACAAAAAACTACTGTGTATAGAAATAGTAATATTCAAACAATGAAAAAAATTGAGTCAGATTTCCCAGTTTGATAACAGTCCCTCAAGGATATACACATGGCTACTGCCTAGCTGAGGATTTGTGTTGAAAGTATGTTTTATATTGGGAAAGCACTGAAAGGACTTACAGGAAGTGTATTATATATGAACTCATTAGTATGCCTTATTACCCTTTCTTGTTCCCTTTCTAAATGTTGTAATATACCACAAGTGTATGTTATATATATACTCTTGTGTGTGTCTTTGTTCTCTTTTTTTCTCTCTCTATATGTTGTGATATACCCCACGCGCGTCTGTGTGTGTGTGTGTGTGTGTGTGTGTGTGTGTGTGTGTGTGTGTGTGTGTGTAATTTGCTCATTTGTTGCTTGGTAGTTTTTTTTATTTTTTATTTATTTATTTATTTATTTTTGTCTTTTGACTAGAAATGTCAGCATTTCAGATTTTAAATTCAGGTCTTTGTTCCATTTCAAAATCATATTGTACAAGATGAAAGATACAAATCTAATTTAATTCTGCTGTAGGCTGATATCTACTTTTGCCCATGCCATTTTTTTTAAAAAAAAAGCTTTTTCCCCAAGATATGTTTTCTAGTCCTGTATCAAAACTTAGATGGCTCAGCTCTATTGACTGCTTCCAGGCCCATTATTCTGTCTGACTTGACTACCTGTCTGTTTTTATGTCAGTACCAGGCTTTCTTTGTCACTATGGTTTCGCAGGGTAATTTGAGGTCAGGTGTTGTGATACCTTCACCTGTGATCTTATCACTTAAAATTGCTTTCACTGTTCATGGCTTTGTGGGTCCGTAGGAATTCTTGGACATTTTTTCTAGATCTGTGAAGCATGACTTTCAGATTTTCATAGATATTGCATTAAATCTATAAATAAATTTTCTTTGCATAGCCATTTTTACAATATTAATTCTGCCAATCCATGAGCAATGGAAAGTCTTTCCATCATTTAGTATCTTTGATTCTCTTTTTCAGTGTCTTGAAGCTTTCATTGTAAGAAATCTTTCTCTTCTTTGGTTAGGTATGTTCCTAGGTTCTTAATTTTTTTTGGCTATTTTGAATGGAATATTTTTACTAATTTCTTTTTCTGAGAGTAGATTATTTATATACTCAGATGTTTTTTATATTGATTTTATATGCTGCAACTTTACTGTAGTTAGTATATTCTATAGGGTCTTTTAAGTATAGAATCATACCATCTGAAAATAATAACAGTTTGACCTCTTCCTCTCTTATTTCTCTTCCTTTTATTTATTCTTCTTGTCTGATTGCTAAGACTATAGATGGCAAAGACTTCAAGCACTATGTTAAGTAAAAGGGGGGAGAATGGAATCCTTGTCATACTGCTGATTCTAGAGGAGATGTTCTCAATGCTTCCACTTAGCATTGTGTTGGCTATAGGCTTATTGTATATAGCCTTTATTATTTGGAGGTATGCTGTATCTGTTTCAAACATCTCCAGGACTTTTATCATGAAGGCATGCTGAACTTTGTCAAATGCCTTCTTGGCATCAATCAACATGATTATGCAGTTTCTGTCCTGTCCTTAAGTGTGTCTGTACGGTGTATCATTCATTGATTTACGTATGTTGAACTAACCTTGCTTTTCTGAGATGAAGCCCACTTCATAAAGTCATAATGTATGATCTTCTTAATGTATTCCTCATTATGTATTACAAGTATTTTGTTGAGAATTTTTGCATATATGTTCATCAAAGAAAATGGACTGTAGTTGTGATGGCTAATCCTGGGTGTCAACTTGACTGGATCTGGGATTTACTGAAATGAGGGAGATCTTCTTGATTGGATCATCTGAAGTTGAAAGACACACCCTAAATGTGGGTGTTACCTTCTGATGGCAGCCCATATAAAAGGCCAAGGCAGAGGAGAACACCTGGCTTCTTGCTGCTTGCCTTCTCTCTTGCTGGTGAGTTCGTCTTGCTGCTGTAGACTGAAGACGAGCTGATCTTTTGGAATTTGTCAGAACTTCAGCGCCAGATTGGGACTACTGAGACATCCAGCCTCGTGGACTGAGCGACTATGGATTCTCAGCCTCTCCGGTGTGATGCAGCCATTATTGGACTACTCGGACTCTATCCTGTGAGCTAAGCCAATAAATCTCTACACATATATATTCATTCTACCGGTTCTGTTTCTTTGGAGAACCCTGACTAATACGGTACTTTTGTTTTGCATTGTGTTTCTACCTGGCTTTGGTATCACAATAATACTGATTGTCGAATGAATTTGGTAGTGTTCCTTTGCTTTCTATTTTGTGAAACAAACAAAGAATTTGGTATAAAATTCTCCTTGTAGTTCAGAAATCTATTCCTGGGCTTTTCTTGGAGTGGAGACTTTAGATTACAGCTTTAACTACATTGCCTATAATGGATATGTTTAAGTTATTATGGTTTTAATTGTAGTAGATTATATGCATTTAGAAATTCTATTTCTTTGAAGTTTTCTATCTTTTCCCCCACAGATCAGGGGGAGCATGAGCTTTTAGAAGGAACTTCATCATAGATTCGCAGATGATCACTTAAGAGATAGGAGGCAAGAAGACCTCTTGTAGAGCTAGAGCAGACCCAAAAGATGGGTTCCCATTGATCTGCTATCTTCAGGGCATTCTATAAATCTTATGGCAGAAACTGGGTTGAGGCATAGAGAGGTGAGCTGGTCAGTCCATCTGGTCAAAGTGCCTCTCCATCCCAGGTGTATGGATCACATTCTCTCACACAGCTTCCAGTCCACTGTGGTGTGCAGAAGAAGATAACAAGAACACAGACTAGTGCCCTAGACAGCTATGGCATCTGTTCAAGTCAAAACTGACTTTGATGAGAACTGAAGTAGACACTGATAGGCAGTTTAGGGTAAAAAGCTCCCAAAGAAAGGTGACCAGTTTCTTGGCCTAAAAGCCAGGAATGTTCTTGGGCCTATTGGCAGCCTTGTCCGTGCCAGAGGCCAGAGATGCCAGAAGCGCCTAAACCAAAAACGTCTGTTTCCACCTTGATCAGTGACTAGAGATGTCAGGGGGTTCTGTTTTTCTCCTTATCTCCTTTTCCCTAAATTAGTACCCCATTTCCTGGAAATCACAATGAGGATGTGACAGAAACCTCATACCTGGATACTTGGAATGGGAACTGGACTGATCAGCTCATATTCTCTTTCCTCCATCCATCCACTAAAGCCTTATTAACTCTAAGGCAGTAAAGGTCAATGGTATCCTACTCCTGGGGTCCCCTCCATCTGTAAAGGAGCTCTGACTTCTTTCCCATCCCTAAGCTTCCTATAATAAAATGCTTTTTTCTAAAATTCACCCACTGTGGTTCATAGTTTGGGTGGCTTTGGTGGTCATTGAGTTTCCAGGACCCTAGCAAAGAAACATTCCATCATACTCAAAGATACCCCAATATTCCTGTATCAACTATACAACCAATAACATTGCTAGCTTCTGGCAAAAGACAAAAATCAAGGTCCCTGTCCCTAAACCACCTGACCAGTTTCTTCTCATCATTACCTCTAGACCCAGCAATTTTCTTACACTTCATAACCACTTGAGGTACATATCCCTTAGCCATATCAATGACAGGTAGATGATAGGCAAAGGGTCACTGATAAGCAAGAAAATGACGAACTTCTGGCTTCTTCCTCTCCCAAGACAAAGACCTGGCAGAACTTTTTCTCCCACTGATAAGGCTCACTTCTAGCTGACCAGTCCAGACTAGTCTAGATAAGTCTAATACCAGTATTGGACATATCTCAGCTTGGAGCTGTAAGCCTATCAACTTTCTCTTCTTTGCTTAAGTTGCCAAATCCAAAATTAGGGAAGGGAGACCTACCCTAGACCACCGAGAACACTTAGAAGACCCAGGCCCAGGGCTGGAGTGGTTAAGAGCACTGGCTGCTCTTGCAGAAGACAGGTTTGAGTCCCAGCACCCACATGGTGACTAACAACCATCACAATTCCAGTTCCAGGGGATCTGATGTCCTCTTCTGATGTCCTCAGGCATTGCACAACATGAGTACACTTATATCCTTGCAGGAAACACAATCATACACATAAAATAAAAATAATAAATAAAATTTCAGAAAACTAAGATCCTTCTAGAAGCTTTTTATTTTGGTTTCTGATGCCTTTCTCCACTCGTAGAAAGTCTTTCTCTGTGAATGTGTATGTGTGTGTCTCTTTACTTTTAATAGTTTGTTGCCTGCTGTATCAGAGATTCTTCCTGCTTTTTAATTCTTTAACTAGTAGAAAAATGAACCTGATCATGACCCTTAGTAATGTTCTTGGTGGCTTTGCCCAGAATTTCCTCTGAGGACCACTGACTCAGTAAGGTCATATGTTGCCCACAAAAACTGGAGAAGAGCCACAGAGATTCCTCAGAGGGAAAGGGATAAGCCAAAACTATTATTGCTGAACCCCAAAGCTGGTCATTTTTCTTCTCTCTAAAAAGGAAGGTCCCTTTACACACCTCTCCTTCTAGCTCTAATGTCTGTGTATCTTAAGAAAAGAATTCTTTTATGTTGTTCGTGGGGGCTTAGATTGATGGCTTTCTGATAGCTGACTCCTGGGAGACTTCACGATTTCCACTTATAGGGGGATTTTGTCCCTGTCTTATCTTTCCCCTTAGTGCTATCTTACTTAAGCAAATCAAAATGAAAGGGGCCATTAACAAGTAGTTAGGAATGTGCAAAAGTTCTTTAAGCAAGTTACACTGTTTGGTGACCAAGACTAAAGGACAGAGACAAAAATTGCAACATCGTTGAAAGGCCTGACTCTCATCCAGGTGAAATCTTACCCTGGCAGGGCGAACTGAGTGGCATTCTGGAGGAATCAAAGCTTCTGTTCTTTGCCTTTTCTTAGAAAAACGAGTCACTAGATGTTTGGGGTGTTTTGTTTTATATGTTTAGTATTCTCTGGATTATGTAGATTTAAATCCACATGTGGTAAACTGCAAAGAGAAGTTCTCCCAATCCAGACAGCCCTCTTTAAATGAAAACTGTGTGTGTGTGTTTCTAGAGTTTGCTTCCTATCTAAATCAAGAAATACAATATGAACTGACAGATTAAGAGAATGAACACAAGATCAGGTAGACCCTAAGGCAGAGGAATTCCTCCCCTTTGTGTTTTACCCAGGGCATCATATACCCTCCCTGTGACAGTGTTGTTGAGATCTACTAAGTTCATTCTGCAGGTTGGACAAAGAATTGGCTGTCTGGGAAAGGCGTAAGACTGAGACTCTAAGGAGAGGCAAAGAGAGTAACAGCTTATTGAAACAAAGAAACAGCTCCCTCTGAGGTAGATGGGACCCCAGACCTGGGAATCCACCCAAGAGGCACTGAGTCAGGGTCCTACAGGGTCCCTGGACCCTCCCTCTTATTTGGTCCTGCTTTGGAGTTTACTCCTGAGTGGACTCTTCTTTCCCACTACTTTCCATCACAATGTCCCTCAGGAAGAAAAGGCTGTCATCTTAAAGGACCAGCTCTCACTTCCCCTCTCTACCTACATCCTCTCTCAATCCTTTCTCTCATTGGTTGACCTGATGGAAGGGGAGCTGAGACCACTCTAGTGGCTTACTGCTTGATGGGGGCAGAGCTCAGGGAACTGTGTATCCAATGGAGCAGACCACTACAGTCAATCCAAACAGATGGCTGCAGTAAAATTCCAGCAGGCAGAATTTCTGAGGTTCTATCTGCAATTTAACAGCTGCAATGTGCTTGGAGATAAACCTAGCAGTGCACTGGAGGAGACAAAGAACAAAAATTAATAAGACAACGATAACGAGGAGTTCCAAGAAGATCATGAGCCAGGACTAGGAACCTTAAGTTCCCTCCTCAGCTTCGATCCTGTTGCAGACTGGAGTTCATGTACCATGTGGCTTTATTATATCATTTCCAAATGCTGATCTCTACTTGGGAAAAGGTGTTTATATAAAGGCATATTTAAGGGTGCAGCAGAGCCAAGTCATTATCTGTTACTTCTTGGGCCAGGCTATCCAGGGATATCTCAATGAGAGATAGGTTTTAGTGAAATTCCAACTGCTATAGTAAGTGCTGCTAACGTGTTTTGGTGACAAGACAGACCAAACCATGGTATAATCAATTCCTAATAACATTGTTCCCATAAAAGGAAACTTACACTCTTTTTAGTGTGAGAAGTAGCCAGAGAGGTAGTGTTGTAGACAATGATATTAGAGTTATGGCCCAAGGGAGTCTATAGGTGTGATATCTGTAAAGATATAGGTGTGATACCTATGATATCTGGAAGCAGAGCCAGCCTCTCAGTAGAGATGTTATGATACCATCTTTGGAAGCAGTTTCCCCAGTGTGGGAGGTATTCTTAGTGCAAGGGTTGGGGTAATTTGTGGGAAAAGGACAGAGGTGAGTTTGGTCCCAGCATAGCCTGATCCAGTGGAGTTTAAAATGGTGATAAGCTTTGGAGCAAGGCTACTGTTGCAAATTTCTCATAGCACCCAAAAGACATACGGGCCAGATCCTGAATGGCCACTATATCCCAAGACAATAAGAGGTGATGTGGGCTGCCCCATGAATCTTTCCTGACCACTAAAGGGTTCCATTAAGTTACTCTACTCCTTGACTTTGGCCCCTTTAAGGCACCCAGCAAAAGATGAGGGATTCCCCTAGAAAGAGGTAGACATCCAGCTGAGTTCAGTGGAGGACGGGGTTTTGATAACAAATCCAGCAGCTTGTTAAAATTTCCCTCCATACAATAGTGTTATACAGAGTAATTAAGTGATTGTCTTTCCATTTTGAGCTTTGGAGGGAGAGAGGAATGAAGAAACAGAAATGAATAAGCTCAGAGAAAGGCAAATGTTCTCAGAAAAGTCCGACATAGAGGCAGTCCATTAGACAAAATCCTCCAGGTAGGCCTATAGAGAAGAAGAAAATTCAAGACTGGATAATGTACAGATATCAAGGGATGATACTCATCTATCACTTTGGTAGTTGCTTCTTGAAAAGCAGTCTAAAGTCCCCCAGTGGTTCTCAAGACATGTTGAAGCCTATCTTCAGAAAGGTGATGGGTGGTTTTCCTCCTGTGAGGGCTGTGAAGTATACCACTTCTTAATCCTGGTGTGATGAATCCAGGAGTCGGTACCAGACACCTTGACAGCTGTGAGGGTGTGACACAATAAGGCCCGCTCATTTGGGGCCTAGGGTGTAAGCATCTCTGATCATTTTAATTAAAACCAGCAATTCAGGGCAGAATGGGAGCGGTTCCACATCTTTTCCTTCTGGGGCCTGGTTTCAGTTCTGAAAGAATTTGCTGGAACTTGGCTAAGTGGGTAACATGCAACACTGGTTTGGTGGTCTTGGGATCTTGGAACACTTCTCTTGAAGGGAAAGGCCTACCATATAAGGCCTCAAAAGGAGTGCATCCCAGATATCCTGAGGTACTCTTCAGGCACACTAGGGCTAATAGCTAAAGGCATGTGAACTCTTTGCATTAGTTTAGTAAGATGTCTTTTGAGTAGACCATTTATTCTCTCCACCTTTCAGAAAGACAGGGTGCAAGGCACAGCGGAGGTCAAACTGTATTTCCAGGGCTCTAGAAACTCCCTGAGTGACTTCTGCCTTGAAGGCAGGTTCATTGATAGTTTGTATACTCCTAGGTATTTCAAACCAGGAAATTTTATTTAAGACAGGCTTTATTCTTTAAATATTCTTTACATAATTCTTTAAATATTTATATTTTTATTTTATGTGTATTGTCTGCATGTAATAAGTGTACCCATGCTGCACAATGCCCATGGAGGTCTGAAGAGAGCATTGGATTTCCATGAAACTGGAGTTTTGGAATCGATCCTGGGTCTTCTGCAAAAGCAGCCAGTGCTCTTAACCTCTGAGCCATCTCTCCAGTCCCCTAAGAGAGTCTTTATCACTTCTCATACCTTTTCTGTCTGATAAAAGAAGGCATTAACTCACTCCGTGAAAGCGTAGACCTAGTAAGTGGGTGAAGTCCATCCTCCAGTCTTCCCCTGGGTAATTTCCTTGTCTCTGTGTGCCAAGGGAGTTAAATGATTGTTGCAAGGACTGATTTCTTTGACAAATTTCACGTCCCTCACTATTTGAGTGCTAGCACCTGATAGTGGTTCCTTTCTCAAACATTGTCGTAATTAGATGAATGGCATTTTCCCTCCTTAGATGATATAGTTGGTGGAGAGATTTTAAACTTTCTATAGAGATGATCCAGACAATCATAAACAGCCATCAGAGGCAGCCCACCATCCTAAGTGGTCTAGGGTATAGCTCCTTCATTTCAGGGGTTGTATAATATGGCTGGCCTTTCAGGAAGCAGGGCGTCTTCCCATAGGAGGGAAATATTCCCTCAGTTCTGAGGGTAGCTGTCTCGGCAGATGCATGACCTAGGTGATCACCCAACATTATTGAGTCCTAGCCTCTTCGATGTCCCTGACAGTACATGACTGCCACCTCCTGGGGGAGCTGGATTGCTTTTAATGAATCTAGAATTTCCACTGAATAGATTCAAAAGTCTCGAATCTTGCAACAATAGTAGTCCCCGCCTTAAGAATTCCCTCCTGAAGGAATGAACTCCTGGCGTCACCACCAGTGGCGGCCGCTCCTCTGTTCTTGTGGGTGCCGCTCCTTCATTCTCACAGGCGTCAAGGCTGCTCCTCCACTCACCCTGGGCTAAGGCCACTCTTCTGCCTGCCCTGAGCTGAGGCCACTCTTCTGCTTGCCCTGTGCTGCCTCCTGTCATCTCCGCTTCTGCCCAGTCCCAGACCCCAGGGCTGGTGAGGAGACTGTGTCGGCAGAGCCACATTCAGACACAGGAGACCAGGTTCAGTGACACAGGTCTGGTTTATTGCAGGAAGGCACAAGCTTATATAGGGGTAGTGGTCCAATCACAGCACAGCAAGTAGGATACCTCATTAGCATAACAGGTTTAGCATCCTATCACAGTACAATAAGTAGGATACTTATTGTACTTAGCTCTAGGTATCAGTCTCATGATCTGCCAATGGGAGCAAATGTCACAAGGCATTCCTTGTGGCTCCAGCGGTCGGGCTGTTGCCTCGGGCCTACTGTATGACTGTCAATAAGACTTTCACCCTAGGCTCAAGCCTGTCTCCCACAAACTCCCATTAATAAATAACCGGAAGTCAGGATTTTCTAGCTCTTGGCCTTTGAGATCAGGTCTGGCAGCACAGATTTCTAGTAAGACCTCCTGCATGCATACTCAAGACTTTCCCCTTCAGCTGAGTAGGTAATGAAGCTGAGAGAGGGACAGAATTTAAGAGTCACCTCTGGCCCTTCCATTAAAAGAGCCTGATACTTTATTATCCCATTTTCAGATAACCATAAATGCCCCCTTGAACTGAGTGTTTCCCCAATGGGGAGCTTATACAGTTGCTTCCTTCCCAGAGTTAGCATGCCTAGGAGACCAAGTCCCAAGGCTGATGTAGCTCTCAAGTATCCTGGCCAGCCTTTAGCCACTGAGTCCCATTCTTTACTCAGGTTCCCATCAGCTATGGTGTTGGTCCCAATGGCTGGGTTCGGACCCCCAGGACAACTCCTTATATTTCAGTCACATGGAGAGAAAATTGGGTTTGAGGTAATCCCAAAGCAAGGGCCCAACCAAGTGCCTCCTTGAGTCACTGGAAAAATTGACAGGCCTCAGGTCACTACTACACTATATGTACTACACTATTACTACATTAGGGGAGTTGAGGGACACTTCTTTAAGGAGTTGCTAAAGGGTCTGGCCAGTTCCACAAATCCAAGAAACCCAATCCTACAGATGCCCATAATTCCAAGGAAGGCCTTCAGATTGTCAAGCAGACAATCTGAGGGAACAGGTAGGCTAAAATAGGCTGAATCCATTCCAAGCTCAAACTACACTTTCCTCCTTCTAACATCATTCCCAAGTATATGACCGTGGACTGGCATAGCCAGGCCGCCCCTCAAGAGGCCTTATAACCACTCATGGCCAGAAAATTGAGGAGGGACTCAGACTCAATTCCCTGAGTAATTTCTTCCTCAGATGCCCCACAGGTTAACAAATCATCCATATATTATAATAAGCTATATAGGGGCTTGACCAGTCTATGAGATCCTAGACCAGAGCCAGATCAAATACAAACAAATGAGGGTTCTTTCTAAACGTTGGTGAAGAACAGTCCAGGTAATCTTTCCAGCCTTATGAACTGGATCCTCAAAGGCATACAGATGCTGACTGTTAGAGTATAGGGAACAGAGAAAAGTATCTCTCAAATCTAGGACAGAGTATTCCATTGTTCCAGTAGGGATCTGGATTTAGGAGGGTGTAGGTATTGGTCACCACAGGACATAGAAGGGCCACTGCATCATCTATGAGTCAGATATCCTGGCCTAACTACCACTCATTAGGTCTCTCTGGGACAGGTAGGATGGTAAATTGTCAGGACTGAACCAGTCAATCAAGAGTTCCTGTTTCTTAAGGGCTAAAATAATAAATTTAAGTATCTCATGGGAAGCTACCTTTGGTGAGGAAAGTAGGCTCCTCCAGGTGTATAATGACTGGTTGAGGCAGTCTTCTGACCCACAGGTTCTCCATCTTTCCACACTGAAGTTTCTGTGTTGGTTTCTACAAGGGGAAGACAGATTTCCTCCTGGGGGCAAGACCAGTTCCACCTGGCATTGAAAAGGGATATATCTACAGGGAGACTGGAGTCTCTGGAACTATGAGAAAGGAGTGATGGAAAAGAAGTGTCCTCCCCTACCCCATTGGCAGGCAAGAGCCTGGGTTAAAAAATATGTCTTTATGGGCTGGCTTGATATGCCCCCAACCATATATATTTTCTGGGACTGTGGACCTGGAGAGAAGGGTGGCAAGGAATTTTAGAAACCAGTGCCCACTAAGAGATCCAAGTTGTGCTGTCCTGTTTGTAAAGCTACCTTAGGCACCTGAATTTGGGTTGGTGTGTTAGTTACTTTTCTGTTGCTGTGATAAACTACTGTGACCAAAGGAATTTAGAAAAGGAAGAATTTGTTTAGCTTACTGTCCCAAAGGGGCAAGAGTTCCATCATGGTGGGGAGGCATGGAGGCAGAGGTGGCTGGAGTAGGAGCAGAAGCTAAGTGCTCAAATCTTCAAGCACGCACAGGAAGCAGAGAGCAACTGGAGATCCAGCAAGGTTTAAGAATTTCCTAAGCCTGCCCTCAGTGACATGCTTCCTCTAGCATGGCCACACCTCCTAAGACTGCCCAAAACAGCGCTACAAACTGGGGACAAAATGTTCAAATACTTGGATCCTGTGGTGGACATTCTCATTCAAGCCACCACAGCTGCTATTGTTAGGGAAAGAGGAATTTACTGCTTGTTTGAATTTACTGCTTGTAACCAATTAACTCAACTGGAGACAGAGGCATCCGGAGATAGGGGCAAGTGCTACAGCCCCCTGTAACCTGATCTGTCTGGTCTGTGTCATGTCTGTAGGCATGTCTGCTTACACAAGATAACAAGGAAGGGCTGTGCCAGGCACATACCACTCATCCCTCCCCGATTGGGACACCTGAAATGCTTGCTTTGAAACTATTGGTTGTATAAATGCAGGCTTTTGTGTAACAGTTGTGGGAGCCTATATAATCTTTACCTGAAATTGCCTCAGGGTCGATCACTCTAACCAGACCTGCATGTCTTGGAAGGATGGTCGGCCCCAGCTAGCTGGTTTAATAAAACTCTGTTTGATTTTTGCATCTCCATACTCGTGCATTTGTTCCCCAGAAGAGACCCACTGAGTCAAGGACCCTAACACTATCACAGAAGTTTGAGAGAGAGAGAGGAGAGAGGAGAGAGAGAGAGAGAGAGAGAGAGAGAGAGAGAGAGAGAGAGAGAGACCTATCAATGATCAGATGAAGGATAGCCTGGAGCTCTTGGGGCCATGGAGATACCTTGCCTTCCAGTGATTGCCTTGACAGTCGGGACAGGGTCCAGGTGGGGGGCTGAGACATATTTCTTGTAGCTCTCTCCCTCTTGGTACATCCCCTGTAGAAATGCCCTGCTCTTCATAGAGGAAATAATCCCCGGAGAGACCCCTAAGGATGGTCCTCCTTGGGTAACTCTCATGACAACTAGGATTTCATGGTGTCATTTATTCCTTTTTTTCTTTCCTTCTCCAGGTGTGGGGATCTAAAGGCCCCATCTTGCCAAGGTGGCACCGAGAGGAAGTTACTGGGGCACGGCCTGACTTGTTTTGAAAGCCTGCCAGATACTTCTGCACTGCTAAGGAGTGCATGATCAGCGCGTGATTATCCTTAAGATACACCCTCAGGGAGGAGGGGGATTTCCAGATGCCTTTATAAGCTCTGTAATGCCTGCAATAAATGAGCTCCTGCTTGACTAGACTCCCCGTTGCATCTGATTGTTCCCAGTGCTGGGGGTCGCAAGGGCTGGTGAACAGCACACTTACTCATCCCCAGTCATCCTGGCATGGGGGTCACAGGCTTGACCCCCCACATCCAGGTTCATATTATACTGAGTATACTCGGTATACCAAGATAACAATTTGAACCAATTGGTCCAAGTCCTTGCCTGGTTCAACTACCAATTTGTAATTTTCTACATATGTCTGGTGTTGATGGTGAAAGACATTTGTGTTTTAGGAGGATTCCAACTCCATGGACTTTCAGCCCTACATTGGCATGTTTCCTGATGGCCTCTGGGGATTCAGTCTCACCCTGAAGAACAGCCATCAACTAGAGGCTTCACTTCTGCTCTCCTCAACTCTTCCAAACTGCAATAGATAAAATGTTTCCTCTCCCAGTTGCCACAAGGATCACTAATCTCCCAACTTGAGTAACTCAAAAGGACTGCTTGTGCCCCTGTGGGAACCTGGGCTTGTGAATCCTGACTTGGGTCCTGTGATAGTCATTTCCAGAAGTCAAGCCTTTTCTTTTACCCTTTGTTTTTCCACTGAGGTCAGCATCTGGTCTAAGGAGCATAACATCCCTCCAGCCTAGGTTATAGAAATTATTCTGGAAAATGAGAACATACTGGTCAGGGTTTTCAGTGAGCTGCCTAATTTCTGTTTGAGATTCTTAAGTTCTGTTAGAGAAAAGGGTCAGCAGACACAAGCAAGAAATGCAAATTTTCCTGTCACCTCCTTCAAGGGAAACTTGTGGAGGTGACCAGGGAGCCTTGGGTTGAGCCACTTTGGGTTTGCCTTTGGCTATGGTGGGAAGGTTCTAGAGGAGTTGGGGTTGCCAAACTTGAGTAAAGAGATTTTGGAGAAGAAAAGAAGCTGAGTCACAAACAATGGTCAGAGTAGGGGGATGTAGTTGACAATTGCTGGCCAACTCTGGGTGGTCTCCAAGATAAATGAAAAGTTGGATGTAGGGCATCTCAGTCATATGGGCTTGGAAAAAGCTTCTGGCTCCTTTAATCTTCCTGTTATCAGTTGTTTGATTTATGTAAAGATAAATCAAAGACCTTGTTTGACTGTGACTTTGCTTGGAAGCATTGAGGACATTTTTCCCTCTGTGTTGACTCTCCTCTTTGTAGATTGGAAACTGGTTAGAGTCCAGCTGCAGCTGGTGGAGTTTCTAAGACCTGTCTGAACAAGAGGATAGATGACTCTCCACAGCTACATTTCAGGAGCTACTCCATAGTCCGTGGAGAGATAGTTCACCTTGGAGGACAATGGGCAAAATATTGTCCTTTTAAATCCCTTTGACCATACTAGTGCAGCTCTCTAAGTATGTTTATTGAATACCCAGAAGATCAATTACATGAGTCTGGTACTTTTAACTACTGTATAATATTTAGCTAAAGATTGAGCAAGAAACCGAACACTTAAATAAACCTTGATTAGACATATTTTTGTTTATTAAGCCAAGCCTTGTAATTACTATCAATAGCAGATAAATAACTGCACTGATTTAAGTAGAGGCTTGATTGAATTTTGATCTTAGAAATTTTAAGGTCACATATATTATCTCTCAGTCTCATCTTTAACATACCTTGAATCATTTACTCAGACGTTTGTAATTTTCATAAGCTTTCTAGTTTTCTCTTCCACTCTGGAAACATCCAGTCATCTTAATCTTCATATACAAATCCTTTAATAAAAATATTTCCATTTTTACATCTTTCTAAATCTTTCTTTTACTTACTGGTTTTCTCTCTAGATACCATGAGTCATAGTAACATTATAAATAATTGTAACAAATAAATTAACATTATAATAAATAAGTTTACCATCTGTGTGAAAATTTGCTCCCCATGGGAAGTAAACAATGTTTGCTCACTCCTCATAAGGCTCCAGTAAAAAAAAAACAATGTTTGAGTCCACCAAAGTTCACCCTGAGGAAACCAATGAGTCAATTGGGCTTACCTACAGAGCACCAGTAAAAGGTTAATGACAGGAGTGTAGGTGACCCAAAAGGTGAAGTCCATTCTCCCTAGTCTTCCCCAGCCTATATACTCTACCTCCTCCACAAGACCATGATATTCTTAGGCAGCATTGCATACAATTGGTTTGGAGGAAAGGCTGAATATTCATGTGAGGGTCCAATGACCCTGCCAATCAATCCCTCTTTCTATGAGGGAACATCAACAGTCAACAAGCCCAACATCAAGAGTAAAAATAAAGTTGTTTGGCTTTGAAGACAGTGTCATGCAGCAACACTATCATCATAAAAGAAATGTTAATCCAAATTACATAAATAAGATAATGTAATCATTTAATAGTACCTGTGGACATACTGTTGAACTATGGGGCTAATAAGTTCCCAGGTAAACCTTTTAGAAAACATAGTAAAAAAGTTGTTCTGGCTTCTGCAATACAGAGAGTGGTCTACTGTCAGTCTGCTTTTGACTTTGAGTGACTGTAAGTAGCAAATAGAGAGAAGAATAGATAAATAGCAAAATATCGTTAAACTTATGTTTATATCATCCAGCAGAAATCAACTAAGGAAGTCCTCTTAAAACTAGAATGTTAGAGTTGCCATCAGTAAATTTTTTAGGCAAAGAAGCCTTTCTTTCCTCTCCATGAACTGTCTACACTCTTATGTTTTTCTTTGATCTATCCTGTTGGTTCACAGGCTAAGTAATTGAAGAAAACTTGGTACTCACTATATATTTGTATTAGTCTGTATTAATTGCTTTTCTCATTGCTGTGACAAAGTAGAGCATTCATTTAGCTGTTTTACTACGGACATCTTTATCATGAGATTAATAATTCTAACCACTGTTGGAAATAGTTTACCCCTTAGCTTTTCCCAAGGGCACAATACCCGTACTCTGGCTTTTTTGATGTCCTCCATCCTGTCACAGAATTAGAGGGCCAGCCTGAGTCAGGAGAGTGGCTTTGTAAAACACTTTGAGAAAAGCATGCTTTGGTCTAAAGTGGAGGGGGGGGTGGGCCAAATCCCATCTCCAGAGCCAGCTTCTCAGAGAGAAAGTTTAAACAGCATGTGGAAATTTACAGCAGTTGTTTTTTTTTTTAAACCAGTTTTGTATCCTTCGGTTTAACTTTAGGCCAGACGTGAATGTGGAAAATCATCAGATATCTTTTTCATTGATTTCTGGTTCAAACAGTACAGATTAGGGGTGCCTTGTTACCCTCCACAAGACAAAGGGAGTGGAATGTCTGAAATTTCTCCCAGATCTCCATGGTCTTGCCCTTTAGAGTATCCTCTGGAGTTCTTTTATAATTTTCCCTTCATGAGTGACCTTGAGAAATGAGGAATGAAAAGGCCTGAGAGATTAGCTGTTCCCTTACTGAGACCTGAATTTCCTGCATCATGTCCTTCTTTATTGGTGACCATAAAGAAGATGGAGTCTATTTGGATTATTTTTCTATTATTGCTGTGACTCTAACCCTCTGACCTTAATGAATTTTTTGTATTTTGGCTGGTTAATGTTATTTTACCTGTGCAGTAACTACCATCCATAAGAATTCTAAAGCAAATATTGGTTCTCACGTATCGGGGAAGTCAGCCAGCCTCTAATGATTATACCCATTAGGGAGAGCCTCTATGCCTTTGTGGGCTGAACCTTTAATATCACCTTAAACATTCCCTTTGACCCTTTTAGAAAATTTATAATCTGTCAGTCCATATTGGAGTCCTCAAACTAGATAGGAAGTAAGCACA
Organism: Nannospalax galili; assembly: GCF_000622305.1. NCBI lineage: Eukaryota > Metazoa > Chordata > Mammalia > Rodentia > Spalacidae > Nannospalax > Nannospalax galili. Next base: position 3,696,306 of record NW_008332644.1, on the reverse strand, counting down.
ATAAGCACTAGGGTAAGTTTTCCATTGAAAGAGGCTGTCTGGATTAGCTGAGCCTCTTTATAATTTATCACATGCAATCTTGGATCAAGTACATGTAATCTAGAGAATATGGAACACAGAAAACAATAACACCTAAAAGAACTTGGAAAGAGATGCTATCAGAATGCTCTTTCCCTTTAGCCTGTCCACGTCAGTGTAACTGGAAAGTAAAAACAAAAGCAAAGGTGCTCAAGGCATGAGGGAGCACAAACAAAAGCAGACAACAAGGCATCTTGAGGAGGGAAAGAATATCTCAGAGAAAACCAGCTTTGAGATAACAGGCAGAAAGAGCAGGCATTAGGACCCACTGGCGCCAGTTCTCCAGCCTCCCACGTAAACACCTCCAGCTGCTGCAGCTGCTCACTCCAGCATCTTGCCTACTACCTGGTAATATATCCTTTGTGTCTGGATGGGGATGTGTGGTTTCCGAAGAGCAGCCCTGGGCCCCTGCAAATTCACATGAACTTTCCAGGTCTACCATCTCAAAGTGTCAGCTCCTGCATTGGTAGCTGACTAATGTTGAAGGCACATGGCAGGGAAAAATCTAAGAGCTCTCTAGAAAATTCACCGTGCAAAATAATGTGTCAAAATTCAAAAATCCCATCATGGAGGCCTTCCTTACCTTCCTAGTCTGATAAAAATGCATGAAACTCATGTCATAGCAATAGAATCCATCTTGCATGTTCTGGTTTCCAGGATCCCATTACACATCTAGGAAGGTGAAAACCAAAAAGGAAAAAATTGGGAAAAAGCCTGAGACATGTGACTGAATGCCTATGGTACAAGGAAATTCCTGGGGTGCAGTTATCCCCTGGGGACTCAATAGTACCAGGAAGTTTTAAAAAGGTGCCAGCATTTTGGTTTATGCCATGATGTTACATTAACCAAGTCACATGGTTGCTGCCATTTTGATGATGTCACTAACTAAGATGGTGACTAACCCACATGATTGTCCCCATAGTGATGATATTGTTATTCACGAAGGCAACCAAGGACCTGGAGAGATGGTTCAGCTGTTAAGAGCACTGACTGCTCTTTGCAGAGAACCTGGTTTTGTTTCCAGTACCCACATGGCAGCTAACAACACTTAACTCAGTTCCAGGTGAGCTGATGCCCTGTTGTGATGTCTGTGGGCATTGCATAACACAGGTGCACTTACATACATGCAGGTAAAACACTCACACACATAAAATAAAAATTACAAAAAGAATTTTGAGACAGTAACCAAGTCACATAGCTGTTTCCATGTTGCTAAGGTCACCAGCCAAGATGGCAACAAGGCCAGATGGTTACTTTCTGCCTGTGGTGAGTTCAGATCCATGATAAAACCCATCCTTCATGACGGCACATGCCCCCAATGGATTTGTAAATCTCCCAGACTAAATATGTATAGTGCCCCTTTTCTTTAATAAAAAAAAAATTCATGTGAGTTAGTTAAGCATGGATATAGCAGGAGAAATTAAAAGTGTTGTCTGAACCTCATTTGACTTCCCAGTTGACTCCTAGGTATGCTGGTCGCAGGGAAAGGGACCCATGAATTAAGAAGGAATGAGGAGGTGTGTCCATAGGTGGTGCTGTAGCTCTGGGAGGAGAATCTGGGGAGGAGAAACTGACCTTGACACCATTTTGTCTCACCCAATCATGGTGTGTAATTTTCCAAGTTGATTAGAATTTAAGTTTGTTAAAGGGTCACCCAGTGTCAGAATGAAAACCCTTCATGTTCTCCTTCATATGCAGATCCTAGCCTATAATGTAAACATGTATATATGTGAACGAACCCAAATGTAGGTATACTAAAATATTTAGAAGGGGGAACAAGAAAGGGAAATAAGAAAGGCATGTAAGACATACTAATGAATTCATATATATAGTATATGTAAGTCCTTTGAATGCACTCTTAAGATCTAATACATATTCAACCTCAAATAGTCCTTAAATGAGCAGTATCCACATGATTCCATAAGGGGCTGTTTCTTTAGTGGAAAATCTGAATTTTAAATTATGTTTTCATTATTTGAATATAACTGCATGATGTAGTTTTGTAAATAATAAACAGTATATTTTATTCTTTAAAAAGGAAACAACTTGTTAAAAAGCCTTGATTTGAAACCTCATCAGGCTTGTGTGGAGCTTTCACTCAGCTTTAACGTGAAAACCAGTTGCCTTGGCACCACAGGGCCTAAGGCAAGCTGGAACCAGTCTCACCAAGAGGATATCTGTTGTCATCCCTTCCCCTACTCCTCATCTAAAGTTTCTCATGTTTTCTGAAGGAACCATGGTTGAGAAGGAGGAAAGGGAGAATCCTGTGCCCAGAGAGAAATATTACTTGGCTCCCACCATGTGGCCTTCAGTCAACCACAAAAGTCTGAAAGAGAAGCATAAATGGGGAGACAGCACCTTGAAGCTGCTTATACCTCCAAAGCAAGAAGATGGAGAGCTTACTTGTGTTATCTTCAGCGACTCTTCATTAATATCCTACTATTGCCATCAAATACGTTACTAGAATTTTTAGGTCCTATCTAATTTGCCAGATGATACAGGGGAAATTGGGGCTCCTCTCTGGGTGTTCTTAATCTCATTAATAAAATAATTTAGGAATGTATCCAAATGGAAGCTTGAAGATAATTTTGTTAGCATATAAAAGAAACCTCCCAGGGTAGGAAAGCTGTCAATTTTTAAAATTCCTGAAGGAGAATGGAGGAGAGAAGTTTTAAAAAGCCATGGCATGTAAGGATATTTGAAGGTTAGACACAGTGGACAAGAAGCCACAAGGTGGGGAAGGGGGCTTTAGAGGAAATGTAAAAAGTTCCCAAATGCTGGGGAAGCCCAAACTATTAAGGAAAGCATGCCTAGAAAAGGGCTAAGAAGACAAGGAGGCTATGCTTTTCTGAGTAATTCAGAAAAGCTGGCAGACTTGCAAAGCTGCATCTCTTCGTCCTAATAAGCTACTGTGCTAGGTAGAGCTAGGAGTCTGAGCAGAAAATGTATATTATCTCATTAAAGCACTAAGTATTCCTCATGTCGCTTTAGTATGATTTAAGATGAACCCACCTTCCTAGGAGTGGTCCTTTGGCCAAATGATTGACCCAGCCCAACTGGAATGTTAGGACCCCACCAAGGCTAGAGATTCTACTGTATTATAAGACTTGATGTCATGAAACATTAAATCGGAATACTTCTTCTCTGATAATGTAGGACTTCTGGTGGGACTTTGCTTTCTTAAGAGATGGAAGAAAAAGAGTATTGATTGGTAGCCCCAGAAATTTTATATCAAGGCCTCTGGTGGCCTCCTAGTCCTAGCTTGGAAATAGAGAATCTATATGCTTTTAAGTCAAAGAGGGAGTGATATGGCAGGTATATGCATAAATGTGAATGTACAACATACATGTTAGGAATGGGAGACACAGGTAGAAAAGAAAGCAACCAACCACAGCAATCCAGATTGACTTTTATTATAGTCAGTGAGGAGTGGGAGCTGACAGGTGGGAATCATAGCAGTCACACTGGACAAGCAGCCAAAGAGTTTAGGTATGATTGTATGCGGAAATAGTGTTATGGGGATTGGGAAGGGGCGTTTGTAAAGGGTTTAGAAGCTTCACTATTCCAATAAGGGTCTTTTTAGGTGGAATGACTTGTTTTCAGAACAGGAATCACTTACAGTTGGTAGTAGCATGTTCTGGGGCTGTATTTCAAAATAGGGGCAAACAATGCTTCAATAAAGGTTGGTAGTTTCTAGATAGTCACTGGGGGTTTTGTGCAATCTCCCTTTATTCCAGACCCTGAAGAGGAATAGACTGGAGTGGGAGCATCATAAATTGGTTCAGCTGCTTTATGTTGAGAGGGGCCATGGTGAGGCTGGGGGCTTCAGGTCCATTGGGCAGTAAGGAAGTCCTCTGGTGGCATGGAGCAGGAACATAATCTTGATTTGGTCTTGAGTGTTGGCTTGGGCAGCCATAAAGGCTATTAGACTAATATTATTTTCTAAGAATCTTTGGAAAATATTGATTAGGCAAGGACCAAACAAAAGGAATGATATAAGGCAGGCGAGAGGGCCCAGTAATGGTGGCCAGTTGTCCGCTAAACCCATTTCCTTCTTCCCAATCTTTCTACCATTGGTTTAGGTGTGCCCTTGAGCTGATTTAGACTGTACTTACCTATGCTGGATTGGTTGGTATAGTAACAGCATTCCACCTCCCCAAATAAGCAGTTCCTTCTGGGCACCAAGCAAATCTAAGGGCCACCTGTTTTGAAGCACCACTGAGGTGGAGGAGTTTAATTGACTTTGAACCAAATTGATGGCTTTTTGAACATCCATGAGATCTTGGTCTATCTTGGTGGAAAGGCAATCTGATAAAGTAATACATTCCAAGAGGTATTTATCTGTTAGTCATAGGATATTGTCAGAAATAGAAGTGGGCAAGGAGTGGCTATTCAGAGAGCTAAAGATGGCCCAAGATAAATGGTAGTTGGGTTCTGGACCTGGACCAATCCAAATGCTCCACAATCACTGAAGTTCTAATCAGTTGATCAGCCTTTGTAGAATGCTCAGTTTTAAGGTGCATTCTCTCTGGGAACTTATGTTCATAGTACCCCCTGTTGGTTAAGCATCACATTTTGTGCATGCAGCTGCCACATATTTGCCCATGTTGTTAGAAAAGCCTTCCTAGGATCTGATGTAAATGAGGCTGAGTAGGCAGCAGGAAGAGCAGTCTTCAGGAGAGAGTACTAGCTGGTAAATCCAGTAAGGAAGAAACTCCTGGAGCATATCAAAGCTATTAACTATCATGATCTGGACCCAACTATTTTTTTTTTTGCCCTCTGTATCTGACATAACATTTACATGTGACATATAATAGGATTATTATACTTAACAATAATCAAGAACATTGCTTAGAAATAGGAGTAAATGTAACACATGAAGGAAACATTGAAAAAATGAGATTGATGATGTTTTCCCCTGTATTTGCAGTTATTTGTACTCTATGAACTACTTTATTTATATTTGGAGTATTTAAACAAATCTATCATCCAATTTTAGATTCTTCTTTTCACCAGTTAGATCGTATAGGTATAATGTCATGTGGAGTGGCTAGCTGTAACCCTTTATCTGTGGATAATGACCTGATCTGTTTTATTATATTGATACCATACTAGATTTAGTTTGGAAAAGTAAATGAAAAACATATTATAGAAGGAATTACATAAATATAGTAGTAAAAACTTTCTTTTGACAAGAATGTCTTCATTTACCTACCAATTATTAATAACATTGATGGAAACAAGAGATTAAGCATGTTAAAAAATTGGAATTTTATAGGGCTTGTAAGAAGAACCAATTCTTTTTTATTTTAATGATTAAAAATGGAAATGGGACTCTAGAAAAAGTCATTGTAGTGTTATCCATTTCCTTTTATTAGTAAAATATGAATACTGTTTAATTATTTTTTAATTTTGGTTAATTGTACTTTATAGGACACCATAGATTATCATTTAATCAAAGAACATCAGTACTTAAAGTATAAATTATTATGAATATTGTTGTTATTAGAGGTTGATGTCTTTTTTATAATTTGGATAAGAAGAGTAAACCCAAAACTTTTAGTATCTCTATCTAGAGAAAATAGGGTTGCAGTTACTTTGTTGGAGCATATTATAGGGACTTCTACTCTGTTTGAAAACTAGTTGGGTAACTTACAGCTCTGGGTAAGCAAATAATCATAACAAAAAAAGCCATGATTAATGAAAGAAAATAAAATCATTGTTTATAACATAAAATTGGTATTATTTTACAATTGATGGAATATGCCAACTGAAATGTTAGATATTATAAATCATTGAAAATCTCTAATTAGAAATGTTCAGTTACTTGGTGATATTGGGTTGTCAGTTAGTTGAAGATGAGTCCCATCCAGCATCTCCGAAGTCCACGTGGATGAGTTCTCAGCTGAAGTGGGCACATGTGGTTCTCACTGAATTCTGTAGGACAGGAGTAGGATAAAAGTACCTACGCACAGTCTTTTTTCTCCAGTGGAATGGAATGTTTGCTGTGATTTCCCTTCTTTCAGATGATGAAATCATGTTTTTTTTTAAGTCCTCTGAGACTCTGCAACTAATTTTGAATTTTAGTAATTATATTTTAAAGTCCTTGTTTTTCTAAGCCAATTAATACTCAAGAAAACCTTTTTCTCTTGTTGTAAGCAGAGAATCAAGCCTTAATTTTTCCTCAAGGTATTAAATTTTGACTTTAAAAATTTTAATAATCTTTATGTTATAGTCAACTTAGTTATAATCCTATCTACTTAGTCTTTTTATCACATACTTTAAACATTATATTCATACATTTTTACTGTCACCTGTTTACCTTTGTAGTTTTTTGTGTGGGTTTTTTTGTTTTGTTTTGTTTTGTTTTTTGTCTTTTTGAGACAGGGTCTCCCTGTAGCTCCAGCTGGCTTGGAGCTCCCTATGTAGACCAGACTCTGACCTTGAACTCACAAAGATCCACCTGCTCTGCCTCCCAAGTGCTGGGATTAAAGGTGTGCACCATCATGACTGGCTACCTTTGTAGTATTTATGTTAATCATTTAACAAGTATTTAGCTAACCTATTTTCTAAAGTGCAGAGATGAATAATTATCTAAACATTTTATTATAATAACACACTGTTTATTTATAAACTTTAAGATGTTTCTGTAAGCCTTGAAGCACAATTTTAAAATGATCAATTTTAAAAATGTTTAGGTTAAGGCCTAAGGTGGTGCTGCACACCTTTGATCCCAGCACTCTGGAGGCAGAGGCAGGCAGATCTCTGTGAGTTCAAGATCAGCTTGGTCTACATAGTGAGTTTCAAGCCAGCGGGGTTACAGGGAGACCCTGTCTCAAAAAGACCAAAAAGAAAAAAAAAAAAAAATGTTTAGGTTTAGAGCTGTTTTTACATGGGCTTGGCAAAGATATGAACCTTGAAAAATCTGTTTATTGATTTTAAAGAGGCAGTAGTGGCTGAAAATCCTTAAGATGCTTATATTTATATACGCACAACATGCATGAAAAATATACCTAAAAGCACAGCGACAAGTGATCTTTCTTAATCCTTGGAATAAAGAGTTTAGCATTTCAAGAGCAATTACTCATAGGAGAAAGCGCACCCTACAGCAGGCGCAATTGCCTCTTAAGATTGGTTTGTGGGCTGGAGAGAAGGCTCAGCGGTTAAGAGCACTGACTGCTCTTGCAGAGGACCCTGGTTCGATTCCCAGCACCCACATGGCAGCTACGAACTGTCCTTAACTCCAGTTCCAGGGGAATCCGACACCCTCTTCTGACCTCTGCGGCATTGCACGACATGGGAGCACTCACATACATGCAGGCAATACACTTATACACATGAAAAATAAAAATAATAATAATAAAAAAGATTGGTTTATATCCTCAAGTAATAGGAACCTTGCTGCAGAACCAGAATTAAGACAAGAGTCAAGGGGATAAAATCTTGGCCAGATCTGTATAATTAAGTATATCTTGTCTTTTTTTTTAAAAGAATTTTGTAATATCTAAATTTTAATATAAAAACATATTTTAAAAACTCATGTTAATTTTCTCAAAAAGATCTAAGGCCACTAGTCACTTCTCCCTGTTTCTCTAAAGTGGTCACATTGATTGAATATCCTCAGTTGGCATACTGGACATGTGTCCAAGCTAGCTTAGTCTGTTGGAGTTGGGAACTTTTCCCTTAAAATTTTAGTTTTACTGTGAGCTGAAAGGAAGCCGGGCTAATTTAACAACTTATTTACCTGAATACTTACTTAAAAGTCAGTTTTATACCAAGTAAATTATTGCTTTAGACTTAAACACATGTAGATATTCCATACAAACACAATCATATATAAGATAGACTTGTCGTAACCTAGATATCTCCTGTAATCTAAAATAAACTTAATACAAAGATCACTAGCAAAAATACCCAGAGAATGTTTTACCTGTAGTCTAGCCTTAATAAAAACCTTATATGTAACAGTTTCATATTAAGAATATTTTGAAAAAGAGACTATTTGCACAATTGAAATAAAAAATTTAATTACTATATATATTCTAAATATATAATATAATATTAATATATATCATATATTAATATATATT
>NW_008332644.1:3592599-3687502 GCF_000622305.1 Nannospalax galili | reverse complement strand
TTTAGAATCTGTTTTGGAAGGAAATGCTAATCAAGTTCTATGTATATAATGTAAATTTTATGGCTTAATGAAATACTTATGATTTTAATGAATGTTGTTTTGTATAAACAATTAGCATTTAAAGGTTTTGTGAAACACTTATTTGAACCAAAGATACTGGGTTTTTAGATGTTCAGAGTAAGTACCCAAGTTTATAAGGTAGTATGTATTTAGCATGCCTTCAATACATTACCAAAATACTCACATTTATAAATCTGAACATGTGTATTTTAATGGTGCATGCCAAAAATAATAATAATAATTTTATAACATAATAAAAAAGAATGAGAAAACGTGATGTCCATAGTTCATTAAAAATTTGTTTTGACACACTCAGCATATGAAAACAATGATCATAGACACACATGAGACAATTACATGAAATCTAGGTGCACCCAGAGTGGGGAAAAGCAGGGAGCTTATATCTCTATCTCTTTGAGATGTGAGAAAGTCTTAGTGGCCTAAAAGATCAAAAGGTTAAATTTGCCCTGTATACTTAGGGCAATATCTTTTTTTATTTCTTTTCAAGAGATAAATGAGGGGGTGATGCCTTTACATATAAAACCAGCAGTTTCCTATGTCTAAAATATTAGCATTACATAAATCAGAAGTGACAGGAAAGATAGGAGAGGAAATGTTTTAAGACTTCAGGTTAAGAATAAATAAAATATAAAGGGAGTTATTCTGAACATGTTGTAGTTGTCTCATTTTGTCTCAGGCTGCTCACTTGGAGGCAAGATTCAGGCTTAGGCCATCGAAGGGATCAGCTCTTATGAGGTACCCCAGAAAAAGCCATGCACTGTTGCATCTGACCAAGGTACCGGAGTATAGATGAGTCTAGGGGACTGTTAAGTGGATCTTTGGCCAAAAAAAGAAAAAGGCAAAATAAAGGAACCACAAGTACCATGCAAGCTTTAGTAGGGAAGACCATGATACAAGCAACCAATGGGAATGACACCGACCAAACTTCCAGATGGATCTCAGCAGGAGTGCTCAGAAACTTTAGCAGTGACTGAGACATAGCCGCCGTATGGTGATCCTTAGGAGCCTTAGGAGCCTGAGGAGTTCTCCCAGCTTTATGGACCTCCCCTCAAGTCAAACATGGCTTCAATTGATGAAAAGAATTTTAAGACTACCTAGTAGAATAAAGATATTTTAATGCAGGCTTAAGCATGTGCATCAAAATCAAAAACCTGCTCAAGAGGGGAAAATGTGAGCTAGACCCAAGTGAGTAGAGATTCTCAAAGGAAAGTGGTCTTTACAAGTTGAAAATTTTAACATAGCATGGGATCCCTCCTTTTTTGTAGCTTTTACCTTAAAACAGGCCATAATCTATTTGCACATAAACTTTTTGGTAGGAGATAGAGAATGCAACAGCAAGGTCAGAGAAAGATGAGACAAGAGATGAGTCTTAGAACTCATCTTTGGTTCTGATAGAACCTCAAATCATTTAAGATTAATTTCTTAATTCTATTTCCCTTTAACTCATATGTAGTTTTCTGAAGAGCTCTTATTATTGTAAATTATCAATTTATAAGTTGCTTTTTTAAGATGATTTTTCATTTTAATTAAAACAGCCTGCCCACTTGTGATGTTTTTAAATTTTGTTGCCTGAGACTTCTAGTTAAGCACACAAAATAAGACAGTTTAGACAAGTAAGTGTTCCTCATTGAGGAGAACTTGAGTTGAATTAACATACTAATCAATCCTACAACCAGCTAGAGTTTAGTTTTCTTGAAATATTTTTCCATTCCTTAGATTAAATATGGGAGAAGTGTCCAGAGGAAAAAAAAAGAGAAAAATATTACTGCTAGCAATTTTAACAAATGGTCAGACTCAAACATGCCTTTAGAGGTCTAAAAGCAACCAAAAATCAAACTGAATATTGAGCCCAAAATACTTTCAAAGCAAACAAGCAAAATAAATACCTTAATAAACCAAACACTTTGAGAGAAAACAAAAACCAAAAAGTTATCTACAAAATAGGATCCTTAATCAACTAGCTCAGAATAAAGGAAGGGACCAGTGACCAAACCAAGGGAGGTCCTAGAGCACTCCAGAAAAGAACACTCACCAGAATCCACCTGAGGACACATCACCAGATGGCAGGACTCAGTGGGTCTGTGTGGTACCTTGCTTCCATGAGAAGATTCCTCTGATGAAAAGTGGATCATGCTTGGGGTCCCTCAATAAAGGAGATAGGAGATGAAATGTTTGGAGAGAGGGGTGTATATTGGGGTATGTAGGGGAAGGTTGGGGTGGAACTAGAGGTAGGAAGTAGAGGAGGGTGTATTTTGGGAGGACTAGCAGGTGTGCAGGGGGTTAAGACAGGAGGCAGGAGGTGAAGTATTTAGAGAAGGGGACTGGGGAAGGTGGGTGGGTGTTAGAAGAGGTTGGAGTGGGATTAAGAGGAGAAGATTGGGGTGGAGGTTCATAAGGAAGAGGTTCATCTGTGGGATCCAGGTCAGAGAGGGAGTCTGGAGTGTGTCAAGGGGCACAGTTGGAGGAAGATCTTTGGGAAGTAGTTGGTATCCAGAGGTGGAGAACAGAGAGCTTATCAGTAGCCTCAGTAGAAAAAAGCTTGGACATAAGGGACCTCAGACCATTTGCCATTCCATTAGAGGAAGTTATGTAAGTCTGATAAAATGACAGAATTGAAAGTTCTGAATTCAGGTCAAATATTTCTGCTATCAAGTTGTTATTTAGGCCAAATATGAGTACAGACCCAGATCAAACATTTAGGCTTTCGTTGAGTAATGCTGAGTTGTGAGAGATTGTAGGCAGTGAAAGTAGGGAGAAGTCCAAATCCACCACAACAAGGGATCCCCTGGTATGGCAAGGCTGGAGAGGGAAAAGCTGGGAGGAGTTTTAGTGCAGAGATTGGCTGTCCCTGGGTCTGAGGTACCAAAATGGAAAGACAGGGTCCCTGGCGTCTGGGAAGGAGATGTCCAGGGCACCTCTAAACATGTCTGAATCCTTATCTTCACTGTCATCAAGGTCAAGAAAGTTAGTGGCTATGACTTGCAGCAAATGGAAAAGGACTTCTGGATTGGAGGTCAATGGATGAGAGAAAAAGGATACAGGAAGCTTTGGGTATTTCCTGTATGGGTTCCTCAAAGCCACCAATATGAACTTCGGAACAAAGGTCTTCCCTGCCTACGTGGCAATGAGACTTCGACAAACCACAGCCTCAGATGGGGTGAGGTCTCTGGGTTAAGCACTGGCTGCAGATTAACCAAAGTAGGCTGTGTGTGTGTGTGTGATTGAAGTCTGATGGGGGGAAAGGACTGAAGGAGAGAAGAAGAGGTATTAGATGATCTTACTTAGATTCCCCCCCCCCAAGTTTTGGCACTAAAATGTTAGGAATAGAAATCACAGGTAGAAAAGAAAGCAACCAACCTCCACAATCCAACTGACCTTTATTATAGGCAATGAGGTGGGAGTCACAGCAGCCATGATGGTCAAGAGACAGGGGAGTTTAAGTTGTATGCGGAAATAGTGTTATGAGGGTTAGATAGGGATGTTTGTAAAGGGCTTTAGGGCCCACTTTGTTCCAATAAGGGTTTCTTTTGGCAGAAGTTATTGTTTGTAGATTAGGAATCTGCTTTATGGTTGGGGGTGGTATGTTCTGGAACCATATTTCAAAATGGGTTAAGAACTCTTTGATAAAGCCCATCAGCAAGGGTAGTGGTTTATAACTGATCAGAGGGTTTTTTGTGGACTCTCCCTTTAGTACATAGTGCAAGTAGCCTCTTTAGAAATTTGAAGGTCCCTGAGCTGAGGAAGGTCAAAGAATGACAGGGAGAAAGAAAAAGGGGCTGTATAAGAAGAATCTCACTTTTTTTGCCTCTAAGAAAAGACTGAGCCTATTTGGAGAGCCAGTGAGAGAGACCACCATGAATATCTTAGCAAGGGAGACCAAGAGCCTTCGGGGAAAGATAGGAGTCAGGTACATACATTGTGTTAGGTATAAAGGTAGCTCCAGGCAGAGCTGACCAATAGCTAGAAAAGAAATACAAAGAACAATAGTTGGTGGTGGTCGACTCCAGCTTAGCAAACTGAAACCAGATCCAGAGACTCCCACTAGGGGAACATGCACAGAGTACCATTACCCTCTCCCATAGTAAAACTTTTCATCTTTAGGGGAAATTGGGTCCACTCTTGAGGTTCCTAGTCTCATTAATAAGATACTTTAAGAATGGACTCAAATGGAAGCTTGAAGATAATTTTAATAGAATTTTTTAAAACCCAGGCAGGCAAGCTATAAATCTCAGCAGCTGCTTGAAGGGGAATGAAGGAGGGAAGGAAAAGCAAGCCATGCTGTTTAAGCTAGCCTGCAGCACAAACACATGACACAGTAACAACCACATGGCAGGCAGGAGAGCTTTAGAGAAAGAGGAGGGAAACCCCAAATATTGGTAAAACCAGTTTAGGGAAAGCCTATTCAGAAAAGAGATGGAAGAAAAAGAAAGGTTACACTTTCTGAAGAATTTAGAATAGTGGGCAGACTTACAAAGCTACATGGTTGCAGCCTAGTGAACTACTGCACTAGGAGTGGTGATTCTGGGAAGGAAAAGTACATTATCTCATTAAAGAACTAATTATTCTGCTTATCTCTTTAGCCATGGCTTACGTGAACCAGCCTTCCTAGGGATAGTCCTGTGGCCAGGTGATCGACCTGACTCAACTGAAATGTTAGGTTTCTATCCAGGACAGGTATTCTGTTCTCTTGACCAGAACTTTTCTTTTACTGGGCTTTTATTGCTACTGTAACATTATTTAAATCCCCATTTTATGTATCTCCTTAGACAGGACTCTGGAAAAATAGAGGCTCACAAGAAGTAAGCCGTGGGAGAAAGACACAGGAGTGGGAACAAAAGGAAGAGGAATGTAAGCCTCATGCCTGCCAGAATTCGGACTGCTGCTATACACCACAGTGCCTCACTCTCCTTGTTCTGAAGAATGTGGAATGCTTGCTAGAACTAAACTTCCTGACTGCTTGCTCTATGGTGTGCTGTTTGACTTCTCTTTCGGTAGTACAAGAACTAAGGCTGCTACTAGAGTCTAGGCTGGAGGTGCTAGGTTTGGGGCACAGAATGCAGGAGCAACAGAGAAAGAAGGAAATCACACCTAACCTCAGACAAGACTGAGTTTCATGGTTCCAAAGCCTCTACCCTCCCAAACCCCCAACCCTGTGATCCGTGTGTTTGCACCACTCAACCTGACCAGGGTGTCATTAAGATACGACTTTACTACACTGACTTCTATGCCAGGCAAGGTCCTCAGAACTTGTGAGTACAACAAAACTACCCATTGTATATGTCAATATGACAATCAACACATCTCTTTTAACTCTTGATTGCTTTCTACCAAGGAATGGTTGGAGGTACAGAGTTACCTAGTGTAGCGGCCTGATTAACAAAACTCAACTTAGGACTGGAGAGATGGTTCAGTAGTTAAGAGCACTGGCTGCTCTTTCCAGAGACTCTGGGTTTGGTCCAGCACCCACATGAAAAGGGGCCACAGTAAAAGTAACAGATAACAAAATGTATGCATCTCTCACATAAAAGTAAAAACATGCTAACAGAAATCTCTGGCTGCAAGTCCAATCAGCAGGAGTGGCTGAGGCCAATCCATGGCAAGGGCTAGGGTGAGAAGCATAGCAAAAGACAAAGGCCAGGGGTAACGGCGCATTAAAAGCACATTAGAAAAGTCAAAAGCAGTTCATTTGTTCCTCACACAGCTGGCTCATCAATTCCTTGGGCTTCTGCCGGGTGTGAATTGGTCAGTTTCTCTAGTGACCAAAGCAGGACTGTAGTCATCTGGCCCTGCTGGGTCCTCTGGTCCTCCGATGAATAGCATGCATGGTGCTGAGGGGTCAGAAACACACTCCCAGTCACAGGAAGCTAGCTTTACCCTACTGTGGTGATTCCATAGAATCACCTCGGCTACCTTAACTGCAGCAAGAGCAGAAAACCAACAGTGAATGGACCTCTCTCTAGAGGCTTTAAGGACTTCACATTCCATTCCTTTACCCATACCATATCCCCCAGCTTAAAACGATGGGCATCGGTATTTAAGCTCATAGGCAAGTGTTTACTGAAACTATGATGCATGGTGGACCAGGGCTGAGCCCAGGCCCCGCATCTGTTGCATTAGACTAATGTCACCCAGTTCCTTTCAGACTTCCCATGTGCCCCCAACTATGAGAAGAGAACTCCAGTAAAGAATTTAATAAGGGAAGAACCGTGTTTGTCCAGTTGGAGTAGAACTAATTCTTTTCTGTTTATTGAGACATGAGGGTCTTTTTGTAGCTCCAGCTGACCTGGAATGCACTATGTACACCAGGATGAACTCATTGTCACAGAGATCTACCCACCTCTCCTTCTTAAGTGCTGGGACTAAATCTGTGCAATACCACATCCAGCTAGAGCTAATTCTTAGTAAAAGCGACTAGCAACAATAGGTCCCAGTGTAAGCAAGTCTCTTGACAATTTCAATTGTAGTTTGAGAGTTCCGTTCATGCATTCCACTTTTCCAGAACTCTTTGAGCGGTAAACCACATGCAACTTCCAAGTCATTTTTAACCTCTTAGCCACCAACTGGACCACCTCAACCACGAACACTGGCCTACAGCGATAGAAATTCCAAACTAGGAAATAATTTCTTCCAGGAGGAGCCTAGCCATTTCATGATCTTTTTCTATCCAGGTAGGAAAGCCTCTACCCAGACTGGGGAAGTAGATCTAAAAAACAAAACAAAACAAAACAAAACAAAAAACAGGTATTTGTCGCTCCAAGTTGCAGGGAGTTCAGGCAAGTCAACAGTCAAAAATGTCAAATGGAAGAGCTCCTCCAATACTTTGTACCCCTGGGGAAGTTTTAGATCCCTTGCACACATTATTTTTCAGTGCACACATTTCACATTGCTCACACACAAAATTGAGCCACAGTGGAAAGTCAGGACATAGAAATATTGGTGTAAAGCAAAAACCAGCTGCTCCAAGGAATAACTTGGTGTTGGACTGTGGGGGCTGGGATCGAGCATATGGTCTGCTTCCTCTCTGAGCCAAGTTGATGCTGTCCTTGAGACAAATGAAACCCGAGGTACCTAACATTTTCTTGGCAAATTTGGGCCTTTTTCCGTGCAGCCTTTCAGCCCGTTTTCCACAGGAGGGTGAAGGAGTAACTGCATCCCCTTCTTGTGGTCTCTGTTTCTTGCTCCAGCTGGTAGAAGGTCATTTACACATTGGTCTGCTGGGCAGGCTGTCAAATCAGTGGCTAGCGTGGTGCTGAAAATGGTTGGGACTTCTTAAGCTCCTGAGGCAATCTAGTCCATTACAATTGGCCCTTGTCACCATTTCCAGGATTTTCCCATTGGAAGGAAAGATGGCTGAGTGGGGCAAGGGGGTTGCTAGAGGGGTTTCAGGGGAAAGAAGATGCAGAAGAATGCATCTTGAGGTTTTAGAATGTAAAGAGTGTGGCTCTGGCAGGGATAAGGCCTGAAAATATGTAAGGGTTAGCAACAACTGGTATATAGTGACAGTGGCCTGATTTACTGCTCGAAAGTATCATTGGATAATCACGTCTCTAGCTTTAACTGGCAGGAGAGGTATGTTCCAAAGTCACTGGCAGGATCAGAGAATTCCATGCTTTAAAAGTCTTTCCATATGCTTTGAGTCTCAATCTGTGCCTTTCAGGGGATGATGTACTATCTCAGGCAGGTGGGCTTAGCCCTGGCTTTAGTCCCACTATGTTTGGGGTATGTTTTGAGCCAGCTCTGAGGAATTGTCTTCAGCCCACACCCTAGGTGTTGAGAGCTATTAATCCATTATGTACATTGAGCTGTGGCAGGCTTGCTTGTTTACTTAGAGTTTGTGTTTTGCACACCAGTACCTAATCTGCCAAGTCAGGAGGAATGTGTTTATAATTTAGGGAAGATGGTTAAATGGAGGAGTTCACAACAAGTATTTGACGGCTCCTTGACCCTCAGATACAGGTGGGAAAAACAGCTGTTGAAGCTAATCAAGCTAAGCAAACGGTGGCTATCTCTGATGTTCTGTATAAAAAGGCGGAGCTAAAATGAACCGGGGTTGCAATCTCTACCGACAGTCCTCCCAAGTATCTTTTCTCTGTCTCTTGTTTTTTCTTTCAATCCTCACTCCCCCTTTCAGGTACTGTCCGTCTTGGCTGGCTGGCACCAGCACCTAGACACCTTGAAGGGAAGTTCTGGCCCCTGCTGAGGTTCCTCTGTAAGACTAAGAGGTGCCACTGCTCTTCTCTAGGGCAGTAAGAGTCATTTATTTTCTTTTTGAAACAGGGACTCCCTGTAGCCCCGGCTGGGCTGGAACTTGCTATATAGACCAGGCTGGCCTCGATCTCACAGAGATCCTCCTGCCTCTACTTAGTGAGTGCATGTGGCACCATGCCCAGCTCAAGAGCAAAAATTTTTACCTCACAGTTTTCTAGGGTCAGGGTGGCTTGGCCCTGTAAGTTGAAAGTTATGTGGGTCTGTAGCTTTCCCAAAACTCTCATCCCAGTAAAAGCACAGGGCACTCATGGTGATATAGGAATTCATATATCACCTCGTGGTCTCCCAAGACACATTGTCTGGGCAGCAAAAAGGGGCAACGGGCTATGTATGTTACCTGTGGCTCCCACAGTAGTAGTATGCCTTTGCGGTAGGTTGCCCATGGATTGAGTTACCACTGAATATGTAGCCCCACCGTCTACCATAAAGACCATAGGCAGCCCCTTCTGTCATTCAGAACACAGGCTCCTAATGACCCAAGAAAATGGAGCCCTATCTATCCTAATCTTAATGGCTTCCTATAGTGGTTAAGCCAATTACCTCATCCTATGAGATCTTACATTGCCTCTGTTCAGGTTAGTAGCACCTCCCTCCCTCCATTCTGGATGGACCATGAGAACAACTTTTGGGTTGCTCAATGCACCCATTTTTCCAGTGACCCTCTGGGCGATAGTAAGTTCCGTGATAGTAAGTTCCTTGATAGTAAGTTCCCAGCCTTGCCTCTAAACAGGGTGTTTCTGCCTGTCAGATTTGACCTTGATTTGGTAGAGCCTCCTGCTGGGGTGCCCTGAATGTTCTACTAATGAGGCAGCTGGCAGATTTGCTTTCTTTTTCATTATTTGGTCTGCCTTATATCTGGCCTCTCATTCCCGACTGGCAAAAACCTTCATGGCTACCTCTAATAATCGGCTGGCATTCATGCTGGTGAAGCCCGCTAACTTCTTTAATTTGTGCTGACTGGCTCCTTGGGCCTGACCAACAAAGGCTATGCTCACCATTCACTGGTTTTCAACTCTCTCTGGGTCAAAGGGAGTGTAAAGGCATAATGCCTCACACAATAATTCTAATTGGCCTGGGTTTTCCTCGGGTGCCTGGAGCAGCTCTGAGATTTTTCCATGTGTATGGCCCCGTTTTTCCTCCTCCTTTCATGACATTTATAAGGACTTCCGGTAGCATTTAAGTCTCAGAAATTTTATTTCATCACTAGAGCACCAGTGGAGGTTGGGCTTGGGCATAAACTGAGGCATTATCGATGTCAGCAGGGGCATGTTCCCTCTGCCACTTTAAAGCTGCCTGGGTGATACATGGCACCTTTCCTCAATATTAAATATTTGGAGAAGCTGGTGATATTTGGTCCGTGTGGGACTACGAATTTGGAGAGGAGATTGCATTAGGTCAGTCAGGGCCTAAGGTTTCTCCATGAGGCTTCTCCATAAAAGAAGGCTCATGATTTTCCCAATGTAAGAGGTCAATGTTAGAGAGGAGCTGATAAATGGAAGTCTGCTGACCTTCCTGCATCCATTCTTCCAGGTCAAAGTAGGGGTCCGGGGGCTCCCCTGAGTGGCAGTCGTAAGACACTTTGGAAGCTCCTGTAGTAAGGGGAACTTCTGGCTGGAGTCTCCCTGCTTTTCCCCACCAGAGTGTAAGGTTCTAAAACTGGAGGCCCTGGGGTATCTTCTGGGGAGGGAGTTTTGAGTGACCTTGATAGGGAAGAAGCTCAAGAGGAGTAAGCAATTTCTGACAACGCCTCAGCTGCAGCAAGGGCAGGCTATGAATGGGGCCTCAGTTCTCACTGCAGTTGGTGCAGGCAGTGTGGGTGGCAGTGGGGGGAGGTACAAGGGCACATGTGGCAGACAGAGCTCTTCTGGTTGCTCAGACAGAATGGACCTTTTAGGTTCTGGCTTATATTTTGAGAGACCACTATAGCCAGCATGAATTTATAGTTTTCCTCTAGACAAATGTGTAACCACTGTAGGTGGGAATGGACAATGTCCTGCCAACAACTAATATGGGCAAACCATTCGGGGTGCCCTGGTTCCCCTGCAACAATCGTGAATATTTTATTATCTCCTCATCCAATTATCCTTCAGTGGGTCATCCCACCCCCAGCAATGGCCAGTCTATTCATACCAAAGGAACCAGTTTAAGATCCTAAATACCCTTTCTCACAATTGTTCACCATACATTCCAGGAGACCCATTTACTCTATGTGCCACTCATTTCCTCTCCTTAGCTGATGACAGTCACACATGAGAAGGGAAAGGGAAGGGTGAACTTTTATTTTGTCCATCTCTAGTCATTCTCCTCTTGGAAATATTTCAGGTGCCTTTTAGCATTGGCAAGAGTGTACGATATCCAGTCAAGAGCTTTCTGAAGAGAATTGCTTAAGCCCTCTGAGGTTCCCCAAGGATCTACAGGTCATGTCTTGGTTCATTTGGAACTCTCTTGGTGACCATCTCATTCACATGCACACACACACACACACACCTCCAGCCCTCCTTCTGCCCAGTCTGGTGCACTGTAGAACTGCATCTCACTCCTCAGGCAGTTCTGGGCCTTTGAAGGTTAACAGATCTTTATTTCTATCCATTTGTGGTGGCCTCTGAAACCAGACTTCTTACCTGATGCGCACTTCCTTGAACTTGTTTCTTTGCCCACCAGGTCTGTTGTGCTCCTGAAGTCCATGTTCCCAGCTTGCCAGGAAGGCAGGTCTCCCATGAATCAGGTAGTACACTGGTGCCCAGGTGAGTTGCCACTCCTCAGGCTCCCTAGAAACTGACAACCTGGTAACAAAGGAGGTGCAGCTCACTGTCTCTGATGTTGAAATGAGGATTGAGATGCCAAAGGCTAAAACAGGAAGCGGTTTACTGGTTCAGTGACCAGTGACCCAGAGAGAGTTATTTCTTGAAAGTAGGGCCCTAAACAAAGAAAAACTCTGATGGAGAGATAGCTTGGCAGTTAAGAGCACTGACTGCTCTTGCAAAAGACCCGGGTTCAATTCCCAGCACCCACATGGCAGCTACGAACCGTCCTTAACTCCAGTTCCAGGGGAATCCAAAGCCCTCTTCTGACCTCCACGGCATTGCACGACACGGGTGCACTCACATACATGCAGGAAATACACTCATACACATAAAAATAATAAAATATTAAGAAAGAAAAATTCATATATATACATATATATGTCTTCACATCTCTTATAGGTAACAGTATATAATTTGATTGGTGTTTTTACAAACACTTTAAAAGGATACAAAATGGCTAGAATGCTAGGAAAGTGGGGGAGACCTTGAGAACTTGAACAGATGTTCATAAATGCACACACACTCAGACATCATTCATACCTTATTAAGATTTAGTGCTCACCACTACCCTTAAGACATACACAGTGGCCTCAGAATATAGTCTGATAGTAGGTCACTTACCTAGCATATGAGAGGCCTTGTGTTTGATATGGTGCACTTAAGATATTATTATTCCTATTAATAGAGGAATACTGGCAATATTGATGTTCAAAGTCAAGGGCATTAAATGGTAAAGGGAAAAATCTATTCCCAGATCTGCCTGTGAAGCCCAACCTTCCCATTTCTCTCTGCATCTGTGTTCTGGATCTACTGTGTCGGGAATGGAAGGGTATGCAAGCGATGAACGCAGTGCAACACTTCTACCTTAATTTTCTGAAACCGGTTCCCATTGGCCAGCTCCATTTCCCACTCACCTACTTAGAGATTCCAGGTAACTTTTTTATGGCCAGGAGAAATAAAACTGTCAGGTGAAAAATCTTATTAAATTGAAAAAATAGTCACTTATTTAACAGGGAGAGAAAAGCTAGGAGCAACAAGAGGCAAGTCAGTCCTGAGGAAAATCACAGCAACAGCATTCACCATCCTGTTCATTTTCTAACACGTGTAAATGGGATCCTAACTGCACAAAACAACTAATTTTGTACATTAAATTTCAATTAAGTTCATCTGAAATTCAGAATAATGACATTGGTATTGAATAGCCATATAAAAGACAAAACATAATCTCTTGACTCTGTTTCCTTTGACAAAATTAAGTTCCGCTACTAATTAGCTTTCAGTGTCAGGCTGCTTTTATAAATTGCAACAATGAGTTCATATTTATGAGCAAGTTTTTAAAATTATCATCAACACCATTTACTTTGTTACTAGAATATACAGAAATAATTATGGTGCCTTTTTTCCTTATTCTGTCTTTGATTTGGGAGCACAGTGAAAGCTTGACATGATTGGGTTTTTAATCAAATCACAGTAAAGTCACATATTGAGAGTTCATGGGAATGACCTCAAAGCCTTAATGCCAAGCAATCTATATGCTGAATAGACTTTTCAATCTGTAGCCAGTCGGGTCTCAGACAATCCTACCCCTAGACTTCAAAACACAGGTTCAGGGCAAACAAGAGGCTCTTCTTGCCTAAGAGGCCCATTCTGTCTTTTTTGTAGCCTTGGAAAAGAACTCATTTGGCCTTCTAGTCTCAAGGTTGCAAGGAGCAATAGTGTGAGTCTATCTTGGCAGACAAGCCATCTCAGCCTCTGATGGTACTTGGCCCTTTGCAGGAGCAGTCCCTCGAAGAGTCTTCCCACGAAGACTCTTCAGTGATCAAAGAAACCTCAGTTGGTAGAGCCCCTCCCCTTGGTCAACAGTATTGAAGTTAATCTAGTGCCCAAGGCCAAGATAAAAGGCACCAGTTCCTAACCCCATGAATTAATCAGTGATCACCACAGAAACAGAAGCAATGGATGGATGACATCAGAGGGGATTGTTTAGGGAAGTTGATTTACATAATTATTGAGTCAGAGAAGCTTGTGCCATTTTGCATATGAGACCTTGAGAAGCTGGTGGAATGGCTCAATCCAAGTTTGAAACCCTGAGAACTTAGGAAACTACAGATTCAAACTCAAGTCTCTTACCCAAACACCCCCACAGTTATGCCTAGAAATAACATCATTAGTTACCTGGGAATCCTCAGTCTGGTGAACCTAAAGTTAACTTATTGAATGCATGTCTCCCTTAAATGGTATTCAACCAAGCAAGCAGCCATCATTCAGCCAATCTTTCTGAAATTATGATATGTACAGGAGAATATGGTGATAAGCAAGGTCCTGTAGAGCAGCAATAAGTAGTGGGCATAAAAAGGAATTTATGACCACTAAGCCATCTCTCAAGAGGATACTAGAAGGAATATTTTCAATTAAAGAGAAAGATAGTCACACTTAAGAGGTTATAGGGGATAAATAAATAAGACCAGGAAAATCAATAGTGGTCTAAGGAAACACCACTAAAAGAAATGGCAGAAATTACTATATAACATTTGATAATAACTTTGAAAATTGATGGTCTCAATTCCTCAATAAAAACAAACAAACAACAACAAAAAAAATAGACTAGAGTCTGGAGAGATGACCCAGCAATTAAGATCAGCAAGTGCTCTTGCAGAGGACCCAGGTTCAATTCCCAGCATTGACAATCAAGTGCTCACAACTGCCTGTAGTTCCAGTTCTAAGGGATACAATGACCTCCTCTGGCCTCTGTTGGTACCAGCACACATGTTCTGTGCACACACGCAGAGATATAAAAATAAGAATAAGTTGATTTTTTTTAAAAATAGAGAGACACAGATTTAGATTAGATTAGATTAGATTAGATTAGATTAGATTAGAAAAAACAGGATCCACTGTTTTTGCTGCATGGAAGAAGCATAATTCACCATCAAAGATAGACACCACCTTAGGCTAAAAGTATGCAAAAAATTCTAAGCAAATAAAACGAAGAAGTAAACAGCCATAACTATTCTAATACCTGGAAAAACAGACCTCAAAGCAAAACTAGACAGAAGAGATAAAGAAGATCACTTGATATTCACCAAGGAAACAATCACCAAGAAGATATTTTAATTCTAAATATATACACATTAAACTTCATAAAACAAATACTACTGTATGTAAGGCCACAAATTACTCCCAAAACATTGATCGTGGGTGATTTAATACCCCTCTTTCACCAATAGGCAGATCATGTAAACAAAAATTACACAAAGAAACATTGGAGTTAAGTGACATCATAAAACAAGTGGGTCTAATAAACATCTACAGAACATCTCACCCAAATACTAAGGAGCATACATTGATCTCAAAAGCCTATGGAACTTTCTCCAAAATTGATCACATATTAGGACACAATGAAAATCTCAATAAAATATAGGAAAATTGAAATAATGTCCTGTGTTTTATCTGATCACAATGGGGTGAAGTTAAGTTTCAGCAGTATAGTTCCTCTTAGGAACTACAGAAAGTATTTCATGAACATTAAACAGCCTAGTATTGAATGAGGACAGTAATGGAAGAAATCAAGAAGGAAAAAACATATAGAATTAAATGAAAATGAAAACACAACATACGAAAATCTGTGAAGTAAATGAATGCAGTCCTATGAAGAAAGGTTATAGTACTAAGTCTACATCAAAAACGTTTGCTATTTTATTATTTTTTATTTTATTCTATGTGTATGCATGTATTGCCTGTATGAAGGTAAGTACACCTGTGTTGTACAATGCCTATGGAGGACAGAAGAGGCCGTTGGATCCCCTGGAACTGGAAGTATGGATAGCTGTTGGCTGCTATGTGAGTGCTGGGATTCAAACCCAGGTCTTCTATAAGAACAGCCAGTGTTCTTAACTGCTGAGCCATCTCTCCAGCCCCCATGCATCAAAAACGTTTGAAAGATGTCAAATATATAACTTAATGCTATATCTTAAGACCTTCGAAAATCTAGAACAAACTAAACCTCCCAACAGTAGAAAGAAAGAAATCAAAATCAGTACAGAAATTAAATAGAAATGAAAAAAAAGACAAAGAATTAATGAAATGAAGAGTTGGTTCTTTGAAAAAGTGATCAAGATTGATAAGCAAAATACTTAAAGAGAAAAGACCCAAAGTAATAGAATTCGAAGTAAAAAGAAGACAACAGATACAAATGAGATTCAGAAAACAATGAGGTCATAAAAATGCTATATGCCACTAAATTGAAAAACATCAGAAATGGAAGAATTTCTATATATTTATGACACACCATAATTAAATCAAGAATAAATGATTTAAATAGATCTCTAACTAGCAATGAGATTGAATCAGTAGTAACTCTCTCAACCCTAAAAGTCCAGGATCAGATGGATTCACTGCAGGATTCCACCAGAACTTCAAAGAAGTAACACCAATGCTACTGAAATTATTCTATAAAAGAGAAAAAGGAAGACTTCTAGACTCTAATGTCAACCAAATAAAGAACACCACCCCACAACAACAAAGAAAATTGCAGACAGATCTCCCTAACAAATACAGATACAAAAATTCTGAATAATATATTCACATCTGAATTTAAGGCCTATCATCTATAGATTGAATGCAATTGATATGGTGGCACAAAAGGCCAAGGATAAATTTACAAAACCCTGAACAAAAAGAATATTGTGGGAGGTGTTACCATGCCTTATTTCACATTACACTATAGAGCCATAGTAATAAAAACAGTATGTTACAGTCAAAAAAGCAGACACACTCATCAATCAAATAAGAATTGAGGACCCAGACTTAAGTCCACCCAACTGTAGACACCTAATTTAATTTTTTTTATTTATTACTTCTATGCGTATGAGTGTTTTGCCTGCATGTATGTACGTGCACCAATGTTGTGCATTGCCAGCAGTAACCAAATACTTGAACCACTGAGACACCTCTCCAGGCCCCAAGCCACCTGATTTTTTTGTTGCAGGTTTCTTTATGGGTCCAGCCCACAAGGGACTGCAGGGAACAAAGGTTCTGGCCAAGGTGGGGGTGAGAGGCACAGAGTCAACACACACACACACACACTGGGAGTCGGATGGAAACAGGCACTAGGAGAGGTGCTGCAGACTCATTTATTGCTGGGAAGTGCAAGCCTTATATATCTTTCCCCCTGCCCCCAGTGTCCCGTAAGTTGGTGTGTCGCTACCTGATAGATCCCCTCATCTGGGCAGATTGTAGGTTGGCTATTTTGTGGAAGTGTGGGCTGCACTCTCAAAGCGGAAGCTATGCTCCCTAGCACAGCCTGTGCTTAGGCCTGGCACTTCCTCTCCTACATAGCCAACCCTTTTTATTATAGAAAGGTCAGTGGGAGCTGAGGTTCTTTGCCTCGACATAGTTGACCCCACCTAAGAGGACACCCAGCTTGATGGACTGTGCCTGTCTTAGGTTGTCCTGACCATCAGGATCTTACCCATCATTGACTACCAGCCCTCGAAGGGTGTGACCTCTGGCATGACCATGTGAGGGAGGAGGAGGGCAAGAAATTATACAGCCACTTCTCGGCTGTCAGCAAGCCAGACCTGCCAGACCTGGGGGGTGGGGGTGAAGTCTGGATCCTCAAGCATTTTGAGAACCTGATATACCAAGTAATTTACTTGGTTTTATCTGTGGAAGTGTAGAACAAGGCATTTTATGAGCAAGAAAAGTATTAAAACTATGCCACCCAAGAGTATATAAGTAACAATCCATGAAGGGTCAAACAAAGCTTTTAAGTTAGACCAAAGTTTGTCAAGGAACCCAGAGTTTATATCTAATGTCTGAGCCCATCTATAATTTAGGGGAGATGATCCGGTCAGTGAGCAAGGTGGAGTAGTTGAGAAACTTTTGGCTCCAGTGGCCATGGATGTACTGTGAGAGTTCTATCCTGGCCCTAATGAGGTTATCTACTTTGTAAGGTGTGAGACACAGGGCTTTGAACTGTGGGTCACAGGCCATTAGTGTCATCTGTTTGACTAATGCCATCTCTTCACTGAGGAGGTCTACCTGTTGTTGGATGACAGAAATGTCCTGGAAGAGGTGTTGATTAATAAGAGATTAAGTGTGTAAGGCCTCAGAGGTTTTGGATACTACCTCAGTGAGTGTTTCCACAGTGGTGGAAGATTGGGTGATAGCAACAGCAGCAGTGGTAGCAGCCCCTAAGGAAAGGATAAGGGCAGTGACAATTGCCCTGGTAATACCAAAATCTTTCTTGACCCAGGGGAAGGGTTGAGAGCTGTCTGTTCCATGAGGGGGATAATATGGAAGTGAGTGGCATTGGGAATGGGAACCCAGATTGCTGCGGATTTGCACACAAAGAGAATCAAAGAGAATGAGAGAGGAGGAGAAAATCCAGCATGCTGAGAGAGTGCAGTTAGTGAGGGAGTAGTTAAGTGTATCCTCTGGGTCACTCATGACATTAGCAATAAGCAGAGCAAACAGAGGACAAACACAAATGGACGAGGAGAACAAAAAAGAGATGTTAACAGAGAATTCATTAGGTATCCAAGTTGGGTCTGTGAGACCCGAGGAACCCGTCTCTGAGTTATTGCCCGTATATGTACCATTAAATATGGCTCCACCTAATACAAAGAAGAGAGGATGCAAATCCAGGCAAGGCGCCAGCCCGCAGAGCTCCCAGGCCCCCCTGACAGTGTCTTTATGCCTGGGGTCAGGGTAGACATAGGAGTAAGGTTTTGTAGAGACAAGTTGTCTCCAGGCTGCCAGAGAGGAAGTCTGTGGGCATCCATCATAATCCGTAATAAAGAGGAGCATACTTCCAAGAGTGAATGGGAGGCATTGTTCCCATAGAATAGGAAAGCGCAATGTGGTGGGAAGTTTATAGGGGGGAAGGCGCAAGGTCCATGGAGGATGCCTAACCCTTGGTGGGGAGGGGTGGTGGTCCCAGGGGCCACAAAGGACACTGTAGTCTCTGAAGTGTCTTTTACTCAGGGAGAACAGATTTTGATGCCCCATAAGGAGCCCTGGCTTTGGTTTCCATGAAAGTCGTCTGTTGTGATGTTAAAGAGGAAGTGACAATGAGAGACATTAGGGGAGGAGGGGTAAAAGACTGGGCTGAAGCAGAGTGATCCTGCAAGGGACCATGTGCCATTTATGGGAATGGACGCATGAATCAATTCCATGGTGGGGAGACCGAGGGATTCATTAGTAGTAAAGAGAACTGGGAAAGTGGGTGACTGTTCATCTACAGGGAGGATCAGAGGTGGTAAGGGGACCAGTGCCCAGAGATCTGAAGCCTGGGAAGAAGCACAGCCAAAGGACAAAGGGGTGCCAAGGATGAAGAAGCCAGAAAAGGATGTCATGTTTTATCAAACTTGCAGTCAGGCCCGGTGTCCAGATGGGTTTCCATAGCTGGTCGGATGTCTCTTGATGGAATCCAGATGGGAGTTGTAGCATCCTGTGGAAAAATACAAGCGTATCCTAGTCCTCATGTCAGGATGGGGGCTGGTTTCTGCCACAGGGATGAAATCGGATCCCTCCACTTAACTAGTGGCAGAGGCGTAGCCCGAGGCAAAGAGGACCAATGTTTGTATGCTGGACTGAGATCCCAGTTGTCAAACATGAGGAAATTAAAGTGGAACAAAGCCTCAGTAAGAACAAAATGAGGGTCATGTTTGGCCTCAGATGAGGGGGGACTTAAGTGTCCTGTTGGTCCTTTTGACAATGGCTTGTCCTTGTGGGTTATAGGGAATACCAAAGGTATGTTTGGTTCCCCAAGAGGAAACAAATTTATTGAATTCTTGAGAGGAATAAGCGGGCCCATTATCAGTCTTAAGTGCCCAGGGTACGCCCATGATTAATGTGATGGGCTTTATGGCTTTAATGGCATGTATAGTCTGTTCCCCTGAGATAGCTAAAGTATAAGTAAGGGAAGAGCATGTGTCAACTATAATATGAATAAATCTCAATTTCCCAAAAGAGGGGTAGTGAGTCATGTCCATCTGCCAAATGGCATTGGGTATCAAACCATGGGGATTCACTCTTCCCTTGTTAAGAGGCCTGAGAGGCATAAGCAGGGCACAGGTAGCACATGAGTGGACAAAGTGCTTGCATTGGGATACGGGGATTTCTGGGAGGAGTTTATGAATACTCTGAGGGGACAGGTGGAATTGTTGATGTAAAGCTCTTGCTTGTTGTAACAGGCTGGACTGGACTGTCATGATTAGGGTATCTGTGGTGGCATTCCCCCGAGCTAGGATACCAGGAAAAGCAGACTGTGAGTGGAATTTTTGAGCGGAGAACTTGTTCAAAATATGGGGAGTCAGGCCTGATTCATTGGCAGCTTTGCAGATGAGTGCAAGGTCCATGAGAGGGGTCGGCACCCATGGCTTTTGCACAGCATTGGGGCCAACATTAACCAGAAAGGTGGACACGGGCCAACAAGGGGCAGCAAGGGGTGGGCGGGCTATGTAGAAGGTAAAGGGCAGGCTGACCAGAAAGTGCCACAGGTAGAGGTGCAGCATGTTCACAAAGGTGGCCTGATGTGGGTCATAGTACCAGCCTTTGTTCAGCATGGCCCATACCCCCTGCCAGAGGATCTGCAGCATCTGAGACCTCATCCCTGCCCGGCGCCACCTCCGCCCCAGTTCGAGGCCCCAGTTCGAGGCCCCAGTTTGGCCTCATTGCAGGTGCTTCTGCAGTCCATCTAGCCCCTGCCAGAGCTCCAGGAGAGTGGCCTGGTGCCATGGTGGCCACTGCTGCTACAGGAGGAGGAGGCAGCGAGGAGGAGGGTTTAAGGCTGGCAATAATATCTAGAAGGATTGGGACAAACGATGCAGGGGGAATGACTCCCCACCCTACTTCCCTTTTTCATGCCAAGAAAAAGGACCTGCATCCGTAGGTAAGGATCCCACATATTCCCAGGAGAGACCCAAGGGGCCAAGTTCATGGCTTCATCCCAGAAATTTTTAATATCTTTTGGTTTAACTTTCAGCCCCCGAGTTTAAAGATCTATTTGAGTGCTGGTTTGTGGTTCTTTGCACTATGGTGGTAAGTTGCCCATCATGGGAAGGTCCCATGAAGGGAAACTCACCACAAAAGTAAAAGGCAAGGGTGACTACCAACAGGGCACAAATGAAGCAAACAAGGACCATGAGCCACTTGGACATAAACCACCTTGACATGAAAAGGTGTATCGGATCCAAATGTCTTGTGTTTAGTGAGGGCCTTCTGAAGGCCATGACCCTTTCAGCCGCATGCTTACATGGTGTATCCAGGACAGGCAACAGGATGACCTGAAGCCTGGGCTCTGAGTTCGGGGTGGATCAGCCCTTATGTGAACTCACCGGAATGAGCCGAGAGGGGAAGGTGCTGACATGGGCTTTGGGAGCACTCAGCAGAGTGTGCCTTCCTGATTTAACAACAAATATGACAAACAGGGTAGAGGGGACAGAGGAGGGAGCCACTCACTCACCCTCAAGCAGCCAAATGGACAGACAAAACCTGGGGCCTACTCACTGAACAAACCAAAGTTAGGGGCATTGCCAATGCTGGGGGGCCAAGAACCTTGTTCGGGAGCCAGCTGTTGCAGGTTTCCTCATGGGTCCAGCACATGAGGGACTGCAGGGAACAAGGGTTCTAGCTGAGGTGGGGGCGAGAGGCATGGAGTCAACACACAGACAGCAGGAGTCGGGTGGAAGCAGGCACTAGGCAAGGTGCTGTAGACTCGTTTATAGCTGGGAAGTGCAAGCCTTATATATCTCTCCCCCCGCCCCCAGTGTCCCATAAGTTGGTGTGTCGCTTCCTGATAGATCCCCTCATCCGGGCAGATTGTAGGTTGGCTATTTTGTGGAAGCACGGGCTGCGCTCTCAAAGCGAAAGCTGTGCTCCCCAGTGCAGCCTGTGCTTAGGCCTGGCACTTCCTCTCCTACAATTTTTGACAAAGATGCCAAAAATATGCACTGGAGAAATGAGAGCATCTTCAACAAATGGGTTTAGGAAAACTACAATAAAAATGAAACTAGATGCTTGTCACCCTGCACAAAACTCAGCTCCAAATGGGTCAAAGCTCTCAATATAAGACCCGAAACTGAAAGTGCTAGGGGAAAAAGTGGGGGAGTAGAGTACACTGTAACTCATGGACACATGTAAGGACTTTCTGAAAAGGATTCTGGTAAGTCCAGAAAATAAGACCAATACTTAACAAAAGAGAGTTCATGGATGCTAAAAATCTTCTATACACCAAAGGACACTGTAAAGGGAGGGAAGAGGCAGTTCAGAGACTGGGAGAAAGTCTTTGTCAGATAGTCACCCAACAGAGAATTACTATCTAGAATATAAAAAGAAGCTTTATCTACATAGCACACAGTAATTAAAAATACCAGACTGGTGGAACTACCATTCTTGGATGTTTAACAGACATACTTTGAGGCCTATACTAATCTCGTCATAGGGACTTAAAAGACAGGTTTTGTTCCTTGCCCTCCAAAGTCAACTAAATTCCAAGGGAATATGGAGCATCTCTCAAAATATCCTGTAACTGTGGTAAGTCACCTGTCCTCCTGTTCAGGGAAGCTATGGAGACCCCACCAGATGAACTTGAACCAGTGTCTAGTCTACAAAGAGGAGGGTCAACTCAGAAGAAACATTTTCTCCATGCTTCCAAGTGAAGCCAGCCTGGTCAAGCAGGACCTTTGACTTATCTTCACATAGATGGAACTGGTAAAAGAAAGGAGCCAGGAGCCCATGTGACCCCTGAGGAATAGATCTTCCAACAACCTGAAGAGTAAAAATAAATAGGTTTATTTGGGCCCACTGTATGGTCTTAAACTCCCAAAAGGAAAGTGTAACCAAAAAGTAAAGTGATCAGTATATTTCTTTAAAAGCTCAAGAGATTGTACTTCATAGACAGGCTTAAGTCCATATAAAATGTTATTTAGACAATTATTTCTCATTGATGATTTTGTTTCTAAGCAGAAAGTGCTGCTCAGAGGTAAGACTTCAAATCTTGGTCTGCAATACCATAGTGTTCATCTGTAGCTAAGGGAGATAACCCACTATTTTTTTAAAATGATGGATAAATTTGTTTTCTCTCCCCATTTAGAAGCCTTTGAGAGGGAACTGACACTGATTTTAGCCACTCCAACAGCTATCAAAGTGCCTGAAAACAAATCCTGAGTCCATCACTCTAGAGTCCAGCCTTGTAAGACAAAAGAAAAATTAGGATGAACCCAATAGAGAGATGCTTTTGGAAGCTCTCATCAAGAAATTCCAATGGACTCTGATATGAACATTTAAAATTTGCCCTGTTCTGACTTTTTTTCTGGTTCCCTGTCTAGAATTTGTAATGCTAACTACTCTTGTCTTCACTTCTCCCTCACATCCCCTATTCACCAGGCAAAGCCTTTCTTTTCTCCCTACAGATAAGAGTTATGCAATTTGGGAGTCTTTTAGAAAGACCCACTGAAGGGGTACCCCAATTGCCTCACCCTATGTCCCTGTTCAGCATGGAAGAAACCAGCGCAGTCTACATCCTGATTCCCTGTAGACAATTTGGGTAACCTCTTCAGAGGATGGTGTGATAATAATAGGAGGTAGGAATTGGCTAGGCCATTAGTGTAAAAAAGACCACAAAGATAAGTAGCCAGTTTCTTGGCTCAAAGCCAAAATGTCCTTGGGCCTCTTAGCATCATATTATGTTCCAAAGGCCAAAATGTCAAAAGTATGTGGGAGCTCTTATCTAATCCCTAAATGATTTTAGGAGTACCTTTTCAGAGGGGGGAATGGTAGAGTAGCAAAAAGCCCCATTTAAAAGAAAGAAGAAAGAAAGAAAGAAAGAGGGGGGAGGGAGGGAAAAGAAAGAAAGAAGAAAGAGAGAGAGAAAGAAAGAAAGAAAGAAAGAAAGAAAGAAAGAAGAAAGAAAGAGAAAGAAAGAAAATGAAGTTGTCAGAAAAGTGATGGGGAGATATGGGAGGTGTTGGAGGAGAGGGAGTGGGTGTGGATTTGATCAAAATACCTTATATGCATGTATGAAATTCTCAAGTTTTTTGAAAAGTTAAAAAAAGAACATATAAATACACACAAAAAAACCAAAAAACTAAACATTCAGAAAATAGCCCAATTTAAACTAGGCTATGGAAATGGGTAGAAAATTATTTAAAGAAGGAATACAAATGCCTAATAAACACTTTAAAAATGTCCCAAATCCTTAGCCATCAGGGAAATGCAGATTAAAACAGCTTTAAAATTCCCTCTCACCTCAGTCAGATGGTCATGGTCAGGAATACAAATGACAAACTCTGGTGTGGGTGGGAAAAGGAGAACCCTTACACACTGACGGTGGGAGTGTAAGCTAGGGAAGCCCATGGAAGTCAATCTGGAGGTCTAAAAACTAGAACTAGAACTGCCATATGACCGAGATATACCACCTCTGGGTATATGCCAAAAGAACTTTACATCCCACTGCCGAGATTTTTGCACATCCATGTTCATTTCTGCCTTCTTCGCAATTGTTAGGGAATGGAATCAATCTAGGTAACCATGGACAGATGAATAGATAAGAAAAATATGGCACATATGCACAACGGGATTTCACTTAGCTGTAAAGAAATATGAAATCATGAACTTTGAAGGTAAATGGATGGAACTGGAAAAATATACTGAGTGAGGCAACTAACCCAGATGCAGACAAATATCATGTTCTCTCTCTCCCATACATGGCTCCTACTTTCAAATCTTTCATTTTGTGCATTTAACATGGAGTACAAGTAGAAGCCAGAAAATTAGAGAGGGGCCATTGGGGGAGTATATCCAGGAAGCGAGGATTATAGATTATAGGTAAGACTAAAGTAAGGAGGTGGAATACTGGGAGTATAAAGCTTAATCAGGGAAGGGGAGGCGGGTGTGGGGAAAGTTGGGCCAGGGAGGGGGTGGGAGGTTGACCCAAAGGAAGAATATGTGGTAAAGCCATATGGAAAACCATTATCTTGCAACCCAATTAAAAATTGCAATGAGTGGATAGTAGATCACATGGGATATGAAAACCAGAAAAATACTGGGGATTAAAGGGTTAAGCAGGAATTCAGGTAAGTCATGGGGAAGAGAAGAAGGTAGGGAATAGATTAATCAACCTGAAAATGTATGTTTTCATCAATGTGTGAAGAAACCTTTGGAAATGTACTTTGTGGTAAGCGAATTAAAAAATATTGTAAAGCTGCGTATGGTGGCACATGCCTTTAATCCAAGCACTCAGGGCAGAAGCAGGCGGGTCTCTAAGAGATTGAGGCCAGCCTGGTCGACATAGTGAGTTACAGGCCAGCTGGGGCTACAGGGAGACCCTGTCTCAAAAACCCAATACATATACATATAATACATACATATATATATACATGTGTATATATACATGTGTATATATAATTAAAAGATAAAATAAGTTTGGATGGAGAGACCCTATATGGATGAGTCTCCAGGCCATCTCTCCACCCAATTCCTACTACATTTATTCAACTGTCCTCTGAGTTTTCTATTGATTCTGTAATGTAGAATCTTAAACTTTCTCCATTCATGGCTGCTTTGTGCTGGCTATAGGTATACAAATCAAATATTGATAATCAGTCATAAGTCTATTCTAAAACAAGTCTTTGGCACATGTGGTGGTTGGAATGAGAAATGATCCTTATGGCTCAAGTATTTTGAACACTTGATGCCCAGCTGGTCGCACTGTTTGGGGGAGGTCAGGGAATCTTTAGGAGGTACAGCCCTGTTAGAGAAATGTTGTCCTGGGGGGTGGGCTTTGAGGTCATAGCCTCTCTCTACCTCCTCTTTGCTATTTCTGCTTCCTGTTCCTACTGCCATGCTTCTCCTCCCATTATAGACTCTCCCCCTGGACCCGTGAGTCAAAGTAAACTCTTTAATTCATAAGTTGCTTTTGGTCATAGTATTTTATTACAGCAACAGAAAAGTAACCAATATCACACACACACACACACACACACATATATATATATATATATAATTTTACCATTTATTAAAGATGACTGCAAATTTACATACTAATGAGATGGATGTGCTTGCTTAGTATTACATAAAGAATTAAATCTTGGGTGAAGATCTTAACATTTTTCAGACTTGGTCAGTAATTTGATTTTTCAGTCATCAATGCTGAGAGTGTGTTTTACATAAAAAGATAGTATAAAATGGCAGAAGTATGTTTACAGCCATTTCAGAAACTGTGAGAAATTCTGTCCTAATCACAGGACAAAATCTATTTAAACATCTTTTAATGAAATGCAAATGAGCTATTTAAACAGCAATTTTAAAATCAAACATTCTAGTACAATACAATCCAAAATTATACTAATTTGATATTTACATTCTGAGGAATGATGGGAGGAAAATATTAAAAGTTATTGTCTTCTGTTATTAAACAATTATGTTTCTAAAAGAGCAGAAAACCTTGCATGTATAATAAAACCACTGCAATTCATAACACACAATAGTCTCATTTCTGAGCAAAGATATTTTGGCAGTATTTGCTAGCGTATGGTGGTGTATGGTGGCTGTTAGAACATATGTCATGTGCCTGCTCCTTTAAGACAGTGGTTGCTTTCAAAAGGCCAGATCCCACAGTCTGAAGCTCTCTCTGGGAAGGAGAGTTAAGAAACAGCTCTTAATTTATGATGGGTGGCTCTTTCATGCTTTGTCGTGTATGCTATATTAAACTAAATTGCATGATGTGAAAGTTCTTACCAACCCCTCAACACTTACAAAAGTCTGATCTTTCCTCTGTTTTGCAGATTTGCTTGGTATATTTCTCAGGAGGCTCCTCAGGTGGGTCTCTGATAAGGATTCTCTGGCCTTCCCACCTTTCCTGTGGTGACTACCTTTTTCTCTTGCTCTTATCTCACGCCTAATGAAATTCCTCTCTAGGATTTAAAGGGAACACCCTCTTTCCCTTTAAGGCCTCAGGTGGTTTTTTAAAATTGAATATTTATAATTTTTATATAGTGTTGCTTGATGCTATTTAGATCCCTTCCCCTATCCACACCTCCCCCCACTGCCCATACCCAATTTAATGTACTCTCATATATATATATAATACAGACTGATTTGTGTCCCCAAATGTCCTTCAGTGTTGGTCCATCCACTGGGCTCAGCAGGAATCCCATCCCTATAAGATACTGTCTTTCTACCTCCCAGAAACCATGAACTGCCCAAAATTCCTTAGTTTGGGTTGGGATTTCTTACTTACTTCCCCATGTCTAGGCTGGGATTTTGTCTGGTTTGGGCTTGCATAGGACTTGTGCATACTGTCACCATTGCTGTGAATTCATATGGGCAACAGGCCAGCTCTCTGGAAAGCTTTTGTTTCCTTGTGGTCACCCAACTCCTCTGGCTCTTACAATCTTTCCGCCCCCTCTTCTGCAATGATCCTTGAGCCTTGGGAGGCAGAGGTTTGGAAAAAGTGCCCTATTCAGGGATAAGCACTCTGTGGCCTCTTGTTCTCTGCACACTGGCCAATTGTGGGTTTCTGTATTAATCACTATCTGCTCCATTAGGAAATGTCTCTGGTGAGAGCTGCGAGTAGCATTCATCCTATGTGTAGAGGTTGCATTAAAGATATGTCACTTAGGATTAAGCATTGCACAGACACTTATTCTCCGCATTTGACCTGTTCTTTAACTCTATAATAGTCTCCCATCTGTTGCAAAAAGAAGCCTCTTTGATGAAGGGTGAAAGGTACACATGTCTGTAAATATGACGATGCATATTTAGAATAAAGTAAGAAATTACGTTAGTCTAGGGATGTGGTATAAGTAGGATTTTCCCTAGGATCTATGACCTCTCTAGTCATGTGTATTTGGCAATGTTTACACTAACACATGTGAGTTCCTTTCCATTGAGTGGGCCTTAATTCCAATTAGATAGATGTTGATTACCTCCAGGATAAGAGTACACCAATAGCAATAGTTTTCTGGGACTATTTTTGGCAGAATACATATTATACCTCTGATACCATGATAACTAGTCTTCAGGGAGGTAGCTTCCAGGCCAGTCAGTTCCAGGTTCATTGCTCCAACTCCTGTGTCCAAAGTGTAACCTGTCCAGCAATAGGGTCTTACCTTCAAGTTCTAAGAAGCAATCAAGGGCTGTGGGAATAGCCTCTGCATTTGGGGAGTCTCTTAGGCTACCCTGACCAACAACTCAAAGGAAGGTTTCTCCTGTGTGGCCTTGTTTTTGGTTGTATAGCCTTCAGCCATAACACACACACTCACACATTTATTGCATGTGTATATTTCAGTATTATTTTGAACTAATACCTTTCCTTCTGTTTTTTCATACCATTTAAGCATTATTTATCTCTCCTCACTCCCTGTACAACATTCCCTCCTCTCTCCCCAGTTAAAGTACCTTCCCCTTTTTCCTATTTCCTCTTTAGTAATGCCTGTCCCCTATTATCCCCCTCTCTCAGTTTTCTTCTCCCCCTTTAGTCCCATGGTTCCTTTCCATTTTCCCAGCTCCTGCAGTTACATCAGGAAATATAGTCACATCTAGGGATTTGGAGCTAGGATCCACAAATGAGAGAGAACATACATTGGTTTTTTATGTGAGTCTGTGATACTTCACTTAACATAACAGTTTCTAGTTTCATCCATTTACCTACAAATTTCGTTTTTCTTTAACACTGGGTAGAACACCATTGTATAATTGTATCACATTTTCATTATTCGTTCATCAGTTGAGGGACATTTAAGTTGTTTCCAATTCTCAACTATAGTGATAAGAGCAGCAACAAATCTGGTTTTGCAAGTATCTCTGTAGTAGAATGGGTCCTTTGGGTATATGCCAAGGAGTGGTATGACTGGATCATATGATAGATTTATTTTTAAGTTTTTTTTTCTTTTGTTTTGGTCTTTTTGAGCTGTAGCCCCAGCTGTCCTGGAGCTCACTATGTAGACCAGGCTGGCTTTGAACTCACAGAGATCTGCCTGCCTCTGCCTCCCAAGTGCTGGGACTATAGGTATGTGTCACCATGCCTGGCTATTTTTAGTCTTTTGAGCGTTCTCCATACTGATTTCTACAGTGGTTGCACCAGTTTGCAATCCTGTCAACAGTGAATGAGGGTTCCCCTTTCCCTGCTTCCACACCAGCATTTGGCATCAATTATTCTTTCTCTTAACCATTCTGACTAGAGTTAGATAAAACATTAAAGAAGTTTTGATTTGCATTTCTCTAACACTAAGGATGTTGAACACTTTTTAGGTGTTTCATAATCATTGTTCTTTCTTCTTTTGAGAGCTCTCTGTTCAGATCCATAGCCCATTTTTTGAATGAGTCGCTTTATTCCTTGTTTTGTCAGTTCTTTGTATATTATGGATATTAACCCTGTGTTGGAAGAATAGCTGGCAAAGATTCTCTTTCTCATCTCTGAATTGGCTGTTTCCATTGATGAACAGAAGATTTTAGTTTAATGACATCCCATTTATTGATTGTTGACCTTAATTCCTGAGGATACCCAATTTAGAAAGTCATTTCCTGAGGCTGTTTCTTGTAGGGTACTGCTTTCTAAGTTTCAGCATTTCAGGCTTCACATTGAGGTCTCTGGTCCATTTTGAGTTGAATTTGTGAAGGGAGATAAGAATGGGTCTACTTTCCTATATGGAGATCCAATTTTGCCAGCACCATTTGTTGAAGATGCTGTCCTTCCTACAGTGTGTGTTTTTAGCACCTTTATCAAATATCAGGTGACATTAATTGCCTGCACTCATGCTCATGCCTTCTATTTTGTTCAATTGATGTACAAGTCTGTTTTTGTGCCCATACCGTACTGCTTTTATGACTATGGCTCTGTAATATAGATTGAGGTCTGGTTCAGTAATCTCCTGGACGTTGCTCTTTGTGCTCAGGATTGCTTTGGATATCTGGGGTCTTTTGTATTTTCATAGGATGACCTTTTCTAGTGAAGAATGCCATGGGGATTTTGACTGGGATTGCGTCAAATCTATAAATTGCTTTTGGTAGGAAGGTCATCTTCACTATGCTGATTCTACCAATCCATGAGCATGGGAAGTCCTTGCATCTCATTGTGTATTCCTCCATCTCTTTCTTCAAAGATTTAAAGTTTTTTATTGAATAGGTCTTTAATGTCTTTGGTTAGGTTTATTCATACTGATTTTGTAGATTGATTATGTAATCTGCCACTTTTCTAAGTCTTGATCATTTCTATAAGGTTTTTCATGGAATTTTGGGGAATCTCTTATGTGTAATATCTTATCATTTGCAAATAAGGATAATTTGACATCTTTTCCAATTAGTACCCTTTTAATTTTCTTTTCTTGGCTATAAACTTCCCTCTTAGGACTGCTTTTATTTTGTCCCAGGGGTTTTGTTCTCATTTTCATTTAGTTTTAGGAATACTTTTATTTATTTCTTCTTTGACCATTTCATCATTCAGGAGTTTGTTGTTTAATTTCTATGAGATTACATAGTTACTAGAGTTTCTTTTTATGAATTTGGGTACTCCAGAGTTTGGTGCATATATGTTCATGATTGTAATGTCATCTTGGTCAATTCTTCCCTTGATAAGAATAAAGTGACCCTCTTTATCTCTTCTTATTAATTTTAATTTGAAGTGCATTTTGACAGATATTAAAATTGCAACGCCTGCTTGCAGTTAGCCCAGGCTGTGGGAACATGTCAGCAGGCTCCTGGTTGTCTTGAGAACAGATCAGCATGTTCCTAGCTACTCCTGCTAAATGCAGATTTATGGCTTCTGTGTTTTTTCACTTGGCTTGCTCTTGCAGAATAGTAATTGTCATCTTACAGAATGAAAATGGTTAGGGGTGAGTTTTACACCCCTAAGCTTGGGAACTTAATCTTTTTACTCCTGGATCTGGATGTTGTTTTTCTATAAAAAAGCTTACCCAGCAGCAACTCAGGACTATACTTGGGAATTGAATGCCCAGAGTAGTTGCCAGCCAGTAACTACTGCTACCACTGAGCCATCTCTCTAGCCCATGTAAAGACTTTATTTTTGGCATATTTTTCTGTGTCTGCATAGTCTTCT
This sequence comes from Nannospalax galili, assembly GCF_000622305.1. Classification (NCBI taxonomy): domain Eukaryota; kingdom Metazoa; phylum Chordata; class Mammalia; order Rodentia; family Spalacidae; genus Nannospalax; species Nannospalax galili. Next base: position 3,657,289 of record NW_008332644.1, on the reverse strand, counting down.
CTGGTAAAACAATATCATAACAATTTCAAGTTACTATTGAAAGATGTATATTGTTACTGTCATTTCAATTTGTGTTTTTTGCCCTATTTTTCATTTGCATAATTATACCTTCATTTGTTTGATTTTTGTAGTCTCTTGGGTATGGTCATTCCTTTCCTCAGTCCTTTGTGCTGCTTCAAGTATTCTCTGTATAACTGGTTTGGTGCATATGAAGTCTTTCAGCCTATTTGTGTCATGGAAGATTTTTCTTTCCCCTTTGACTCTGATAGACAGTTTTTCTGGTTAATGTATTCTAGGTTGGCCTCTATGATCATTTATAACTCGGATTACTTTCCTCCAGGCTCTTTGGCTCCTATAGTTTCATTGAAAAGTCAGCTGTAATTCTGGTAGGTTTTCCTTTATATGTAACTTTTCTCTTGCAGCTTTCACTATTTTTTTTTTTTTTTTGTTCTGTACATTTAGTATTTTTACTATGAGATGACATGCCATGGAGAGTTTCTGTTCTGGTCCTATATGGTGTTCTGTGTGCTCATGTATCATCATTGTGGGTCTTTTCTTAATTTAATAACATTTTCTTCTATAATCTTGTTGAAAATCTGGTCAGTGTTACCAAACTGGGATTTTTCTTCCTCTATACCTATGATAAGTAAATCTGGGCTTTTCATGGTGTTTCACATTTCATGCACATTCCATTCCCGAGTTTAAAACACTTCTCATATTCCTTGCTTGAGCAGTCCAATTCTTCAACTTTATTGTTTATTATTATTTTTTGAGATTCCATTTTCCATTCTATTCATTCAGTTAGTGAGACAATTTTCCCGTGATTTCTAATTGGCTTATTGAGTTCTTCAATCCCATTTTCATTTCAGTCTGAGTTTTTCTTATTTCTCTTTTGTGAGTTCACTTTTCAAATCCTAAGTTGTCTTTATTGTTTCATTCATCCGTAATTTTTATTTTCCTGAGCTTCACCCAGAAATACATCCTTATCCTCTTTGAGTTCCTTGAGTTATTTGTGTTCCTTGAATTCTTTGACCATGTCTATGATTATTCATTTAAATTCTATGTCCTTGGGGCCAGAGAGATGGCTCAGTGGTTAAGAGTACTGGCTTATATACATAAAATACAAATAATAAACTATTTAAAATTCTGTGTCCTGGTTTTCCTCCAGGTAGTTCTCATTGTAGGACACTTCTATCAGACTATTTGAGGGGAAATGTTATCTTGATTTTTCATATTATTTGTGTTTTTTCACTGTGGTCTTTTCAATGTGGATTTCTTTTGTTGATTGTGTTTCTGGTATGAAACTAAAGCCTGCTCTTGTTGAGTTTAAGTTTGATTCTGCTTATATTGTTGGTGATTGCTTTCTAATCTGGTATGAATAGTTAGTTGGTCTGGGCCTCAGGTTCTCTCTTTTGATTTTTTATTGGTGTAACGGGCTGGATTCAGGCAGACTAGTCTGGAGCTCTCCAGGAGGGCAAAGGAGCCTAGGCTCAAGGCAATGTGATGGGTATCAGCTGAACCAGTTCTAACCAGCTAAGCAAAGAAGGTGTGAGCCAAGCAAATAGGATACAAAGCAGGGGAATGGTGACCCTGCATGGGAGGATCTGGCTATTTCTCCCAGCTAGTCAGGGTTTCGCTGGCAGAGTCAGCAGGACAGGGCTGAAGCTCAAGGAAAGGTAATGGGAACAAAATGGGCCCTATTTCAATATATTGCAAAAATACATTAAGAAAAATATATTGTACCATTTGTCTAATGCTTTTTCCCTCTCACCTTGAGATCCAATTACAGCCTCAAGGACTTTTCTTCTAATAAACCACATTTCTGACGGTAACGACGTGTCAAATTCCTTTCTGAACCAATTGGTTCAGAAAGTATACTTCTTTAAGTATACTTAACAATGGCATGCATGGTGTAATGTGTGCATGTTGTATGTTCAGAGCCAAGACTTCTGTAAAGTCTCACGATGTCACAAGGGTGAGTGCTGCCAGAAATACCTCAGATTCATTATGTATTTGTGAGTTAATTTTTTGTAACTCCATTTTCAGAAAATTTTAATGTCAATTTTTTTACAACTTTCACATTCAGTTATATAATCCCATATGGAGCTGTAATAAATGCCTTAAATATAATAGCTTAAAATGACACAAATCTGCTACAAATCTGGAAATCGGACATCTAAAATCAGTCTGACTAAAGTCAAAGTGTCAACCATATGTATTTAGAGAAGAATCCATTTTCTTTCCTTTTCCAGTTTCTAGACGTGTCTTCGTTTTTGGCTCTATCCTTAAAGCAGACCGTTTCCATCAATAATTTATTTCCCTAATGTCCTTGCCTCCGTCTAAGAGGGATCTGATGATTATTACACTGACTTCATCCATGTGAACCAGGAAAATCTCCTGTCTCAAGATCCCAAAGTCCCCCTTCCCAAATAAGGGAACACACTCACAGCTGCTGGAAATTGGGCTGTGGACGTATCTGGAGCCCCCATTCAGTCTTCTGTAGCCTCTGCTTTCTAGAGATCTATTTTTTTCTCGGTCAACCCTACCTCAACATGTATTGCCTTCTTTAATCAATTTACAAAATAGATTGACAGAAATCATTTGCTCTCTATTAGCTTCAGTTTCCTCACATCCCATTCCTTAAATCAAATCCACCCCGAAGCCCCACCCTGGGGCTTCACTAATGTGCGTCCATTATTCTTACAACCAGGAATGTGGATAAAATCTCTCTTTTCCTGTGTAAGATTAACCATTCTATCTCCATTTTAAAAAAATTAAAAATATTTTATTTATTATTTTATGTGTATGAGTGCGTAAGTCCATCCATGTTGTACAATGCCCTCAGAGGCCAGAAAAGGGTGTTAGATTCTCCTGGAACTGGAGTTACAGATGGTTGTTAGCTGCCATGTGGCTGTTGAGAATTAAATCTGGGGCCTCTGCAAGAGCAATAAATTCTCTTAATCCCTAAGCCATCTTTCCAGCCCATAAAAATTTAAAACAAACGTTTTGTTTTTAACTGACATAATATTTACAGTATACTGATTATATCATGTATCCTGACTATATTAGGATAATTGTCTATCACCTCAAATAATCTCCATCTTTGTTCTTCATCCCTTTGCCTTCATTATGTAGATCTTCCATCTCTAACTTTCAACTGGTCCCTCTTCCTTACCAAAAATTATTTTATCCAATCAAAAAAAAAAAAAAAAGATGAGGACTTTTATTCTGGGCAAGGTGGGCTATTTCTAAGTATAATTAAAAATGCTGATTGAAACAAATATGAGTAATGTGTGATGTTGAAATTTCTACAAGAGCCCACTGGGGATTCAGGACTTAAGGAACTACACAGGGGTAAGTTCGCCAGGTTTTCTTTATGTTCCATATATCCTGAGCTCCATGAAGTCCATAAACTAGAACCACCAACAAAGCAAACTCAAAGGAACGCTATCAAAGGAGCAAGAAAGGACTAGCAAAGCAGTCCAAGCCCTTCTGACAATACTGCTGTACCCTAATAGCAATCCTCTGGATATGGTTTATTCCTGAATCACATGTCCTTGTGGTGGTGGTGAAGTAAGTAGAACATTTAAGAGGTAGGCCTAGTGGAAGGTAAATATGACACAGGAACTCTATCTTCATAGACTAATGTTGGTTTCATGGAGTGGATGGTCTCTTACAGGGATGGAGTAGTTCCTTCAACAATGAGTGGTTATAACACAAGGCTTGACCCCTTCTGTACTCAGCCATTTCCCTTTTGTTTGTCTGCAGTGTTGTAATGCTGTTAGAGGGCCCTTACCAATATATTGGGATCAGAACTGTGAGCCAAACAAGACTCTTTACAAGTTATTCACCTCAAGCATTTTCTTACTGCAACATTAAATGAACTAAGACACTGATCAAGTGCAATGCCTGACTTCTGTTTATACCAGCGGAAAATTAAGGAGCTGATTTCTGCCCTACAGATGATGGCAACCAGTGTCCTGACCCAGGACGATGCATCCTGCTGCATCCGCTAGCACTGTGTAGAGACAGAGGGAGAAATCTGAACTCTGCCTCTGATGGAGGTAGACATTCTAGACTATCATAATGCTCTCAATGGAGACTGGGATTTCCCAGTAGAGGAAAGAAGGATCAACCCCCTTAGGTGCAGTCAGTGCTCTTAACCACTGAGCCATCTCTTCTGAGAAAGAGATTTTAAAAAATCTGTTCAGGGCCGGGCATAGTGATGCACGCTTTTAATCCCAGCACTTGGGAGGCAGAGGCAGGCAGATCTTTTTGAGTTTGGGGCCCGCCTGGTCTCACCAGAGACCCTTTCCCAAAAAAACAAAAAAAAAAAAAAAAAAATCTGTTCAGGAACCTGAACACACAAAATTGACTTATACTAATTCATCTAAGGTTGAAGAACTGAACCAAAACTTGGAACAGTATACAAGTTTTCAGTGTTTGTGTACTCCAAATAACACCCAAAATAGATCAAAAGAAGACACACAGTTCTGAAAGCTAAACTGTCTACCAATAATTTTGATGCTACTCACATTTGTATTTCTAGCACTGTTTTTTTTTTCTTTGAATTTCAGACTCATCATCTAAAGTCTTTTGTGTGGGTCAAATCTTGTCTTTTTTTTTTTTTTTCCATGCATGGGGCCTGAGTGACACAAGTTTCTGAAGCTCTTTAAATCTTTAATTCCATTAAGAGAGTAATGATTCTTATTTTGCTTATTTATTGAAGACATGCCACTAAGAAGGTTATGAGTCTGGCTGTACACAATACATGCTCCATATAGCATTAAAACCAATTGCTCGGGTGTGGTGGCACACGCCTTTAATCCCAGCACTCAGGAGGCAGAGACAGGCGGATCTCTGTGAGTTCAAGGCCAGCCTCGTCTACATAGTGAGTTCCAGCACAGCTGGGGCTGCAGGGAGACCCTGTCTCAAAAACAAAACAAAACAAAACAAGTCAATGATTTTGGGGCTGGAGAGATGGCTCAATGGTTAAGAACACTGGTTGTTCTTGCAGAAGACCTAGGTTCGAATCCCAGTACCCACATGGCAGCTAACAACTGTCCGTAACTCCAGTTCCAGGGGATCTGATGGCCTCTTCTGTCCTCCGCAGACATTGCAAGACATGGGTGCACTTACCTACATGCAGGCAATACACACATACACATAAAATAAAAATGATATTTTTTAAAAAATTGCTTTTGATAATGTTCTATTTCCCCAAAGGCATCTGCACCTACAAAACACATTATCTACCCACTGGCTGGAGAGGTCAAGCTTCCTCAGAGGACAGAGATCCTTTTTCTTACTGGTCGGTGTTCTACGTCCCTACAGTCTGTTGGGAGAGGATGTAAGACATTCTGGATGACTGCAAATCTGAATTCTCAAAAACTTTGTAGTCAATTGAATCTAGTAACTAATATATTGAGAATGCTTCAGGATTACTTCAAGTTTATGAGGCCAATTTGTATCTGAAATGAGGTCTGTTTCACTTCAAATCCCTTTTGCTGAAAGGAAACAACAAAGCACAGTGTTACCATGAAGCATATACTTACAGCAATGATTATTCTAAGACCTCCCGCATTTACAGTAACATAGGCTCCAATAGCCCCATTTCCCACCACATGAGTTCAGGGAGAAGAGTCATCCATTTCCGCATAGTTTTGTATTCAAAATCTACACATTTTCATACACTATAAACTATTAGCATTTTATAATATATTCTAAGAAGCGATGTGGTACTTTCAATGGATGTTTCTTCTCAATTTCTCCCTAGCTGAAATGAAAAAAATCACTTAATGCAAATCAACTGACAAGGATCATATTGTGCTCATTTCAAGCACGCATAAAAGAATTAAATGTTGTGAAATATGCCAGCCAGTTTTTACTAAGTCCTTAACCTCCAGAGAAAGAGCTTGCAATTAGTATTACATTAGAATTATCATAGATGAGTGATTTTTTTTTAATATTAGGAGGACTTCAACTGATTTGGGTGCTACAAATACACACTGAAAATGCAGTTAGTGTAATGCAAAGAAATTAAAATTAGAATTGAGGTGTCATACAATAAGTGAAACAGATTTAATGTTCTGTCAGGTGACATAGAGTTAACAGCCCCTTTGTGCAGAATTTGGTGAACCAAGATCCCATTCTCCAGAGTGAGTGTACCTTGGTCAGGGCTTTTGGCAAGGACCATATACAGCTGTTCTTGGTTACAGGAACATTTCTTAAGTGAGACTATAAAGAACAGCTTGAGATCACATAAGGCTCTGTGCATTTTTTCCCTGTGGCAGCCAATCAAAAATCTTGCTGACAGGCAAGCTTGCACAGACCAAATGATCCTATTTAGATTAATTGCTCTTAATGCCTTATACAGGCCTACTTTCCTGGCCTATTGTAAAAAGAGCAAGTCAGTTCCATTTAAAACCTTAAGACGGAAAACTCAAGCTTGAAGACTCAATAAAATAAATGACTACACTAGCGGAGGAGTAGTCAGTCCCTGTGAAATCAGGCTGGTGGCCTCTCTCCCAGGCTTGGGGTCAGCCATGAGGCACTGGAAAATGACCGCTCAGTGTGCAGTCTGGAGAATCAGTCTCAGTTGTGGCTGTCGTTGTGGGTCTGGCATCTTACTTTCTACTCATTAACAGGATTCACTGTACCTTTTGTCCTGAATGCGAAATGCCCACTATCCACAGTTCTGGGATCTTGGCCATGGGGTCTTCTCAGAGAGAAACTACTTAAGCCAGGTCTACATGCTCTTCTGCCTCTACCACAATGAGATTATGCAGACTAGCCTATTGGAAGGCGCAGGAAGCAGTTGTGTGACCTAGCTCAAGTCAAGTCCAGCACAAATTAGCCGAATTCAAGATCTATTGGCAACTAAATGCCCCCAAATTGGAGCAGGCCAGAGGAAGTTGGTGCATATTTGTACTGCAGCATAGACTTCAGCAGACACTAAGGACTGTGTGGCCTTGCACCACCCTTTCCCAGCAGGTTTGCACTCTTCATTTGTAAAATAAAGCAGGGAACTCGGAGGACTCTCAAAGATCCTTCCAATGGTAAAGAACCATGGGTCTCAATGGCTGAAGGCCTAGGAGTGAGGAAAGCTATGATATGGCTACAAAGGCGCTCACAGCAGTCAGTGATAGGAGGGCCTGAAAAACCTGTGTAACAAAAATGTCTTGACAAGCGTTCCCAACCAAACTTGTTTTTGTTTTTTATTGAGACGGGGTCTTTTTCTGTAGCCCTGCCTTAGCCTCTGTCGTGTAACAGACTTTCTGGGGAGATGCAGCACACACTCTACCCACACCAAGAAGGGAGCCTGTGACAAATCACAGCAGTGATTGCACCAGTGTTCAGCTTAGTGAACCAAGGCGTTTTACTAGGGTTACTAACAGGAATATGGTGAAGGGTTATTCACAAGGAGGAGAGATGACTCAAGAGCTGCTGCATCCTGAAGGCCACCTCCACACTACCTGCAACCCTGCACCTTTCTCAACAACCTGCAGACAGTCTGAGAATTTCTCCTTTGCAACTCTGCTGGTCAGTCTCCCTCCCCACAGTTGTTTATTCCTGTAAATCTGGGGAGGGGCCTTCCCAGCCTCCCAACCTTCTGCTTTCCCAGACAACTGACCTATTGTTTACCTTCTGATTCTCAAGGGCCTTCTCCTTCCATCCAAGAGGGAATTGTTTCAGTTTGGAGGAAACCATCATACAACAGCATCCCCAACACTGAGATTATGAGTGTGTACCACTAGCTTGTCCAAAATTTGTCTATCTCTTGGCTTAAACCCAGACAAATAAGCAAGGTAGAAGACAGGATAGGAGAAAATGGTAATCTTTATTTTTAAACACTAGTACATTTTCAGGCTGTTTTGGAAAAAAAATCATGTTACATTAGTTCAAAACTATGCATTAAAGCATATTTATTTAAATTTGAATTTTACAAACACATAATGAAAGAAATATATATCTTATAAATATCTACTCAGAACAGGAATTATGAAAAGTGTTAAAAAATAACAGGCCCAGAGCTCCATCTTTAAATATAAAATTCCCATTGACTTCATAAGAATTCCCCTTCAAGAGCCAAAAATTTCATCTCACAAAGGCCCACTCTATTCTCATTAGACACAATCAAAAGTATTAAGAGTATAAAAAAAAAATGGAAAAGTTCTGTACAAGGGAATACGGACTGCACACAGGCAGATCCCATTACCATATATGCCATTTGTGTTTTAAAAACATCTTATAAAAAAACTGCCACTTCAACAAGTGAGAGTCCTTCCCTGACGGTGGAAAATATATAAATTATCACCCACCCTCTTGGGTAACCTCCTACTGACAGGAGCTGAGGGAGAGAAGTCTCCATATGTTCCCTGAGAAGGGATCTGAGCCACAGATAGCCTACCTCTTCTCTGGCAGTAGCTTTTTCTAGTGAGTCATTCAATATTATTTCCCTTCACATAGAAAAGTTCTTTGGGATCAAAGAAAAGACTAAGGGATGACCAGATTATAGAAGTAACTAATATGTCTGTTCTGTTTGGTAACCAACTCTGGAAACCTGATTTATCACCGCTGTCAGAGATTCACACACCATGCACCTCAGTGAAACACAGGGCAACGTGGTCTCGCCACGACACAGGCTGCCCCTTCTTTCCTCTTCTGGTCTGACATGCTCGGCTGCTGCAGCAACGTACGCTGACTACTGTCTCTTCTGACACTTCTTCTGGAAAGAGCTCTTCAGAAAAGTGCGATACACGGGGTCATCCACGTACTCGTTTTTGAATCTGGAGCTCAGCACGCGCTGCCTCTTCCTCTCCCCTTGGATTATGTCTGCACCATAAAAAGTGTCTTCAAATCGCATGTCAGAGGCTGTGGACTAAAAGCAGAAGGATCTGTCACTACTACAGGACTAGATGTGGATCTGATCAGGCAGCTGAGGCCGGGGACACAGGGTAGGGGGCTTCAGCCCCAGATGCTGAACCAGCTGGGTCTCACCGACATCAGCTGGTAGAGATGTGTGGCTCCATTTAGTTCCAGTTTTTCCACCAGCCAAAGATGTCCCCCCCAAACAAAAACAAAACTAAAGCCTCTTCATTTTGAGGTGTGCTCGGTCATCTCCACTTGGCTCTTACCCAACCCAGTTTTGGTAAGTTTGACAATAGTCATCTCCAATTCACTCTGAATCTTATCTATCTTTGAGACTCTGCCCCACCCCATTTCACGGAAGCTGGTCTGGTTAATGTCATAGTTCCAGATTCTTTTATTTTTTGGTTGTTAGCCTTAGCCTTTAACGGCTATGCTATCCCTCCAGCCCTCTTTCAGGATTCTTATAGCAGCTCTGTCCCTTAACTACTGTACTGGCCACATGGAGCTTACTTTTGACGTTCCAGGCCTTCACTGTCTTATCTACTCAACTCTGGGGCTGCTGGGCCCACATTCCTGGCTTTAATACCTATGCACACTCCAAGGACATTTGCATTTCCCACTGTGGCTGGGATCTCTTGCACCAGACCTACATGCCCATTAGGCCCTTCAGATTGTCTGCCTCAGAGGCTTGAGCTTCAAATTATCTACCCCGTGAGAAACGGAATTCAAAGACTTCCCAATCCTGGTACTTCTTACATTTCCTGAATGTTGATATCATGGTCTTCTGTCCAGTCAGTTGTCGGAAAGTTAATGGTACTGTGAACTACCCCCTTTTCCCACCTTGTCCTGGACTCCTGCTCTACTTTAAAGTCCCGATCCTGTGTGCAGGCCCTCACACTTCTTTTGAACCACTGCAAAAAATGCTGCACTCCCAAATGAACCACTAGAAAATAGAAATCTCCTAGAACACTCTGACTACATGACTACAGAGGGCTACATGTACCTGTTTATAATCTTCCAAGATGATTATCTCTTTCTCTGAGCAGGCTACACTGCTCACATTCCTAGCCTCATTGCACTGGCTCAGGGTCTCATACTTCTCTTTGGAGCACACTGTTTCACTTCCATGGAAGAGTCTCTGCCATGGACAAACTAGAAATTTCTGTGAGCCCTGCACATGAATGCAGTGAAATGAAGGTGGTGGCTGAGATCAGGGACAGGGAATGTACTTTTCCATCAGGTATTTCTTAAGGTGATGGATATTAGGAATTATATAAAATTTTATATATTCCAACATGGAGTAACATGCCCAGAAATCAGTTACTACCTAGTATCTGCTTAGTAAGAGCACAGGCTATTTCTGAGATACTCAGGTGAAGCCCAAGCCCACAGTCCAATTTGATTCCTGATTCCCTACTATTTTATAACTAGAATATATTCCAAGAAAATATTCCCAATTGTTTTAAGAAAGGTGGATGACTTCTCATGACAGCAAGGTATAGCATACCCCATTGTGTCACTGAGATCAGTTCTTTTGGTTGGTGACAAAGTTCTCTTCCATTATGAAGAGAAAAACAAGGGAAAGACATAGGAAGACTGAATACTGGAAATGGCACAAGTGGGCAGCTTGTATATTTTCTGCCAGATCACAAGACAGTTATGCAGGGGAGCCAGGGTTGCCTATATACTGCCTGCTTTCACTTGGGAAGGAAACCGAGGCGTTGATAGGTAGGCTGGCGCTCTGTCACTAGGAGAAAACATTTTGTTTCCTTTGCTCTTGGGAAGCACTTCCTCTGAGTAATATTTCACTTTTTAAGTGCTAAAGTTATAAAAGGAGAAAACAAAACATCTATGAAAGTGTGGCCACTGAGGGAGAAGTCAGCCTCTTAAACACAATACTAAAGCCAGTTTATCAGGAGCTTTAGCTAATTATGCAATCATAGTTGCCATAGTTATTCTGTGAGACAGTAAAAGGTAATGGGGCCATCTGAAGAGAATGGAAAAAGACCTGCACAACCTCCAGGTGGTCTGCTGATGCCTTTGAAACTTTTTTCCCCAGCCAGCATGAATCTGAGGGAGGCAAAGCCATTAAAACATGCAGGCCCAGTGATGAGAACTGTTTATCTATCTTCTCAAACCAAAAGACTCCTTAACCATAAAATACTTTCCAACAATGAGTTTTCCAATTAGATGTGTTTCCCCAACTGGAAAAATAACTCAGTCAACCTTAGGGGCAGAGAGGTAGTCACCCACAGGAAGGAATGTAAGGTTACTGACTGAAGGGTATCACAGTCTTTGATCTAGAAACAACAGAGATGGCAAACTGGAGGTGGGGACCTGGCCTGAATTCCTGAGATTTCCTACCAGGATCAGCTCTTTGGCATAACATGCTACACTCGGTGAATGTGCATTATTTCATTGTTTTTTAAATTGGAAAATGTTCTTGAAGAAGCCAGGCATGTTGGCACATGCTTATAATCCCAGCATGTGGGAGGCGGCAGGAGGAGGTCCAGGAATTCAAGGCTATTCTTGGCTACATAGTGAATTAAAGGCCAGCTAAATTACACGAAACCCTATCTCAAAAAACTTGAAAAAAAATTGAGAATTAAAACACAACACAACCCTGAGGAACCGTGTTTGAAAATACCTGGGGAGGCACCATGGAATTGCAATCACATCTATTATTTTCATTTTTATGTGTTTGAGGTTTTATCTGCATGTAAGTGTATTATGTGTGTGCAGTGTCTGTGGAGGCCAGAAGGTGGCATCAGATCCCCCAGAACTAGAGTTACCAGTCGTTGTGAGGCCCCATGTGGGTGCTGGAAACCCAATCCAGGTCCTCTACAACAGCAGTAAGTGCTCTTAGCTACTAGGCCACCTCTCCAGCCTCTATTTAAAACACTGACATGTTATCCAAGTTTTAGGGGATTTTGTCTTTACAACAGGTACACTGACTTTTCTCTTTCTGCTGGCCATGAGGGTGTGCAGGTCCCCTAATGCCTCATTCCCCCTGGGTGAGCAGCAGTGCTGCTGCTGGGTCTCTTGATTATTTTACTTTGGAAGTCCTTCTTCTTGAGGTGCAGCTGAGGAGCTGTTAGTGCACAGGTGCTGCAAGTTCCCTGAGATCAGGGTCTCTCTCACCTGATAGGAAAAGAACTGAATATTCAACTAACCACTGAAAGGAGCTCTTGGTTTCCCGAAATAACTAAATACTCTATTGTAACTCTGTCACTGCAAGAGGACATAGAAACATGCATGGAAGAGAGGATAATTTGTTGAGAAGAAACTCCCATTCACAGATTTCAGAGATGTGATTTCAGAGATAGAATTCTAAATGAGTAAAATGGACTCATTTCATGGTATGCTAAATGTTTTCTGACATAAGAATATGAAACCTAAATTTTTTTAGGTTATTATTTTAAATTAAGTTTTTAATTACTTAAAAAATAATTTCAGTTTAGATTATCTATGGTTACTTAACTCTTAATGACGTGTACTGAGTGTCTTTAGAGTTCTTGCTGCTGGTATTCTGGCATGGTTTGCCCCTTTTATTACAAAGTGAGAGCATAAACACGGAGTAATTTTATAATACAGGACTTAACACAAGCTAAGGTAACTGGAGACATCTCTAATGCTGACACCTCTGTAATCTACTGGTGAATCTTCCTTTTAATGTGGCTTCTGCTAACAGGGGAGTGAATACCCTATTACCTCTGTATGCCCCAGTGTTTCATAGAGAGGACAATTTAATCACTATTCTTTTGTGTCAATAAATGATAACACAAAGAACTGCCATTTGATCTCATTGGAAGAAAAGCAAGCTGTGAGCACACTTGTTTTCCTACTTTGGACCAGATTTGAAGCTAGTATTCAGCAGGTTTCAACAGGGAAAAAAATCACATTGGCTTTCTTCAAAATTAACCAAAAGCCCAAGCATGTTTCTTGCTGGGCATGGGAAAGCAAAGGGAGGGGATCAGGACTTCACTGGTGAAAGTCTGCACTTACAAAACGAGCCTTCACCCTCTTGGGTAACTCTTCATCTAAGGTGTATATATCTTCTCTCTTCATTGCTATTTGAGATCCATCTTCAAACTCAACCTAATAAACATAACATGTCATGACATGTATTAAAACCAAACATGCGTTGATCATTTTTAAAGTTTTAATTAGATATGCCAATAAATAAATTAATTAATTAACTTGAAAACACTCAAGATTCTTGAACAGGACAGATTGAAATGTGAGCCACGAAATTTATATCCCTTAAAACCAGACAATGAGGGCAGATTAGATGATTTATCAGAAAAAGAGACACTGACAAATCTAGCATTAAGACAGGCTCATTTGTCAGCACCATGTCTGTTTAAGAGGCTCTGACTACATACCTGGGAGAACCTCTCCACTCTGAGGAAGGAATGAGGCTGTTTCTGATAAAGTAACTTTAAGTTCTCATAGAGCTTTAACTCTTGAAGCTTTTTATTTTTAATGACTCTTTACAGTTAGCATACAAAGTAATGGGTGTCATTATAACACTTTTATACAAACACTCTGATACATTTGGTTGTTATTTGCGTTCTCCCATTCCCGTCTTCTTTTTGCTGTCCCTTTCATCCCCCTAAATAACTTCCTTCAGCTTTTATGTACTCCATTGCCCTCTTTTTAATCCCTTCCGAGTCTTTCAGAGATATGGCCCAGGAATGGTAAAGGTGGTTCATGCATCACTTCTACTTTAAGTTCTGTAAGGCGCCTCCATCCTGACTTCCACAGTAGCTGTACCACTTTATTGGCCCCACCAGCAGCGTGTAAGAGTTTTTCTTTTCCCACATCCTCACCAGTAAGTGCTGTTCTTTGATTGATTGACAATAACCATTCTAATCAGGATGAAGTAGAATCTCAAACTGGTTTTAATATGCATTTATTTCCATGACACCTCAGATGTTGAAGATTTTTCCAAATCTATACCGGGCATTTGTACGTCTTCATTTGAGAATCATCATTTCACTTTAGTAGCACAGTTACTGACTGAAATTTATGGGTATTGTTTTTGGTGTTTAATTTTGCTGTTCTTGAGGTATTCTAGATCTTAATCCTCATCTGATGTATACGTACTTTTTATTTCATTCTGTAGGCTGTCTCTTCAGATAAGTTTCCTTTGCTGTGCAGCAACTTTTCAGTTTCACGTTAACTCCATTTGTCAATTCATGTGATTATTTCCAGTGCTACTGGAGTTCTTTTAAGAAAGTCCTTTTCTATGCCTGTATCTTCAAGAGCTTTACCTCTGTGTTCCTCCAGCAATTTCAAAGTTTCAGGTTTTACACGAAGGTCCTTGATCCATTTGGAAGTGATTTTTGTGCAGAGAGAAATGGGTCTAACTCCCTCCATCGATATGTGGATACCAATGCTTCCCAGCCTCATCTGTTGAAGACGCTGTCTTTGGTCCAATGTATGTTTTTGATACCTTTGTTGAAAATTAGATGGCTGTACATGTATGGGTTTTGGATCCTCTACTGGAGTTCATTGGCCTACATGTGTTTTTTTTGTAGATGTACTATATGGTTTTTGCTACCATGGCTCTGTGGCATAGCTTGAAATCAGGTCTTGTGATCCTTCCAGCATTGCTCCTTTGGCTGTATGAAGCATTCTGTGCTTTCACATGAATTTAAGGATTTTTTTTTTCCCTAGTTCTATGAAAAAAGTGCCTGAAATTTTGATGGGAATTGTGTTGGGTCTATAGATTTGCTTTTGGTAAAGATAGCTATTTTCACAATATTAATTCTGCCAGTTGCACATGGGAGATTATTCCATCTTCTAATATTTTGTTCAATTTCTTTCTTCAGTATTTTAAGGTCTTCGTTTTAGAGGTCTTTCACCTCTTTGGTTAGGTTTATTCCTATTTTTTTCTGAAGTTACTGTGAAGGTGAATTTTTTTTTTTTTAACTGATGCTTTTTAGTAGAGTTGTTATTGGTATACATAAAGGTTTTTACATGTTGATTTTGTGCTGTACTACTTTGCTGAAAGTATTTATCAAGCCTAACATTGTTTCTGGTGAAATATTAAGGTCTTTTAAGTATAGGATCATGTCTGCAAACACAGAATTTGACTTCTTCCTTTCCTATCTGTACTTTTCATTTCTTTCTCTTGACTTACTGGGGTAACTAATATTCCCAGAACTAAATGAATGAAAGCAGAGAGAGTAGGCAACTTTCCTTGTCTCATTATGGATTTTGAGAAAATGCTTTTCATTTTTCTGCAGTTAGTGTAATGTTGGCTATAGGTTTCTTGCATATAGCTTTTTTTAGGTTGATAATATACTCCTTCTATTCCTAATTTCTTTAGGGATTTTGGTCAAGAAGAGATGATCAACCTTATCAAAGTCCTTTTCTTTATCTACTAAAATCATGTGACTTCTGTCCTTGACTGCATATATGTGTTGTATTACATTTACTAATTTGCATATTTTGAACCAACTTTGCATCCCTGAAACCAACTTGGTTATGGTGTATGAACTGCTCTTAATGTGTTCTTAAATTAAACTTGCAACTATTTTATCATGAATTACTGTATCTGTTTACTAAGGAAATTGATCTATTGTTTTCTTTTTTGTGTATACTTATCCAATTTTGGTATCAGGAAAAATCTGGTTTTGTTATGAGAATTTGTATGATTTCTTTCCTTTATACTTTTGTGAAACGGCTGAGAATTGGTGTTTCATTGAAATTTTGGTAGAATTGGGCAATGAATTTGCCTAGTCATGGTCTCTTTTGTGAGACTCTTTATTACTGCTTCAATGGCACTGTTTAATTTTCACAGGTCATGGGTCCATGCATTTATCCTTTTCTATCAGATTTTCCAACTTTTTGGAATATAAATTTTTACAGTATTCTCTAATGGTCCTCTGGAATCTTTGGATTTCACTGATCTGTAGTAACTACCTTTTTTTTTTTAATTAAAAAAAATCTCTATGTCTTTTCTCATTAGTTTACTAGAAGTCTGTTAATCTCATTTGCCTTTCCTAAGAGGCAACTCTTTCCTTGATTGATTTTACATACTGTATTTTTAGTTTCCATTTCAATGATTTCTGCCCTGATTTTTAAATCTTAGTGTTTCCTGCCACCTGCTGGCTTTTGGATTTGTCTTGTTCTTGTTTTTCTAAGAACTTGATGCATGTGTTTAGGTTATTTGAGTTCTGATTTTTTAATAAGCTCTAATAAGCTTTTTGCTTATAACAGTATTAGTGGTATCCCTGAGGTTCTGACAAATTGTGCTAACTTTATTTGATTCTGGGAACTTTGAATTTTCTTCTGATTTCTTCTAAGACCCACTTTTCATTTGAGTGTACTGTGGGGTTGGAGAAATGGCTCCACAGCTAAGGACACTAACTGCTCAATCACAAAGAACCATTTGAATCTCAGCACCCACATCGGGTGGCTCACAACTGCCTGTAACTCTGGCTGCAAGGGATCCATTGCTCTCCTCTGGCTGCTGTGGGCACTTGCCCAGACATGTGAGCATACACTTACATAGGTACAAACATGCAGATAGGCACATGCATTACTGAAAAAAACAAACAAACCAAAAAAGCCAAGCATGAACTGTTCAGTCTTCAAGTACCTGAACTTCCTGTGGCTGATTTCTCATTTTATTCTACTATTTATCTATTGAGTCTAGAAATTATTTTTATTCTTTCATATTTATTAAGGCTTGTATTATAGTCAATATACCCTAGTTTAGAGAACGTTCCATGGACTGTTGGGAAGAATATGTATTCCTTAGCTGCGGGATTGAATATTCTGTAGATATTCTGTAGCTATCTATTAAGTCCAATTGATCTATAGTGTACTTTAATTCTGAAATTTGTTAATTTTTACTTTGGATGATCTACCCGCCTTTCAGCCCCTTTTGTGCTTTCTGAAATTAGAAGCCCTGATATTTAGTACACATATATTTACAGTTAATATATGTTTTTTACAAAGTGCTTCTTTTATTATCACGAAGTGGCTGTCTTTGGCTCTTATAATTTTGAAGTCTACTTTATCAGGAATCACAATATCTATGCCAGTTTTTCTCAGCTTCTGTTCACCTGATAGGTTTACTTCCATCCTTTGACTCTGAGTGAGTGTGGGTATCAGTGAGATGTGTTTTGGAGGCAACAGATGGTTAGGTCTTGGTTTTTACTTCAATTAGCTAGTCTGGGTCTTTTAAATGGTGAAGTGAAGACATATGCATTTACTGCTATTACTGAGGTGGGTTTGCTAATTCCATGGTTCTGCTGGCTGTTGCTCTTGCTAGTTAGACTGTCATTAGCTGGCTTCTTCCCTCCCTATATTAGGAATTTGCTGGTTTTCTATGTTGACAAGTATTCTTCCTGGCTCTTCTCTGTTCATCCATCCTTCACACAAAATTTAGTCTTTCCTTTACTTTCATGATTGAGAATTAATCCTGTTTCTGCACATAGTATTTCTTCTGGTATTTTCTGTCATGAATTACCTTAGTTTATGCTTTAAAAAAATACTTTATTATTTTTGTTTTATGTGTATGAGTGTATTGCCTGCATGTATTTAACTCCACTCAGGTCGTGCAGTGCCCATGGAGGTCAGAAGAGGGCATTGGATCCCCTGGAACTGGAGTTATGGACAGTTGTTAGCTGCCATGTGGGTGTTGGGAACTTAAAAAAAAATTTCTGGAAAAAGTCATGTTGGTTGGCCATTTTTTACTGTCAGGACTTGAAATAAATCATTTTATGCATTGCTGGCTTTTGGGGTTAGTGATGAAGGAGCTGGTATTCTTCTGATATTTGTCTTTGTAGGTTGAGTTAGTATTTTTTCACTTACAACCTTTAACACTACTTCCTTGTTTTGTATTTTTCACATCGACTGTGACATGTCACAGAGTTCTCTGGTGCTCTCTACTTGTGTCTCCAAATGCCTTGTGTTTGGAAGCCCATTTCCTTCTCTAGCTTTGAGAATTTTTTTTTTGCTATGATTCACTTGAATAAACTGCCTATATCTTTAATCTCAGCTCTGTTTTCCGCCCTGTGGATTCTTAAGATTGGTCTCCTGAACATATCTCAGAGTTGAGTGTTTTGATAATGCTCATTTTTTGCCTACATGCAACCAAACGTCATACTGCCTTAGCCGTGCCCTCTTTCACTAGTATTCATTCTTCTGCTTGGTGTTGTATGCTGATGCCCACAGCATTTTGTTCTGTTCTATCCCGTAACTGAACTGGCAGGCACATTTCCAGCATTTCTGTTTAGCTCCTTCTCCTTGTTGAATATTTCTTCCAAATTACTGACATTTTTTTTTTTTTTTTTTGTACTTTGGTAAGTTTCTTATCTAGGTCCTGAACTGAGTTTCTTACTTCATTCATCTGTTGTTTCTAGTTCTTCATGTGATCACTGGTCCTTTGTATTAGGAGGGTTCTGAAATACTTTTCGGGCATTTCGGTTATTCTGTCATCTTTGGTTTCTGATACTAATGTGTCATGAGGTTGTGAGCTGACAAGTGCTTTATTTTCTCATTCTTCTTTTTTCTTTTTTTGCTCTTGTGTTTTGTGTACCTGTCAGTATGGATGTGTCCTTGTTTTTATTTTTCCTTTATCCCCACTAGTATTTGGTGGGAGGCTGACTGCAGTTAACAGAAAAAATGATTTTTTTTTCCAGCAGTCTGTGCTAAAATGTAGTAAAAGCCACTTACGTACTATACTTGTATCCCCCGTGAGGTTCAGAAATACAGTAACTTACTACTGCACAGCCTTGATATATCTCAGCTGTTATAAAAAATGTTGTACAGGTCTTGTCTGAGAATACTGCATCAGCTGGTAAGACTGCCTGCCTGTGTTCTCCTGTGACTGCTCAATGAGCCAGTGACAAGGGCTGTGCTTCCACAGACTCTGCAGGAACTGACGGAAAATCTGAGTAAGCAGATCAAGCGGCATGTTGGCAAGTCCTCATGGCTAGCAGTCTCTGCCATCTCACCAACCCACTTTAAAAATTTTTTAGGCCAGAAAAAATCCAGTTCCTCAGCCTCAGAGTATAGCACCCCCATAGGATGCGAAAATACAATACCTTCTAAAAGGAAAATGTTCAAAACTCTTTTTTTTTCATATTAGACAGATGGCAGCAAATAATTAATGGGTTTCCAATCCTTTCAGAGACTTAATCAGACAAAGTGGATAATGCTGGCTGAGCAGAAGCCTGGACAGCGGGCACAGGTATATTCCAACACCACGCCTTTTCAAAGAAAACGCGCTTGGTGGAATAAAAGGACACCTGATGTGCTCTAGCTCTTAACCCACTTGGGATCTGTTTTGCTGAATTCTTCACTCTTACAAAAAGAAAATACACTGGTACTTATGATTCAAGGTCTACAGTGGTCCCAAGTTAAAAACAAAATCTGTGATATTTCAAAAAAAAAAATAAAGATAGGAACATGTAATTAAGCATGGTTTCTCCTTCCTCCCTCCCTCCCTCCCCCACTTCCTCCTCCCACTTCTACTGGGATCTCCCTATAGCCCCAGTTGGTCTGGAACTCACTATGTAGACCAGACTATCCTCCATCTCAGAGATCCACTTGCTTCTTCCTCCTGAGTGCTGAGGTTAAAGGTATGTGCCACCATGCCTGGTGTTCATGTTTTTCTTTTTAAAATTAAACTTAAATCCATGTAATGCTGACATAAGATACAGCTGTATTATATGGTGAAATCAGGTCTCCATCATAAAAACAACTTTGTTACTCGTCCCTGGGAGACTGAGAATAAAAACAGGGCTCTTCCTGGCCTTGTTCTGTTTACACAATGGTTTCTTTTGAATTTAGTAAGCCCAAAATGCCATTAAATTTACATTTAATAGCATAGTCAGAACTACTTGTTACTACTTTCCTTTGTGTTTTTTTTTTTAAATCATTTGATAATCTGAAGAGAAAAAGACAGTTTTACTAAAACAATGTGATTAGGGTGGCTAAGTGTGCTAATTTGTCTAGGCTTCACATCTCCAGCTCTGCAAAACTTCACTGCCAGTGAGTACTCTAGTTAGGAGAGAAATTGGATAATTTCCAACCCTTCTCTTTACCAGCTTTATATATAGTTGCTCTTTTCCTTAAAAAAAAAAAGCAAAAATTTGCTTACTGAACCTTTTTCCCCATTATTTATATAACAGGAGTCAATAAAACACACACACACACACACACACACACAGTATTTTTAGCATGGTGAGCCAGGTATTTGTTTCTATGTATTTTTATGAATGTCTTTGAGTATTCAGGGATAAAACTGAAAGACAGAAAGCACAAAGTGATCTCAAAAGGCTATTTGGCTTAATAGGAATTTTATAGTACCTGTACTCAAGAGACATTTTTAATACCCGTTGTAACTTCTTCATGGAGTCTATAAATATGCCCAGAGCTTTATGTCACTAGGCATCATAATTCAATGGGGGCTGATACACTGACTGCTAATTAGCCTGGATTTTAGCATGTTCTCATCTATGATACTTTCCATGTAGCAAATAGCTTTGCTTCATGTAACAAGCCTCACTTTTGCTCCTGTGGTTTAACATCTTGTTTTGTCTCCAATGATGCATCAATGCTTCTCCAGTAATCTCTATTTTTTTTAAATGATATATTTTTAAATAGATTTACTTTTTAGGCTTATTTTATGTATATGACAGTTTTGCCTATGGAGGCCAGAAGATGACAGGATCCCCAGGAACTGTAGTTACAGGTCGTTGTTAGCCACCATGTGGGTGCTAGGAACGAAACAGCGGTCCTCTGCAAGAACACACTGTACGCTGAACTGCTGAGCCAGCTCTCCAGTCCCCATCTCCAGTATCATCAGCCTGTTTGTGAGGTCTGCTTAACTGTGGACAGTATGATGTAATGAAGCTTTAGCCCAGACGCTATTGTACATAATGAGAACAGACATATTCAGTGGGTGGAAGCAGCCATGGCACATGTACATGATCGGAACATACATATGCAAGGGGGAAAACAGCCTGCGCCGCACATGCTATGTAAATCCTCCTCTTGCTACTCTTTTTGGAATTTCCTAGACCACAAAAAGATATTCTCCTGTTTTTCCAAACTTCATTAAACACCTTTACTTACATTGTGGTCCACCTCCTGGCACGGCATCTTGCAAGTTGCTCTTTCATTTAAGGCCCTGCCCCTTATCAGTCTATGATCACTTTCTCCACTGCAACTGGAATCTTATCATTCTTAAGCTGTTTTTCAATTTATCAGGCCTGAACCAGCTTGCTTTTTCTGTTTCTGCTGTACCATTTACTCTTGAATGTTGATTTCTGACACAGTATTATTGAAAATATATTACTTCTAATAAAAATGCTCCTTTTGGCGGCTGGAGAGATGGCTCAGTGGTTAAGAGCACTTGCTGCTCTTTGAGAGACCCGAGTTGGGTTCCTAGCTCCTATGTCTGGCATCTCACAGCCCCCTGTAACTTTAGATCCATGAGATCTGATGCCCTCTGCTGGGTTTGCAAATACCTACACACATGTAGCATATACTAACATAGATATACACAAGTACATATAAGTGACAGTAAATCTTTCTCTAAAAGTTCCCTTTGAAGCTTTCTGAGGACTATAATTTCACATGTGATTACCACATTGCTTCTCTTTTGTGAGTTTAACTTATTCTTATTTCAAGTAGAAATAGAAAACCTCTAATTTTAACCATATACTCTCTAATACTATACCATGCTGGGTTCCCTACTGAGCATGCCTATGTGATAGCTGCCCTTTTCTCTAACCAATCACTCCTTTAAAATTGAGTAGATGATAACCACCAGTTCCTTGGAACATTAGCTGTGCCAATGTGTGCAGGTTTCACCGAGATGACCAGGAAGTTATGATTCTCCAGCCAAAGAAATCAACTCAGGGGCTGATGGCTGAACAGCCACCAAAATACACAATGATAAGTAACATAATATCAGATTGGTAAATGAATGTTATCTCCCCTACAACCCTTTTTTTTTCTGTGGGATTGAAGATCAAACCCAGAGCCTTCCATAGGCAAGGCGAGTGCTATGCCACTGAGCCATACCCTCAGCCCTTCGTTCTGGCTTAAGGCAAGATGAAAGAATCCGTTAGTCTCTTTTCATATAACTGAACTGCAGGAAGACAGCCTCTCATCTAGTGGTTGAACCACACTTATAACTAACCATTCACCAAATGTTGGGTATTCCCAGAGCCCAACCAGGTAAAAAAACATTTAAGTTGAAGCCTGGGCCATTAAACACAGATGCTCTGCCTCTTATAAAATAGCAGCACCTGAACTCCTGTGGCTTTCCCATCATCAGCATTCCCATGCTGCCTCCCTCCAGCATCTCCTGTGCATTTCCTCATCACAGGGAGGGCAGCACCTACCTGGTACATGTAGGCTACATTTGATCCAAGATACTTTGCCCCATAGAGTTTACCATCAGGCCACTTGACTTGGATGACTTCTCCCTCAGCAGGAGGCCCCAACCTCCTGCAGTCTCGGCTCTGTGGAGATAACAGAGACAGGGTTTTCAAGGCAGGTAAGTTCTAAAACTTCACAGGAGATGGATTCCTGAAAATTAGAAGGGCTAATTCTCCTTGGTTTTTATGGATCGTGATCTTGCTTGGGTACTCAGGGGAAGAAATGAGGCAAAGAACTACTTAAAGATTTAGCCTATGTCATAAAGTTGCAAAGACGCTACCATAATATTAAGAGAAAAAAACCCTAGAAGCTTTACATTTGCTACTAACAAAGCACCGATCTTCCTCCTTTTGGAGGAAGAGACCAGCCAGTGATCTGTAAGATCTGACAGATTAACCCCATTTTACTGACAATGAAACTGAGCCTCCAAGGAGCACCCATGTCAGGAATTCTACAGTAGCGAAGTTGACTATGATGGTAAGTTCAAAAGACACCCAGGTGAGGGACCTCAAAGTGAGGTCAGAGCTGAGAGGGCTGGCTGAGGCATCAGGGCAAAGCCAGGGGAAACGGATGTGGCCAACAGAGCAGGTGGGTGTGTCTTCCCTAGCTTGCCATGGTCCCAGACAGGAATGGTCCTGCTGGCATATCCCATGAAATGAGCAGGTTCCTGCTGTCACAGGTATTCCTGGGTCCACAACCAGTGTCTACAGCCTTCTCACTGCTGATGTTCTGGTCCATGTCCCTACCTCTTAAGACAGCTGCACTGGATAGCTTTAGTTGTCAACTTAGCACACCTGGGTTGAGGGAGCCTCAGTTGGGGAACTGCCTCCATTGGACTGGCCTGTGGCCATGTCTGTGGGGCATCTTCTTGATTATTGAGTGATGTGGGCTGGCCCAGCTCACTATGGGTGGTACCACCCCTAGGCAGGTTGTTCTGTATTGTATAAGGAAGCAGGTTGAGCATGGGCCAGGGGAGCAAGCCAGTAAGCAGCATTCCTCCATGGCCTGTGCTTCTGCTCCTGCCTCCAGGTTCCTGTCCTGAGTTCCTACGTTGGGCTCTGTGATGAACTGTGACCCTGGAGAAACCCGTTCCTCCTTGAGTTGGTAGTGGCCAGTGTTTTGTCACAGCAATGGAAACAGACTAGAGCAACAACCTAGAGCAAGCTCCCAGGGTTCGTTTTCAAGTCCCTCTCTGCCAGGAGGACATGGATAAATACTTTCACAGTGGAGATACCCTGACATTTGACTATGTTGAGGATGTCAAGGGAATGTTAATATGAAGGCACTGAATTCTCGATTTTGTTTGTTTGTTCCCACACTTGGCAGTTCATAACTGGGATTTTACTGATGAGGTCACTCTGACTGAGGGAAATGTACCCTTGATGAAGCTGCTAATGTAGCCTGGGCATGTTCTGTGGTTTAAATGTAAGGCACACACAGGATCTATTTGGTTGTTTATACCTAGAAACACTTAATTTATTTTTTTATTACTAATGGAAAGTCTGCCTTATAAAGGAGTGATCATTTCATCATGTTAGCACTACACATGAACAAACCAACTGTTCAGTGTTCAGAATGGAAATTATGCTGCCCTTAGACTTTAAAGCCACAGGCAAATAACTCTAGGCTCAGAGGCTCCAGAGAACTGACAGTCTACATCCAATATAGTCAAATGGAAATGAGAGTATGCTCAGCCTTCATAATATCTGACTCAGGTCACGCAGAAGACACACATTCTGCAAATGCCCATGGCGCCATCATCTCACTTTCCCTTTCCACCCAGAGAGGTATGTGCTACTATGAACACTGATGGTAGCTTTGAGGACATACTTAATGTGTGTGTTTAGTCTGTTAGGACAGTCAGTCCATCAGCTGGAAGAATCCTCTGAGCTGAGTGACTTTGGTGCTGTGGGTGGTGACTCCACTTTGGTTGTGGTTTTGGTTCCTCATGGCTTCTATCAGGAGGATTAGGAAAGGCTTAATTTTATTGTTGGGTTCCAAAAGTGAATCTATTTCTTAAACCATGTGCTGAGGCCAAAGAGCAAACCCACAAAGATTCTGTGGGAAACTTCCACTTGTGAGGCACCTAGTTTCCTAGTATGTTAAACATTTGGCCCTACCATACTAGGCAGAGAGAAAAATGGTGGGCATTTCTTTTGAATTAGGGGCATTAGAAAAACACGCTGAGGCATTAACAGTGTTGTGAACCAAGGCCACATGGTGATTTCTGGCTTAGGCCAGTTTCTTTCTCTTTGAAACCATCCTATAGGAACAGAATATGCACTGCACTCTGCTCTTTCAGGGCAGAGCCTGTAGCTTCCAGTATCATCTGCTTTATATAAGCTAGATTCCTTTTATATATTATATATCACATAAGCTAGTTCACTTTTAGGAGACCTGTTTGCCCAGCTACAAATCACAGTACAATTATCTGCTTTATTAACAATAAAAGTGACTGTTTCAATCCCCACATCCTCTATCTTTTCTCTCTTACTTTTTGTGGGCTGGGATGTAAAGTTGTATTTATTCTTGATATCCCAAGAGGGACAAGCCTAGGCCTCCAGGAGTGCAGGGAGGGCCTATGTTCCCAATCTATGACTATCCCAATCTCCCAAGTGGAAAGTCAAGACATTCCTCGTAACTTAGATCCTGACACAATATCAAATAATCCCGTCTTGCAATTAGGTTAACATAACACTGAGATGAAGATACAGTCATAAAATTGTAACCTAGGTAAGTCTAAAGTACATGAGCAATTTATCATAAAATAAAGCTTTGTAAAGTGAATATATATGAAACTTAAATGATAAATAGTTCTCTCTCTCTCTCTCTCTCTCTCTCTCTCGTGTGTGTGTGTGTGTGTGTGTGTGTGTGTGTGTGTGTGTGTACACATGTAGAGGCCAGAGGCCAATGCTGGATGTCTTCCTCGATCACTCTCCATGTGATCTTTTTTTACAGGGTCTTTTAGTTGCCCTGGAGCTCACTAACTCCGCTACACTGGCTAGCCAGTGAGCACCAGGAATTCTTGTCTTTGCACCTCTGGTGCTGGGATTACAGGCATGTGCTACCACATCCAGCTTTTTACATGGGTGCTGGAGACACAAACTCAGGCTCTCATGCAAAAGGCAGCAAGCACTTTACTGAGCCACCTCCTCAGCCCAAGAAATTCTGAAAAGTGAAATGTCTGAGAAACAATTTTATATAACTTTTACAATTGTAGTAGTCCAGGCTTGGATGTAATTTTACAGAAGCAGTGTGTCTGCTATAGTGGCACAAGAACCACAGGACTACAGCAAAGTCCTACTGAGCATGTACATACACTTGCTCTTCAGTTCTAGAATGCCTAAGAAGAACCCCAAGTCACATGGTTCCCATCACAGGATCACACTGACAAGACATTCTGTGGTGATCATTCCCCAGACACAGCCCTGCGTGAGGAGGAAGACAGTCCATTCAAGATTTTGTTCTCTACAAACTAAACTCCATCACTTGCAGGCCTTGTATATTTCTGAGACCTTTTAGTTTTAAAAGAAACCCGTTTTTCCCAAATGAAATCTTAGAAACCCAATCTATAAATCAAATCAGATTTCCACTCTGGAGTGATTATGGGCTTCAAACTGACAAACTTCCTCCTTAAATTAAGTATCTGTGAGGGCCCGACCCCTCAGAGACACAGGGCTTAGTGTAAGAGGCTTCCAAGTATGTGTTAGAGTGCTCTTGGTTTGCCTCTCACATGGGCGGTGAGCAGCAATGCCTCCTAGTGTCTCCTATCCACTAGATGGGCAGAAAGTTGGTATTGAATTAGTGATTGTGACAGTTTGGAGGCTAACCAGCAACTTCAGCTTGGAAATAAGCAGGGAAACCTAAAGAGCAAACCTTTCAACTGACAGCAACCCAGAGGCGTCTGTTGCTTTATGTCCCAAGCAGTCAAAACATCTTCAGGAAACAAAGTGTGAGGCACCCGATGAAATGGCCCCGATTTATGTTGAAAACTGCACGTTATAGGAAAGGTCCTTTTCATTTCTTACTGCAAGCTATGTTAAATCTATTTGGCTAAGTACTTTGGGAGTAAATATTGAATTCTATACTAATTAAAATGATATATAAATCAAAATATAACAACTTCTAGTTAAATAACCTGGCAAAGAGTTTGAGGAGACAGCCACTCTCTCTGAAAATAATACCTGGTTATGAATGAGTAGTCACAGAACAATTTTCTTATTATGTAGTTTTGATTATTTTGTTGTTAGGTTGTTGTATTTTTGTTGTTGTATAGTTTTGCTGTTAGGTAGCTGGATGATTATCTTTGTGGTTGATAGAAGTTAAATTAGGTAGAAATTGATTCTTAGGAAGTTATTAGGCATCTGAAATGTTCAGTGCCAAGTTACTGTTTATATTTTATAAAATATAAACAATTTTATATTACTTTTTAAAAATATATTTTATTTACTATTTTTATTTTATGTGTATGCATGTATTGCCTGCATGTAGGTAAGTGCACCCATGTTGTACAATGCCTACGGAGGTCAGAAGAGGCTGTTGGATCCCCTGGGATTGGAGTTAGGGACAGTTGTTACCTGCCATGTGGGTGCTAGGATTCGAACCTGGGTCTTCTGCAAGAACAACCAGTGTTCTTAATCGCTGAGCCATCTCTCCAGCCCCCAATTTTATATTACTTTTATATTGCTGTTTACACCCTATGAGGTCATTTGCCTTTGCCTGACATAAACAGATGATGTCACTTGTTTTACTGTCTCCAGGGATGTGTAAAACGACCCAATCCCATCACAGGCATGTTCACAGGGACACTGGTGTCTGGAGCTGCCATTAGGCTTGTAGCTAATGGACTAAAAATATGTGAAAATGAAAGACAGAAACAATAATCCCAGTTAAGACCAGATTTACGACTATGATCATTTACTTTAAAGACTGAGCTGAGCTATTAACTCAGAATATGTCACATCACATTGTATTCAAAGTCAGGAGAAACTAAGGAGAAAGTCCAACTGCCAGTCTAATTTGAATGTGGAAGGACTGTGGTCTTAGAACTCTTACTGACACTCTTCAAAAGGACCCTTAGAAGCTTCCATTCTTGACTACTGTCTTAGCTGTGTCCTCTTCCCTGTGCCTATCACTATTTCTAATGCAAGTATACCACCAAGCAGGCTACCACACCTATCAGTCCAGCTGTACCAAATAAGGATATGGAAATGGACTCCCAGTAGTTAACTGACATCTAGTTTGGAGCCTCTGACAGTCTCCCTTGGGGAAAATGCCTAAGTGACCTGGAACAAAATGGATGTCAGCAGTTGCTGCTAGTGTTCTGAGAGGTCATCACTTGCTCATTACTGCACTCGGGCAGGATTAAACAGACTGACTGACAGTCATGTAATAACTGTGCTGGCTATCTGTCATGTGCTTGGCTGCCCACCATCTGAAATTCCTTTTCCTAGCAGAGTCTCAGTGAGAGGCAAAGCTGGCCAGCTATGACAGATGCCAAGATATGCTACATGCTGTTCCCCAGCTTCCTTGGGAGCAGAGAAAGGAACAGGAGCCTGGCTAGCTGATTGTACCTGCCCAGGATTTGTAAGCAGTGATCAGGTCCACATAGAAACAGAAGATAAAGTGCTCCAGGAAGGCAGATGGGACAACAGTATTTATGACAATGGCAGAGTCAGGGCCAGATGTGACCATACTTGGGTAGAAGGCCCTGACCTTCATGCACTGGCTCTGTGGCTTGGTACTGCCCATGGTCACAGATAAGCAGTCTCCATTTTAGATTTTGATGCTTTTTGGTATTTTTCCACATTCCTAGAGATTCTGTGAATTTCTGAATAACTTTCCAGTAAATTTCCTTATAGCCTAAATCCAAGAAAGTTTCAGTTGCTTGTCTCTAACAGATAAGTAATTGCTGGTTTGGATAAAAGCAGCATCCTGCATTCTCAGAAAAAAAAATTATAATAAAAGCGTTAATATAATGGGAACTGAATGCCTCTATAGCATACAATTCTAGAAAAAGCCCAGAAGTTACCTCCTGCTCGCTACAAAAAGGGACAAAGTGACGGAGGCACTGATTTGTTCACAAGCTTATACTTTGACAACCTGCTGCCATCTTGAAATTTCAAACATTTTCAACAGTTCAAAGATGTTTACTCTCTAAGGAGTTCTACAAATGTATCCCAGACCAAAAAGATAAATGAATCACCAAATCTTGAACAATGGTTTATGGAATGACCTTTTGAGTGGGCTGTTCTGATCAGGACACACTATTTGTTGTTTGTTAAATATGAGAGTACTCTTCATGTAAACATTAACAAAGACAGAATACATTTTGTGATTTTTTTTTCTCAAAAATCCCTTCTGTTTCTGTACTTTGATGTATTGGTGAAATTATAGAATTGCTTTTCTGAACTAGAAAACTAGCACCTAAAAATTGATTACTGTCACCATTTAAGATCGCTATCTCTGTGCTCATATACATTCTTTTGATGGGACATCCTACTCGTGTATATACACACTTATGCGCAATCGTTTTCTCAAGAGGTCTGGCCTTTCTTTTTTTCCACATAAAAACTGTACTGCACTCTCAAGATGCAGGCAGGCAAGGCTGCGTTCAGCCACAAGCTCAGTACAGTAGCTCATGCCACGTTCCTTCGTCTATTCCACAGCATTTGGGGCTAGGAAAGTCCTTTTGTTATTACTGGAACAAAATATGCATTTTAATTGTACATTTCAGTGGCCATAACCATGTTTATCATGATATGAAATATGACTATCCTCCATCTTCAGAACTTTTGATAGTTATTCTTCCACAGAAACTTTCTAGCCTTAACAATTCCCATTCCCACCACCCCCAGGCACTGGAAGCCACTATTTATTTTCTGTCTCTGTGAACATTTGCACACATCCATGATCCCAGCACTACAGAGACTAGAGCAGGATGATGGAGAATTCGAAGTGAGCTTGGGTGACACACATAGTTAGACATTTCCTCAAAACAACAACAGCAAACTAAAAAACCAAGTGAGATGAAAAAAAAAAAATCCCCCAAATTCACATAAGTGGAATCATGTAGTTTGCCTTTTTGTGTAGATCTATAATTACATTCTTAGCATTTTCTTAGTTACTCATTTAAAACTCTATTTTAATGGCTGACTATATGCAACAGGTGGATATATAACAATTTAGCTTCCTTTCTACTCTTATTTAGGTCTTCTAACTTTATTGTGGATAATGCATCATATACATTGTCATACACTATCATTTACATTGACTTTCAATAGTCCCAACCACTAAGTCCAGTATTTATTATTTCCATTTTACAGATAAAGAAATTGGCGTTAACTCCCTTGCCCAGAGCCCCATGGTTAGTAAGTACAGTAAGGTTGTCAGACCTGTTTGCCTACATGCAGCCCTCCCTATTTTGGGTTGGGATACCTATCACCTGTCCCAGGGTTTCCTTGCATTCCTTTTCCAGCAGACATTGACACAAAGGCACCCCAGGCCGTAACTCTTCATTTCAGAATCGGGGGTGGGTGGGGGATTTCCATCCAGAAAGATTTCCTTTTATAGTTGTTGGCGAGGGCTAAAATGTATGTGGGGAATAAAGTATCTTATTGCTTTAATAAAAATTAATGTCACACATCTTTAAACTTGAGGTTAATTTCTCTGTAGAATTTTCTAAAAATAAACATCAGTTCTAAAAGCAGAAAAAAGAAAGATAAAGGGAAAGGCATGCTGCCCTGTACGTTCAGAGGAAGCTCCTTCAAAAGTATGTGGCTCGGCTCACAGGGCTGCAGAGATCTCCAGGGCTGCAGGCGTGTAGAGCTAGGTGCCACAGTCAGAGGGACCTACCACAGCACCCAAGCTATCTGTCATCCTTATGTCCTAGCCTCCCCATTAGAGATGGAAATATTCATGCAGCCTGATAGGGCTGCTGAGAGAGCTAGAGCTAACATAATTTAAAAAGAAAGAAAGCGAGAACACAAATGCAAGGCACCCTGACAGGTGTTGAGATAACTGTGAATGGATTTAACTCTCATCCACATGCAACACTGCAGGATGACACAGGGGGAGACACACCTCTGGGGGTGACATGGGCTAGAAATTAACAGAGACAATATTCAGTTTGACGTGCCAATAAAGGCATAAAGAGAGACAAATAGGACCAGAAAAAGAAGTCCCCATGCCATATTCTAGCTCACACAACATGGAGCAAAGAAAGAGTGTTGAAAGCTACAAGAAACCGTGTCCCATCTAAAGGTGGGCCCACCAGAATAACAGCTGCTTTTGCAATGGAGACATTAAAACCTAGAAGAGATGAAAATAATACATTTCAAGTACTGAAAGACCACTGCCAGCAACCCAAAGTAACGCATGTACTAAAAGACACATGGACACACGGAGCACTGTGCTCTCATACTCAAGAACAGCATTGTAAGTGGGACACTGCCTGAGGAAGTTTCATCTTGAGTTACCATGGGAGAAGGGCATTCTGAGAGCACTCATTTTCGTTAAGTCATTTCCTTTTCAAAAAATATTTATTTTCTTTTATATGTACTGCCTACATGTGTGCAAGTGCACCTGTGTTGTACAATGCCCATGGAGGTCAGAAAAGGGTGTCAGATCCTCTGGAACTGGAGTTACAGATGGTTGGTAGCCACCATGTGGGTGCTGGGACTCAAACCTGGGTCTTCTTGTAAGAGTGGTAAGTGCTTTTTAACCACTGAGCCATCTCTCCAGCCCCTTCATTAAACCATTTCTTCCTCATGGCTGCAGAATGAGGATGAATGTATTTGGATTTGAGACTACCTAGAAGGCCTGAATGTTCACTTAATGTGTGCGTGAGTGCATGTGTGTAAGGGTGGTGCATGTGTGTGTGTGTGTGTGTGTGTGTGTGTGTGTGTGTGTGTGTAAGGGTGGAAGAAGAATAAATTGATTCTATTCTAGAAGAGAACAGATAGGACTAGATCTTGGGTGTTTCAAAGGGGCAGTGTTCAGAGCCCACATAATACCAGTGTTTCCGAATAACAGCAGGGAAGGCTAATAGTGAGCTCTTTTCTCTTGCAAGGATATGGAGGGGGTTTGAGAACCACTAGCCAAGGATGTGGCCAAAGAGATGTCTCTTAGTGGGTGCATGTCTAAAGACAGCACAGATGAGAGTATAAGGAAGGGGGCAGAGCAATCAAAATGCCTGTTTCACTTTTGTATTGGTCCTGAACTGAGCCACAGTGACTCAGAACCAGGAGCTCCACGGCTCAGATTCTCTCGTCCTATGACTTTTTCAAAGCTCATTGAGGCACACAGACAAGGCTAGGACTATGGCTCCTAAATGTCTCCAATCCTTTTCTAGTCTTCTTCCTTCTTCACCAAAGCAGCGGGAACAGTATATGCAAAAGGGCCAGAAAGCTATGCAGCAATGTTGCCTTTTCCTTTAATGCAGTTGCAGCCACTCTGGCTATCCCATTTAGCTCTTTGTAGCTTAGCTTTCTCTCTTGTCAAAGGAACAGAACATCCTTCTGGATCAGCACCTCAAAGAGACCTGCCAGTGCAGCACCACCTTACTCTGTAGGAGCCCACTGGAGGTCTGCTTTAGCGTAACCCAATGACAAACCACTGAGTGAAGCAAAAAGCATGGGAAGGATGGAGCCAGTTGTATCAGCAGCCTTTTCCTGTAGAAAAAGATCTTATAAACTTCTGTAGTAAAATCTACTGCAAAAAGACATCACAGAATGTAGAAACATTCCTGGCTGAAAGAGAAGAACAACGTTGCACCAACAGTAATACAATATACAAGTGACAGTGCTGGTAGTGTGGGTCTGTATGCTCAAATAATGCCAAATCACTGATTTATCCAAGTTGGCCCAGCATGGACTCTCTCACAGTGAACCCAAAGGTGTCATCAGAATACGTGTGCAAATGGGTGCGTGGCTGCGCCAGGGCCACATTTCGAAGCCCATAGTCAAATATGACTATGGGTTACCCACTATTCTTCTCTGCCAGGATGTAGAGTGACTCCCTAGCCACTGTCTCCATATTAAATAGGAGGAATGATTAAACTAACTTGCATAGTGTCATGACTTACCAAGAACTGGCTATAATTTAACCTTGCATTTCACAGCCCACTTGCATTTGCGATTTTGGGCAAATGACTAACACAGGGAGGTCATTTTAAGCAAAATTTTAGAGGAAACACTGCTCACATGCATTTAATCCCAGCACCCAGGGAACAGGCAGGCAGTGCTGCTTGGTGAGGCCCTGGCCTCAAACAACTAAACCACCACCCTCTCCCAAAGGAGAACCAACAGGGGCTAAAAAACCAAAGGATTTAGAAAACACAATCTGTCAACAAGTTAGTCCATATTATGCTAACTTTGGAAGCAGATGAGCCCTGAGGATGTACATACAAATAAAGTAATCTAGAAGGTCCTCAAAGCTACATGCATGCTCTGAAGGGAAAAATAAAGGTTAAAGTCTACTTTGTAAAAATTTCCAATGTAAACTATCACTCCTGTTAGTTTAACATGTCCTTTTTAGATTAAACACACATGCTCACATTTAAACAGTCATGTCCATAATAGGCTCATGAAGAACACGAGTAACTGCTATCAGCACATTGCAAGAATAATCTGTCACAAATAAAGATAATGAATCAAGCTACTAAAACTATCACCCTCAACAGGAAGTCAGAGACATCCAAAACAATTCTTTTATGTTAGGACTGTCAAAAATAATCTTAATGTGAAATTAAGGAGAATTTTGCTATTTATATAATCTCTGAAAATGATGTAAAGACAAACTATTGTCACATTTACCCAAGTAAGAGCTTTTGGTCTGCACAAGCTTAAACACAGGTGCAAGAACATTGGTGAACTTAGTTTCACAGACACACTCATGTTGAGAATGTCTGGTTCAAAACTACACTGAGGAATAATACATCACAACTTTTCCTCAGATTTACTGAACTTTTATAGTGGGAAGTTCTCTGGTCTTTAAATGGCAGATATTAGTCTTCATTTGAACCTTGATTCTTACTACCATCTGACTTGCTTAATGAATACCGAATAGTCAATATTTCGACAGTGATATCTTTCTGGTGTGTTTATGTATATGTGTGCCCATGCACATGCATGGGTATAGATATGGAAGTCAGAGGTCAATTTATGGTATCATTCCTTAGGTGACACCCTAGGATGCTTTTAGAGAAAGGATCTCTCACAAGCTTGGAAGTTGGCTAGTCAGGTTTTATTGGACTTTCTAGCTAGGAGTCCTGTAGGATTCTTGTCTTTGGCTCTCCATTGCTGGAATGATAAGTGTTGCCACCATGCGCAGTTCTTTGTACATGGGCTCTGGGGATCAAGCTTGGGTCCTCAGGTTGCTGCAGAAGGCACTGCACTGACTGGGTGATCGCTCCCAGATCCGAGGTATGTTTAAAAATCTTTAAAGTTTCATTTATTATTATTATATATGAGTGTATGGTGTATGTGTGAGTATAGGCATGTGAGTGCCATGGTTTTTTTTTTTTTTTTTTTTTTTTTTTTTTTGTGTGTGTGTGTGTAGATCAGAGAATGACTTTCAGGAGTTGGTTCTCTCCACTGTGGGACTAAGGATGAACTCAGGTCATTAACTTTGTGCAGCGAGTGCCTTTCCTTGATGAGGCATTTAGCCTATCCTCTGGGCTATCTTTTTTGAACCTAATATAAAATAGGGGGTGTTAGGGACTGGAGAGCTGGCTCCAGCAGTTAAGAACATCGTTCTTGCAGAACCATGTGGGTTCGAATCCCAGCACCCACATGGCAGCTAACAACTGTCTGTAGCTCCAGTTCCAAGGGATCCAACAGCCTCTTCTGTCCTCCGTGGGCACTGAATGACACGGGTGCACTTACCTACATGCAGGCAATACACACATACACATAAAATAAAAAGAAAATAAAATAATAAAAATAAAATAGGGGGCGTTAATCCTTAGCTATTTCCTTGAAACAGATACCAACAGGTCTGAACTGGTACAGATTTGTGTATATTGGCATTTGGGAAGCAAAGCTGAAAGCAAGGATTATAGGAGCATCTGCACAACACACAGTGTCACAATGGATGTAGCAGCCACCATAGCTGAGGCCAGCCAGCATTTGTAGTTCAACCAGGAGGGGACAGCAAACAAATAACCGCAACGACAAAAAAACCAGCTCAGCTAGGCCTGGTGGACCACAGCTTTAATCCCAGCATTCTGGAGGCAGAGCAGGTTGATCTCTGTGAGTTCAAGTCCAGCCTGGTCTACATAGTGAGTTCAGAACAGCCAGGCTACACAGTGAGACCCTGTCTCAAAAAAACAGCTACACAGTGAGACCCTGTCTCAAAAAAACAATCTAAATCAAACCAACCCAAATAACTATATCCCATAAACCAAGAGCTTGGAATGACTAACAAACAGTAAGTAATCTGGATGGTAACATTGAACCAAAGAGAGGAAACCCTAATACAGACAAGTCAGTTCAAATCTTGACACTGGAAAACTGTGGCTGCTTCCAAAATTCCCTAGGTCAGGCATCACCTTCCATTTGGCTAAGCAAACCATAACCTCGGGAGTTACACCTGCCAATCTTTTGTTCCTTAGCCCCTACTTCAATTTATCACTAAATCCTCTTGATTTCTGCCTTACTTGTATTTACTTTTACTGCACTATCTTAGTCTGGTCTTCCATCGCTTCCCCTGTGATGTGGTGCAACATTCTAATTTGGAAAATACTCAAATTCTCTACTCTAACATAATCAAAGAAAATGTTTCGTAAGAAATTTCTTCAGTTAGCTCTTGCTCAAGACTCTAGTGTGGCCTTCAGGGCCTTGCTTCCCTAGTCCCTGGTCTTCTGTAGGACCAACACTCAGGTTTTTCCAACAGGTGACTGTCTTTCCTGGAATATTCTCTTTCTGATGCTGCTCTAATTAACATATCTTCACTCAACTCACCCTGCCTGCCTGTAGGACTATACTTTTACCACCCTGGGACTTGAGTTTGTAACACATCTTTTGTTTATCTTGTCATGGGTAAGGTGTGCATGTGTGTGTACAGTTGCAGATGCTCGTGTGTGTTTGTGTGTGCGCACGCATGGGCAGGCCCAGGGATGATCTTGTAAGTCATCCTCCACGATGATAAATCGTCCTCCATTGCTCTTCTACCTTATTCTTTGAGGGTCTCCTATTTATTTATTCATTCATTCATTCATTCATTCATTCATTCATTCATTCATTCATTCATTTTTAAACAAGAACAAAGGACTTTATTCCCATGGGGCATTGGGCAGGTCTTTGTAGGGCGGAACTGGAGCAGGTTCTGATGGGAGGAGGCCTCTATTTGCCAGCGATGAGCAGGTTCCGCAGGACCACGATGACGGGAGTCCCCTCGCAGGAACATCTTGGAGATGTAGCAGTCCTTGCTGACGGGCTTGGACTTCTTGCCCTTCTCACTCTTGGGGACCTCGATCCACATCTCCTTCACGTTCTCCAGCACCATGTTGCAGTGCCTGTTGAAGGCCTTCACCCGGCCCAGGAGTTTGTTGTTCCAGCACTTGATGAATACTTGCGTGTTGTTCTCGACCAACTGTGTGAGCACGGAGAGGGGACCTGTGTTAAATTCCTCCTCCTCCCGCTTCTGCAGTTCCTCTGGGGTCATCTCACTCTTGGGTTTGTTGAGGAGGTTCATGGTGTAAGGTTCCCTCGCAGATCACTGCAGTTTCCACTGCCTTGCTTTGGTCTCCAAGTGGAGCAAGAGGAAGGCGGGACTTCTGCTCAAGGTAGGGGCTCTTAATCAAACCCAGAGCTCATAGATACTAGTCCTGTACAGGAGCTTGCTTAGGCTAGACTTTATCTCTGCTTCGAGGCTGGAATTACGGATGAGGCATGTGGTTTGAGGGATTTGAACTCTAGTCCGCTGGCTTGTATGGCAAGCACCGTAACTGCTGAGTCACCTCCTTAGCCTCCTGAAGCATGTCTTTATGAGGACTACTGACCCATTTTACTTTTTTTCACTAGAATGTAATTCTAGGAGAAAAACTACTTCAATTTTGCTTTCCACCATCATATTTCAAATGCCCAGTAATCCTTAGAATGTAGGAACTTACAAAATGTTCTTGGATGTCACCTACTGAAGGCTAAGTTATCTTGTGACTTCAGACTTCTCAGACTAATTACCACATACAAAGGTCTGTCCCTGTGGGAATTCCCTGTCTGCAAAGACCTCTAGGAAACCATCCCTTCCACATCTTTACAAGTCCCCTGCTATTGAAGGAATAGGACTCCAGTATCACACACACTGTTTCATAATCTTCAGCAGGTCTCTCTGTTAGAACGTGAGCCTACACCTTTAGGTCCATTCACAGAAACAGAGAAACAAACTAGAAAACCTGCGTTCAGGAAGCTCTCAAATTTGAGCCCAGCTTGAGCTACCTAGTGAGTTCTAGACTACCCTGGGTTATAGACAGATCTTGTCTCAAGATCTTGAGACCAGAATCGGGTGTTGAATCCGCAGGAACTAGAGTTACATACAATTGTTGGCACCATGTGGGGGCTGGTTACTGTGCCGGGTCCTCTGCGAGAGCAGCCAGTGATCTTTACTACTGAGCCATCTCTCCAGCCACGTTGTCTGTAAATTTTTTACGTGGGGCACTTGCTCTCTGACTATGGGAAAGATTGAAAACTAAAAGTAACAACAAATCATACCTATTCTATTATCTCTTCAAATTTCTTTATATTATTCTTCTCCCTTTGCCCATATACCATGAGACATCCAGTTCAAGTAGAAACCGTAATTTATATAGCTTATTTACAAAGCAATATTGTTGCTTTCCTCCCATCCATGAAAATCACCGAACCTTCTAATACAAACAGGAAACAGTGAAATGAAAGCAATGCCACACATCAATAAACAGGAATTACTATACTTCTAACTTTATTTTTTAGTCTTTCTGAGACAAGGTCTCCATGCAGCCCCACTGTCTTGGACTTGCTATAGAGACCAGACTGGCCTCAATTTCACAGAGCTCAGCCTGCCTCTGCCTCCCAAGTGCTGGATTAAAGGCATGCACCATCACGCTCTATTAAGCAGGTATGATGGACTTCTACTGGATATCAAATAATAATCGAACTTGCTCTATTTCCAAACTAACTCAAACCCCATGGTTAGACAGAACTATAAATTCTTCATTGACTGATGGGCCCCATTTCCTCTGGGATATGCCATCAATGTTTGTGTTCTGTCTTTCTGTGATAGTACCAAGGGTTGTAAAATGGCTTTATAATGGCAGCTCCCCTTTGACTGACACCTCAGAAAGCTCATGCTTTTAGATACATATTTCAGAGATATGGAGAGAACTCTGCTTACTAGATATGCTATAGAAAGGACTAGCTCTGGAAAATTCCAGGCATTTATGAAACATGTACCAAATTATACCAATCGATGTCAAATCATCTAGGCTTGAGAAAAAAAATGAATAACAAGGAAGAGTTAAAAGTTTTAAGCTTTGCACCATAGCATGTTAATTTAAAATTAAGGGGTTAATGATAAGCACTAATGTGGATCCTGGTTAGGCATAGTTACCAAAAGTCGCAACCACAGCTTAGGTCCCTTTATCTCTCCCAAGACAGAGTTCTTCCTTTCATGGAAGTGAGACAGTATAAAATTTGCTTCACTAAGGGAACCCCACAAGGAAGCAGGAACATGAAAAAGGGTGTTTCCCAGTGAGGACACAGGAGCTTAGCACTGTTCTAAGATTCCACTTGGAAAGAGGATGAACATTACACAGGGACAATTCTTGATGTTACTAAAAAACTTCAAAAGAAATAACATACTAATTTTCTTTATTTATTATTTTTACTTTATGTGTAGGAGTACATTGCCTACATGTGTGTAAGTGCACCCATGTCCTGCAATGCCCATGGAAGTCAGAAGTGGGCAAAGGATTCCCCTGGAACTGGAGTTATCCATAAACCTCCTTCATGGAAGTTGTTAGCTGCCATGTAGGTGCTGAGAATGAACCTGGGTCCTCTGCTCAGTGCTCTTAACCACTGAGCTATCTTTCCAGCCCTATAACATACTAATTTTCTAAGATATGACTTAGAATAACTAAATTAGTGCTTGAATGTGTTAGCAACTAGTACTGATTTATCTAGTCTTTAACTCAGCAGATATTTGTTAGCCACTGAGTATAAACCATGCCTCACAGTAAGAGCCGGGTACATAACTCTAGCTCAAACAGACAAGAAGTTTAGTAGATCTCATCTGTCACCCTTGGATAAGTGCTTTGAAATTTGAAGTTAAAGTAGAAAATTTGGAGATTAACATCTCTATTAAGTGTGCACTTCTTCATTGATTTCTGGTTGCTAATACAACTTTTCTTTTCTTTTGGGGGAAGCTTTCTCCTCAGTAGTTCCAGAAACCTGTGAGCTACAGAAATGGCAAGGTACACCTGATAGCACAGCAGTGGCACTGATGTAGAGAGAGAATGGAATATTAGAGAAAAGTAAAGATTTTGATCCTTGTTTTCTCTCTGTCTCTGTCAGCAAAGTTCAGCTGATAAGTTTGTGGTTAGAACGCTGACACAACTAGAACAGCTGGCCTTGTGTCCTGATGAACCTTCCTCAGTTGTTTGTCTCAGATTGACTGGACTTAGAGGATTATGAAAAGGGGATGTAAACTTAGGAGGGGGGGTTCATTGGAGGAACATGTGGGAAACGCTGGAACAGGGAGAGGGGATGGATATGCCAAAATAAGTTGTATATATGTTTGAAATTCTCAGAGTGAATAATAAAAAAAAGTCCCAGTTAGTTTGAATTACAGTCTTGAAAGCATTGACCTAAAATACTATTTTTAGGAATAAGGCTATCTATTGTATTTAAGGTCTTACTGCAAGAGGAAACATTGTTTCACCTGCTATTTTCTTTTCTCTGTAACAAGAGTACAGAAATTATAACACTGCAAAAAATTTTTGGAGACCTACACAACATGTAGTCCTGATAGGAGGTAGGTGTGCCAGTGAGCACAGAAATTTCCTAAAGTTCCAACTGTTATGAGAAAAAAATTATTTATATGGAATTTCTTCTCTACAGTAAGACAGAGCCAGGAGCCAAGTCAAGGAACAAAAAGGGACCATACTGTTTGAGCACCACCCTGTAAGGTACTACATGGTGAGGATCAAGGACAGCCACTTAACTCAGGAAAATTCAGTATGTTATATGCTTCTCATTTTATAGAGTTCAGTTATTTACCCGGTACCACATATAGATTAACTTATCTGTAAGATTTAAAACTACAAAACTACTTGCAAACCTCATACAGACACACATCAAAAAGATCATCTGCCATGATAAAGTTGGCTTTATTCCAGAGATGTGGGGATAATTCAATATATGTAAGTAAACGTCGTAAATCGTATAAATGGACTCAAAGACAAGAGCCACATGGTCATCTCAATAGATGCAGAGAAGGCCTTTGACAAAATTCAACATGCATTTATGTTCAAAGTCCTAGAGGGAATTGGACCGGAGGAAACATACTTCAACATAATTATAAAGCTATATACAACAAACCCACACCCAACATCATTCTAAATGTAGAAAAACTGGAAGCATTCCCATTAAAATCAGGAACCAGGCAAGGATGTCCACTATCTCCACTCCTTTTAAATATAGTACTTGAAAATCGTGCTAGAGCAATAAGACAAGAGCAGGAAATTAAAGAAGTACTAATTGGAAAAGAGGGAAAATTATCCCTTTTGCAGATGATACGATATTATATCTAAGAGATGCCAAAAGTTCTAGAAGAAAACTCCTAGAAATGATTAACCCTTTCAGTAAAGTGGCAGGTTATAAAATTCATCTACAAAAACAAGCAGCCTTTCTATATACCAGTAACAACTGAAGAAAGAGTACATGGAAACCCTCCCATTCACAATAGCCTCAAAAAGAAAAAAATCTTGGAATAAACCTGACCAAGGAAACTAAAGACCTCTATGATGAAATTTTTAAATCTTTAAAGAACGAGATGGAGAAAGACACCAGAAGATGGAAGGACCTTCCATGTTCATGAATTGAAAGAATTAATATTGTGAAAATGATCATTCTACCAAAACCTATTTATAGGTTCAGTGCAATGCCAATCAAAACCCCCATGACATTCTTCATAGAATTAGAAAAAAAAAAAGATGAGTACATGCAATTTCAGCCACTTGACATTTGACAAAGAGGCCAAACACACTCACTGGGGGAAAGAGTATCTTCAGCAAGTGCTGCTGGCAAAACTGGATTTCTACCTGTAGGAGAATGAAACTAAACCCCTATGTTTCACCTTACATAAAAGTCAATTTCAAATGGATCAAAGACTTCAATGTGAAACCTGAAACTCTGAAACTGTTAGAAGAAAACATTGGCAATAACCTACAAGATATAGGTGTAGATAAGGATTTTCTAAACCGGCTATCAATTGCTCAGGAAACAAAATCAAGAATCAACAAATGGGACCTCATTAAACTAAGACACTTCTGTATATCATAAGAAGCAACCAAGGAAGTGAAGAGAAAACCCACAGAGTGGGAAATAATCTTTACCAGTGAAGCATCTGACAGAGGTTTAACATCCAGGATATATAACAAACAAAAAAACAAAGAATCAAAAAAGGAAGTAACCCAATTAACAGATGGGCTACGGATCTGAACAGAGTTCTCCAAGAAGAAATAAAGACAGCTAAGAGCATCTTAAAAGATGTTCAACATCGTTAGTAATTAGGGAAATGCAAATTAACACTTCAAGATTTAACATTACCGAAGTGAGACTGGCTAAGATCAAGAGAACAAATGATACCAAATTTTGGAGAGGATGTAGGGAAAGGGGGATGTTCATTCACTGCTGGTGGGATTTCAAACTCCTGCAAACCCTATGGAAAGCAGTGTGGAGAACTCTTAAAAGACTAAAAAACGTACCATTTGACCCAGTTATACCACTCCTTGGCATATACCCAAAGGACTCACCATATTGTAGAGGTACTTGTACATTCATGTTTGTTGCTGCTCTTTTCATAATAGCTAAGAAATGGAAGCAACTTAAGCATCCCTCAACTGGATAACGAAAATGTGGTTCATTTACACAATGGAGTTCTACTTGGTGGTAAAGATGAAATCATGAAATTTTTAGGTAAATGGATGGAATTAGAAACTGTTATACTAAGTGAAGTAACACAGACTCAGAAAAACAAATGATGTATGTTCTCCTTCATATGTGGCTCCTAGCATCAATCCTTATAAGTGAGTGCATATCCTGATGTAACTCCGGGAACTAGGAAAATGAAAAGAAACCAGGAAGATAAAGGGAAAGAAGGAACCTGAGAGAGAAGAATAGGAGATCGGCATTACTAAAGGATAAATGGATAAAAATGGGGTTATTTACATGGGAGGGGGTGTTATACAAGGAAACTTGGGGATAAAGGGAAAGAAAGAGAAAGAGAGGTGGGCCATAGAAGACTGGTATTATCAAGGGAGAAATGGGGAAAATAGGGACATTTTAAGAGGGGAAACCATGGCAGAAAGGAGAGAGACAGAGAGAGAGAGAGAGACAGAGAGACAGAGAGAGGGAAAACCATGGCAGAAGGGAGAGACAGAGAGAGAGAGACACAGAGAGAGAGAGAGAGAGACAGAGAGACAGAGAGAGAGACAGAGAGATAGACTATTACCAAGTACCACAGCTGGTCACACAAGAACACTGTCTACGAATTTCCCAGTCCTAAGTGACACATCTATATATGCAACCTCTACACCTAAGGCTCATGGAACATAGAACAGGGGTAAAGAAGAGGACACTAATGAATCTCTCAGTTTTCATTAATCATGCTCCCTCATGCAACAGGGGGCCAGGAACACAAAAGGTCACAAATGGTCAAAGCATAGAGATCAAGAGTTTGCTGAATGATGGTTCTTGGACAGGACCCCTTTGTTAAACTTCACCCACCCAAGGCTCATCATGGAAGATGAGGTGGAAAGACTGTAAGAGCCATGGAGAAAATGCATGATCATGGACCATGGAAACAGAGTCATACAAGCTCCTGGGACCCTGCTCATATGATTCTATGATAATGGTGTTAGCATACACAAATCCCATGTAAACTCAGGCAGATAAAAACCCAGCATAGAACTGGGGAAATGAACAGCAGACCCCAATCTTAGCTGAGGAAACATTGGCAAGTGATTACTGCTGGGTGAAGAAGAGTTTATCTTCCTAAAACAAGGGACTCTAGATAGGCTGACTAGACCTCAGTGGATAGACTGGCACTGGGGAATGTCTGGGGACACTGAATTGGCACAGTGGGCCTTAACAGGGATGACAGTATATGGGCTTCAGTGAGGAGGGCAATGGGAGGGTGCCAGTGGGGGGCGAGGTTATGAAGATGATTGTTGGAGATGCTCTGTATGGAACACACAAAAATTCAATAAAAACAAACTTCACCCACCCAAGGCTTAGGGATGCACTGGAAGGGTGAAGTTTAAGTTTTTGTTTTAAAGACCTATAAAACTTGTAAGAGAACACATAAGAAGATCTTTGTGATACTGAGTTACAGAAAGATTTCTTTCTTTCTTCCTTATGTTAGCGTGTGTGCATGCACGCGCGCGCATATGCGCACAAACATGTATGCATGAACAAAATGCTTCATTACCGAGCTAAATCTCTAACTTGAGGCCATGTTAGGCCAAGATTTCTTAAGACAGGATATCAAAAGCCTGAATCATAAAGAACAAACTGTATATAATTCGTGTTAGGACATGAAAAAACAAGGCAGAAACTGGAGAAAATATTTGTAAATCATATATTTTATAAAGGATTCATGTACAAACAAAATAAGATGACTTCTTGCAATTCAGTGTAAAAGCCCAACAGAACTGAAAACGGTTCTTTTCACCAAAGAAAACATATAGTGTGTAAGCACTTGAAAAGATGCTTAAGTAAATATATATTAAATTCACATGAGACACCATTACACATTCACTATAATGCTTACTATGGACAAAACTAAAAACAGGTGCTGGCAAGGATGTGGAGAAAGGATAATCCTTAAATGTGGCTGCCAGGAATGCAAAATGATACAGCTACTTTGGAAATAGTTTGACAACTTTTTATGAAAGTAGACATGTACTTATCACGTAAGTAGTCTCCCTCAGAAACTTTTACTCAGGAGAAATAAAAACCCAAGGACCCGAAAGTTAATGCTCATAGTTGCGTTATTTGTAATAGTCACAAACTGGAACAATCCAGATGTCCCCTAACTGACTAACCATAAAGAAATGTTATTCATACGATGTAATATTGGTGGAAAACACTAAGGGAAATTGACAGAGCACTTGTACCTAGCATGTAAAAAGAATGATGAGTCAGTAATCCAGCTCATATTTCTCTTCCATAATAAGATGTCTGCAAACACTGGAATTGCAACGATCTCTGAACTTAATGTTAGTAACTTTCACCAGTTATTTTTCTTTTTAAAATATTCATATCAGCTCCTGGTAAACAGTAAGAGGGCTAATAGGAAGCCAATGTGAAAGACCATGCAAGAATGAACTAGACGGGGCCTGACTTCCCAAACCCAAAGAGCTCTCTTGGCCAAAAGAAATGAGTTAGTGCAGTGAGATCACTAGGACATGTACATGAAGTCGGTCTCTCTGTCTTGTTTCTCTCTGCCCCTCACCTCTCTACTGTGGTTCAAGAATAACTGTTCCCTCCTACTCATGGCCCTGCTACAAGGAC
Organism: Nannospalax galili; assembly: GCF_000622305.1. Taxonomy (NCBI): domain Eukaryota; kingdom Metazoa; phylum Chordata; class Mammalia; order Rodentia; family Spalacidae; genus Nannospalax; species Nannospalax galili. The sequence continues at coordinate 3,613,229 of NW_008332644.1, read as the reverse complement.
ACCATCTTTGGGCTTACCCAGAAGCCAAACCATTCAGATGCCTGTTTTGTACTTTGAACATCCAATATTGTCAGCTAAATATACCTCTTGCTTTACAAGCAGCATTTATCAACAAGTGTTTTCTTACGATGATTAGCTGCTCTGGCAAATGTCCATTCTAAAAGAACGAGAACTGGCTGCATGGGTATGCAGCATAGGCAGAAAATGTAAGTCAAGAGCATCCATCTTCAGCAAACACAAAAATGGTCCAGGATGGGATATGGGTTTCCAAGAGGAAGGTGGCTTCACTGACAAGAGGTTCTCTCTTGGTTAAGATGATATCTGCTTATCTTAGTTACTTTCTTATTGCTATGATGAAATACCATGATCAAAGGCAACTTATACAATAAAGAGTTTATACTGGCTTATGGTTGCAGAGGGAGTGACCATAATGAGGGAGGAATGGCAGTAGGTAGGTGTGGTGGCTGGAACAGGAAGCTGAGAGCTCACATCTTGAACAACAGACAAAAAATAGAGAAAATGAACTAAAAGTAGGGCAAGGCTATGAACTCTCAAAGCCCACCCCCAGTGACAACTCCTCCAGCACAGGTCCACCTAAAGATTCTATGACCTCTCCAAAAAGCAGTACCACCTGGGGACTATGGGTGCAAATGCTTGAGCCTATGGAGGACATTTCTCATTGAAACCACCGCATTGCCACTGTCATATTTACATAGCCAACTGACTTGAGACTACAGGGCACCCACAAACCTAGGACCCATTAGGGACCCAAAATGTTTACTTAGACCCCATGACATAAAAGGGTTATGGGAACAACTTTTTCTTGGTTGGTCAAATCTACTGAGTTAATTTCTTCAGTGTTAAAACTTTTAAAAAGGATCATTGTGTATATGTCTCTGCATATGTGTGTGTGTGTGTGTGTGTGTGTGTGTGTGTGTGTGTGAGAGAGAGAGAGAGAGATTGAGAGAGAGAGAAAGGGGGGAGGGGGGACAGAGAGAAAGCACAGGGGTGCATGTACCACAATCGAAATGTGGCAATCAGAGAATGACTTTCAGGAATCAGTTCACTGCTTCCACCAGGGCTTCCAGGGACTGAACTTGGGTCTTCAGGCTTGTGTGGCAGGTGGTCTTGTCCCTTAGGCCATCTTAGCCCTGGGCCATTTCCCTGGCCCCAATAATACACAGATCAGGCACATACCTGTGCTTGTCAAGCAGGGAATTGAGGGGTTTTCATCCCTGAGTGGCCTCCCATACCACATCCAGCAAATGCTACATTACCCTTGATGTACACAAAGCCATGAAGAGTAGACTTCCTGGAAAGCTGACAAAAATGGGGAGGAAAACAAATACCAGAATATAGAAATGCCCTGGATTAAGACACGGCTTATGTCAGAGACCGCAGGAAGCCTGGCTGCATCAAAGCTTCTACATGTGGGAAACAAGAAAGAACTTACTTTAGAGCAGGCATCACTAAGCTACTGAATCAAGATTTTCAACTCTGAGGAAAACACTTGGCATAAACATAGAGAAGCAGAATACTATAAGGTCTAAAAGCTACTAGGTCTACTTTACAGCAGACATGATGGTATGGCCACCATTTAACTAACCAAACAGCAACAAAGTTCTGAAGACACAGCTAACTTCAAATATCAAGAGCAGAAAAGGACAGTGTAAGCTAGATGGGCTGCCAAAAAGGAATTCATAGACTGAGGCCAATAACTTACAAAATATGACCTTCTGCCTTTAGTTTGTCAGGCGTTTAGCTTATTTTACCCAATTGATGAACCAGAGGGTGGAAAGTGCTTTGTTGCTGTTGTTTTGGGTTTTTTGAGACAGGGTCTCCCAGTAGCCCCAGCTAGCCTACATCTCAAAGACATCTGCCTGCCTCTGCCCTATGTGTTGGTGTGTGCCAGAATGCCCAGCCAAGGTGGGATTTTCTTTTTTTTTTTTAATATTTTAGAAAATATTTATTTTTATTTTATATGTATGCGTGCATTGCCTGCATGTAGTTAAGTACACCCGTGTCGTGCAATGCCTGAGGAGGATAGAGGAGGCTGTTGGATCCCCTGGAACTGGAGTTACGGACAGTTATTAGCTGCCATGTGGCTGCTGGAATTCGAACCCAGGTCTTCTGCAAGAACATACAGTGTTCTTAACCACTGAGTCATCTTTCCAGCCCCCAAGGTGGGATTTCAATTATTTTTTTTTAGTAGGGAAAATATCCAAGGCTGGAAAAGTCAAGTAAATTACTTATATTTGAGGGGGAAAAAAATACCTCAAAGAACCCCAGTTTCTCACAGTCCTCAAAAGCTAAAGCTCATGACTCACTCCAGAGCCATGAAGAACAAAAATATCATTGATGGGATAAATTTTTTTCTGTGTAGTTTCTAGGTGGTTGTGTTTCTTTCCCTGTGGCCAGTGACAAATATCATGTGCCTGCCCTAGAAGTATCTATGGCAGGGGACTGCCCGCCTTTCAAATGAGTACCAAGTGCATTCAGAGGGAAGCAATCACCACTCCAATGCTAGGGATCCCAGGCTCCCCAAAGGCTAAAGGCCCTGGGATCTCTGTGCTCATGCACTTCTTTTAGGTGCACAATTTTTGTTCCTACCAAAACAGAGAAAGACAAAAAAAAAAAAAAAAAAAAAAAAAAAAAAAAAAAAAAAAAAAAACCACTCAGACTGTGTTGACACTCCACAAGCTGACAGGTGGGATCACGCAGCACTGCACCTTCCATTATGTCCTCTGATAGTTGCAGACTGCTTTCTGAGGGTAAATGGCTGATTCATTCTGCAGGTGCACTGTTAGAGAAAAATTTCTGGGCATTTTTCTGGCTATCACAGGAGTAAAAAGTACCTTGGTGGAGAAATAAATTTCCTGCTGTCCCAAAGACTCTCTTTAGTGATCTAATCCCAGAAAAGCATCTTAGTGACTGACAATTTTATTCTCAAATGTGGAATAGATTGGCTCTTTAAATAAAGGAATATAACTTTCTAGGTTTATTTTTTTGTCAGGGTCTCACTATTCAGCCCCAGCTGGCTTTAAACTCACAATGTAGACCAGGCTGACCTTGCACTCACAATGATCTTCCTGCCTTTGCTCTGGAGTGCTGAGATAAAAGGTGTGTGCCACCATGCCCAGCCTGAATATAACTTTATTTTTTACCAAAGCATCAGGCTTCAAAGGGGACTATGTTGATAATTAGCTTGGAATCATTAAGTTTGGTATTCTGTATCTGGCTTTCATAGTTAAAAACTGAAATTGCAGTGCAACCTATGTGGTTATGGACCCTGAGAAGCCCCACGAGCAGCTGTCAGCAGGCAGGAGATTAGAAAGGGCTGATGAGTTGTGGCATCTGATTGAAGGTAAAAACCCTATGCAAGCTTGAACACAGGCAAGAAAAATTCTCTCGTACTTGAAGGAAGAAGCCTATTTGTTCTGTGCAGATCCTCCAGCAAATGGGAAAAGGCCTATCCAAGGAAGAGAGGGAGCTCTATTTTGCTCAAGGTATTAGCTGAAATGCTAAACTCATTCAGAAAAAGCTTTGACCAAATAGCCTGCATTTCAGTCAAACTGACATAAAATTAAGCATTATAATATTGGCCCATGACACTAAGTCTGTGGGTTTAGAAGACCCTTCACTCTGGTGCCAGAAAACCTGACTATGGCAAACTGTACTATGTTTTCTTACAAAGCTGCTCTTCTGTGCTGGTTCATGTGAATTGCTTTGTTAAGCACTCTGTTAGCAAGGCAGTGACACGAAGCTCCAGGTTGACTCCAAAATACCCTCTACTATGGTTCACAAGCAAGTCTGGGATTTCCAATTTGTTCAAATTTAATTGATTTTAAAATCTTTCAGTGGAGGTTGGAGAGATGGCTCAGTGGGTAAGAGCACTGGCTGCTCGTGCAGAGGACTCAAGTCCGATCCCCAGCACCCATATAGCAGCTGACAACTATTCATAACTCTAGTTCCAGAGGATCCAATGCCCTCTTCTGGCCTCTGCAAACAAAACACTCATACACATTTTTTAAAAAATCAAATATAATTACATTTGTTTCTATTCTTGTCATTCTTAAAAAATATTTTCAACCACATTTTAAACGTGTGTGTGTGTGTGTGTGTGTGTGTGTGTGTGTGTGTTTTGCACATGCACCATGATGTAAATGTAGAAGTCAGAAGACAACTTGAGGGAGTCTGGTTCACTCCTTCCACCATGTGGGTCCCAGGTATGGAACTCAGTTGTCAGGTTTGGTATCAAGTGCCTTCGCGGGCAGAGCCATCTCTCAGACTTCCATTCTTTTCATCCTTAACAAACAGACATATTAGCACAACAAAGCTGACTGAGTCAGTATTTCTTCATCCCCAGAAAGACCAAAATTCTGGACATATTCAGGAGCAATCTCATAAGGTTTTGACATATGTAGGACTATGGCTTGGGTCCCCGCGCTAACGCACTCTGTGAGAATGGGTAACAGCAGCACTGTCAGACAGGTTGAGCCCTGCTCTCTGACCTGCAAACTGATCTCTGTGGAAAGACCTGTCTGTGAAACACTCTGCTAAAAAAGTGATTCCCGAAACACAGCCCTAAGTCCTGACATACTCACCAGCTCCTCTGAATGAGGCCCAGGTGTATACTTACAAAGACTTACAGACAGAGCCCTGGTCTGGCCACAGTTAACCAAGTGCCTAGGCCCTTTTCCTGTGTGATTTTTATTACTTCCACATGAAACAGGCACCGACTCAAATACATGACCAAGTTAGATTATAAACAGGGAATAGTGATTCATGCCTGTAATAACAGTACTTGGGGGGCTGAGGCAAGAGGATCAGTGCCAGTTAGACACCAGCCTGGGCCACACAGTGAGCTGTAGCCCAGCCAGAGCATGGCAAAGCCCTGCCTTTCAATGTCACTTTTAAATCTCAAAGTTAGATTAATAAATGAAATAGTTTAAATCAGCATAAAGTGAGAAGCCAAGAAGGAATTCAAATTACCCAACACTGTATCAGAGAAGAGGTAAATTTTCATCTTCTACAGCTTGAACATACTTCTAAAACACAGATGCCTTGGGTGTGATAGGGTTAGACCCTGAGACTTTCAGAGGTGATTAGGTCCAGAAGGGATGTAGGCTGGTTAACAGGAATGGTGCCCTGTGAAAGAGCTTCACAGAAGATAGCAAGCCTGACCCTCTGGCATGTGCCATGTTTGACTTCAGTGAGAAGACCCTCAACTTGATCGTGAACTGCCACCATCCCAGAAATCAAAGAAGCAAATTGCTAATCTTTACAAATTACTTAACTGTTACATGATATATATTTTCCTGTAGCAGTACAAAAAAGTTAAGACTACATCTTGCATTACTCAGCCACACAAAATTTCTCATTTAGAATTTGAAAAAAAAAAATCATCTAAGTTCATCTGCATACTGCTGGGGATGGGAAAGTCAAGAGGATTAGCTCCTAGCTATGTGGCAGTTGCCAGGAGGTATTCCTTCTTGGGATACAGCCTGTTCTCAGGGGAGGTGAAACACTCCTTCCTGCAGAGAAGCTCATTAAGCTCAGGAAGTAAAAAACTCAGTAGGTTCAGAAAATCCCTGAAACTGTTCAATATCCATTCTCTCCCCTCAAATGAGCACTAAGGACTGCTGAAACAGTCTCAGACCAGGAGCTTCTGGGAAGCGGCTCACACCACCTGAGCCACCTGGAAGAGGCACTCTAACCTGCCAAGCTGTCTGTAGGCTGTGCAGTGTGCTCCAGGTTCTGTGCTTTCATGATGCCTCATCCACATGGGTGGGTTTTTGATGATGCAGCTATCCTTGAGTAATTTCTGCACTGGGAAGTAACTCCTCACCCATAGTCCTGTAAGTAACTTGTGGGTTCACCAAGCTGGACCTTGGTGATACCCTTACTTTGCTCTACTGCTTAGTTCCCTATTTGGAAGGAACATCTGTTCATACCTCCCTAGGAACACAGGCACACAGCACTATGCAATTACTTACAAGCACTGCAAAGGAATCAGGAGCTCAAGGAAGTCTGCTTACCACAATATCCTCAGGAAACGTGTCTCTGCTGAAGGAGCCGTCATCAAACATCACCTCATAGAAGATCTGTGATGTCACAGCTATCACTCTGCAGCTGTAATACCGTGTGTTCCGGTGTTTTGTGATGACAGTCTGACCCACAGAGATGGCTTTCTCACTAGTTTTGGACTTCTGTGAGACAAAAGGAAGAGACAATGGAAAAGAACAAAAACCAAATAACAGTAACTAATTTGGCCGTAATTTCTTAAATTTTAAGAATTTACAATGAGAGTAATTTTGACCTAAGGATCAATTGCCAGGATTCAAATAGTACAGAAAACAATCTAACCCACTGCAGGTATATCCATTGTTGCATACTGCTATTAACATCTTAGGAATAGCTTTACTTATCTGTACATCTATGTGTGCGAAGTAAAGAGAAGGATAAAGATTATGTTCCATGTGTGTCTAATTCCTACCCTCTTCTGGTGAGGCTTTGGAAATACTCATCCACTGAACCCCAACCTCAAGCCCAGTAACTTTTTGTGGGGGAGAGGGGGGAATGGTCTCTCTGACGTCCCAGTTTTCCTGGAACTCATTATGTAGACCAGGCTGGCCTCCATCTCACAGAAATCTGCCTACTTCTGCCTCCCAAATGCCGAGATTAAAGGCGTGTGCCACCTATAGTGTGGTGTTTCTCATCTGAAAACTTTGATGCATATTTTCTAAGAATGGGATATTCTTTTATGTAACCAGAGTTCCAAGACAGCAATCAACTTCAAGAAATTGAACACTGACATGATTCTTTAATCTCTCACCTGTGCTCAACTTGGTCAGCTGATGACCTTGGTGGTTTTCCTCCCATCTGAGTCCACAGTTCACCTGTGTTCAACCACCACGTCTCTTTAGGGACATTTACTCTCCATCATTTCTATAGGCATTTTTTCGGTTTTTATGCTGGCTATACTTTGGAAAGATGTAATTCCTCCTGCCCTTTGACAGATAGACCATTTGTGTGATGCTTCCCCACAATGATAAATTCTTGGCCAGAATCCCAAGTAGTTCTTTCTCAGGTTATTTAATGACATTTGCAGGCCTCTTGATATCCATTTTGATTTGGATCAAGATGTGATGCAGTTTCTCTTGTTACTATTTTCTCCCATACTAATGAGCACTCCACAGGCCATTTTCTTACTATGCAAACCTGCTCCTCATACTACGTTGTTTAGATTTAGCACCCACTGGTGAGTTCCACTCTGCTATGACATGTGCTAGTCCTGTTCCAGTGGGCCGTCTACATTTACTAGATGCTGCGAGGCATCTCCCAGATACTCCTACATCTATCTACCTATCTACTCAACACCAGTCAGAGCGGATTGATTCCTTTCCCTAATTGTATGTGATTGCCACTTTATTTTATTATTTGGGGCACAAATTCTCCACATTTGGCCAACATAAAAACCTTTTAATGTTGATTCTTTTGTCATCCCAACTTTAAAGAAATTTCCTACTGTATTTATGACCTAGGAAGTTCTAGATCTTCTTACACCTGCTCTGCAATTAGCCATTACAGTAGGGCTAATTTAAAAGGGCAGTGATAGTTCTGGTTCTGCGTGACCATAAGGAAAGAAAAGGCCTCAGGAGCTTAGTATCCAAGTTTGCATGACAGAGGAGGGCCTGGAGTAAAGAACTGAGGATAAAGATATAAATGATTTAAACAGAGGACAAGCCCCTCCCAACACAGATTCCTAGGGCATCCTAAATATAGGGCAAACTCTACAATCTAATTTCCCACATAACTAACACAATAAAAGGGCACTTTCCTCACTAAAATCATTCCCTAGTGATTGCTGAAATGGTTGGGAAGTTTGCCTATACCTTTAGGTGGAGGTAAATGAATGAACACTTTGATAAAGCCCAGAAGCAGTCCATACTGCCAGGTAATATGCATGAAGTAGAATCCCTTAATTTAATAGCAAGGTGATAGGACATTAAGTATATTATATATGCTGTGTTATAATAATTATAGTTTCCCCCTTCATTCCCGTCTGTCCCTTTTAACCATATATAACCTTTTGAAGTAAAAATTACCTATATATAATAATTTTGGAAGCACAATACTCTTCAGAGTCATAACTTCCCACAACTGTAAATTAAGGTTTTATAAATTGTAACTAACTCTAGGAGTAACGGTCACATCCTGGGTGGTCACACAGAGTGGCCTAGAGTGACATTAGAGCTAATCAGGGTTTTGTTCTGGTGAAGTATTTTTGCATGGGTGGTTGTTCGGTCCAACTCACAGAATTAAAATGATTGTCACACTATAATATTAGTTCTGTGAATATCAGATTTGAAATCCACCTTCAAAGAAGATCCTACAGTGTTCATTTGAATGCTAAGCTGTGATTCTCACTAGAGTACGATGTTGGGGATGGTACTTAACCATTGTCACTAGAGTTACTCATCCATTGATACATCAAGTTTGCTTAAAATAGGACGATGTACATAAGACATCTAGGCTTGTCAGCAGTAAGTTCTCAGTAGATGTCATTTCAAGGAATGAATAACACAACTAAGAACTTAGCCTCATGTTAACAGACCACTCGTCCTACAGTGCCTCAGTAATTTGGCAGCATCTTAATTTCCTAGCAACAAACTCAATCCAGCTCCAAGTTATTACTGGTCCCACTCCTCACCTCATCCACTACAGGAGCCTCAGGCTTGTCAAACTTGTGTGCATGGCTGTGTTCCAAGGGAAGGCAGGCATAGTATGGTTTCTTTCCCCATCCCTAGGGCTCCCAAGTTTCTGTCTGCAACCTTCCCAAGGCCTTTTCCTATAGGACCTTTCATTTACGTCCTTCTTACAACAGGACAAAAAGTACAAATGAGAACCAGAGCTTGTCTTTTGATCAGCAGTACCGAGTGTGGTGTCTGACGCTGTTGCTCGCAGGTGAGGAATGAGTGACAGGATGAGGGGATAGGAGACTGATGGAATGAATGAGTAACAGTGCTCTGGAATTCAGACACACTTCAAAATGGGCATGGAGTGGTTCCATTAGCTCAGTGTCCACAAACGGCAAAGCAATCAAGGAAGCGTTTTAGGAAGGCCTTCTCCTCTTTTGGAGAAGAAGCTAGGATTAGACAGAGGTAAGGGATAGGGAATGAAAAACAGGTCTGCAGGTCTGGCTGAGTCTAGTCAAGGTAAGAGGTAGGATAAGACTTTTATAAAAAAAAAAAAAGTTAACTTTGGGTGGGTGGTAATCAGTTTCTTTTTGCTTAGGACATGAAATTTATGCAGATTATCTGGTTAACACAAGTTAAACTACAACCTTCATCTAAATAACAATTTTTTTTTGGGGGGGAGGGTCTTTTTGAGACAGGGTCTCCCTGTAGCCCCAGCTGGTCTGGAACTCACTATGTAGACTAGGCTGGCCTCAACTCACAGAGATCTGCCTGTCTCTGCCTCCCAAGTGCTGGGACTAAAGGCATGCACCACCATGCCCGGCCTAAATAACAATCCTTATAAGCATGACAATTTCATGGAACCTTAGTAAGGAAAATAGATTCTTTCATAATACTATTTTGATAGGTTTTCTGATTTTCTTTCCAGGAAAAAAAATAGATAAATACATCTCATAGTTGAATATGTATGACTTCAAAAGAATATGGGTCAGGAAAGCCTAGACATGATTAACATTAGGAATATCATTTCTAAAACTGGGTGTGGTGGCGCACACCTTTGATCCCTTGGGAGGAGGAGACAGGCGGATTTCTGTGAGTTTGAGGCCAGCCTCATCTACATAGCAAGTTCCAGGCCAGCTGTGGCTACAGGGAGACCCTGTCTCAAAAACAAAAATGATCTTCTATGATCATTTCTGATCATAGAAGATGCTACTCAATAGGCTTTATCACATTAAGAATGATGATATTTTGAAAATTAGTGGGAATATGTAGGTTGTAAAAGTTAAATATTTTCTTTAACAAGAACTAAGCAAAAATGTACAGTGGTTTGAAAACAAAAACAAAAATCAAAAATATGCTCCTTCATTTAAAGAAATGTTAGAATCAGAGATGCTGAGAATGCTAAGAACATGCCATTGAAAATTTTGCAAAAACATAATCCCTGAGAAATAATATGGTGGGAGTTTCTGTCATATGTCCATTATACATGAGTCAATTAAATTCCCCCAGAAAGGTTCTAAGGCAGCTGTTCTCTTGAACAGAAGACACATATATCACATACAGTCAAGCAACTTTTCCCAAATCACAGAGCCAATGACAGGCAGAATGGAGTGGTGTTCTCCCCCAACACAAATGCTCAAGCAGCTGCCAAACATGTTAGATTTCCTTTGTCTCTTTTGCAACTTCCATGGACTTAACAAGTCCTCTGTTCTAGATCCCTGCCAAAACTCTTCCCACATAAGAATTTACTGAATTCTTCCAATATACCCAAAAGGTTGGATTAGCAACTTAGATCTGATAAAAATGCAGAATGGGTATATGCTCCCAGTTTTCACATATGTGTACCCAAGTGTGTGTACGAGCACACACTGGTAATCATAAAAATGCTCATGGATCTCCACTCCCCTGCTTGCACATCTTTTTGGAGGTGACTTGGAAGACCTTCCCAGAAAGAGCTGGAATCCATTTCCCACACTCTGGGTCTGAGTCAGACTGTGACTTATCTTGCTTTGGTCAAAAGAATACATTGGCAGTAATGATACTCAGTTCAAGGCCTTGTCCTCAGGAGGACATGCACACTGCTGCTTTCTCTCCAAGGGCTAGACTCTGCCACAGGAACAAATCCACGATTTGATTCTGGCACATCAGATGTCTTGAGTATAGCTAGGAATTAGGCCTGAGAAAAACCAACTGACCACAGGTGTGTGAGGCGCCCAGCCTGAAAGAGAAGAACCATACAACTGAGCTGAAACGGACAGCCTGCGGAACCGTGAGCTAACGGGTTCATTTGCTTCACTGTGTACTTCTCTATTCTCCATTAAGAAAGCAGTATGAAAAATAGGACAGTCCTTGCAACTCTCCAGTTCTTTAAATAAATAATTCATGTATACTCAGAACTTATGTTCTAAAATAGCTGACCCCAAATTACTTAGTAAGAAAAGGCCATTTTTAACATTTACCCTTTTGCTCAGTAAATATACTATAGGAAGGACGTGAAGGAGTGAAGACATTTATAAGCACCTTCTGTTGTTTTAATGCTCGTCTCTAATTCCTAAGATATGCTCTTTTGCAATGAAATATAGATCTTATTCTCAGGTTTGTGGTTGAAGAAAGAAGACTTATTAAGTCTTCTGGTATTCATGACTGCACCCGCTTCTGTCTACAGGACACCACCAACAGCAAGACCCAGCTCAATGAAGGCATCTCACGAAGGCTCATGATACAGAGGCTAAAATGGGTAATTTTTTAGGGGCCTACCTTCATATAACACTCAGATTTAAATGAGAGTAGGCCATATAATTCATTCTACAGTATCATTCCTCCCAAACAGGGTTTTGACAGAGAACAGAGCAGCTTTACATCTTAAGCAAGCCTTCAGAGGGAAGGAGCTAGGTGTGGTGCAGCAGAGGAAGATCCACGTTCTTATCAGACTTGGCAAAGCTTGGGTTGTCTTTTTGAAGGAGGGTCACCTAAAACCTGATGATACAAATCATGGGCGAAGATATTATAGCTCCAATGTGCAATGTTCCCTATAGGCTCCTGCACAGAAACCCTTGGTCCTTAGCGGGTGGCACAAGGTTGGGAGGTTGTCAGAATTTAAGGAGTTGAATTCTCAGTGGAGGGAATGAGTCACTGAGGGTAGGCCTTGAGGTTTTATAACCTGGCTTACTTTCTATCTGCTCAAAGCTTCCCGTTCTGCTGAAATACAAGAACGTAAGATGTGCCAGCTGGATTTTCCTGTCTTAGAACTATGGCTGCTCACCTTGCCTGGGTTGATGCAACATATTTCCTCAAAGCAGGAGTCCAACCAACTCCCTTAAGTTGCTGTTGTCAGTTATTTTTTTGTCACAGTAAAAAAAAGTCTTTAAGATGTCAACTTGGAAAAACTCCCAACTGAGATCTTCATGTAAATAATATTGTTAATGAGGAGAATAAATCCAAATATATACAGAAAGTGTATAGAGCCAGCAAGGCTGATCAGGTGAAAAAAATCCAACTGAGTGTCTCAGGCAATGGACCAGGCTGCAAACCTTATTTCCTTCTCCATTCAATAACACTTGCCCCTTAGAAGCTTTGCTATTTCTAATTCTTATAAATCAGTAACCTGTGAGATATTATCTTTTTTTTTTTCACGGTATCTATTTTGTGAAAATTCTTACAAGGACTAGAAAAAATAAAAAACTAATGTTAACTTTCTTTTTTTTGGGGGGGGTGTCTTTTTGAGACAGGGTCTCCCTGTATTCCCAGCTGGCTTGGAACTCGCCATGTAGACCAGGCTAACCTCGAACTCACAGCCCAGTATTAATCAAGTCAATGAATTATCCTGCTGTCAATGTGTCATGTGTCAAGTGAATGAATCAACGTAACCAGCACTGTACTAAAGTCAGGAAGGCAAAGAACAGGGAGGTGCTACAGTACAATATAGTCCAGCACTTTGGTATAACAAATTTTTAAATTTTCCTTTCAGACATATCACAAATACATAACTTAATTTCTTTTTCTCAAATATAAAAAGTTTAACAAACCAAAATGACCAGGGAATTACTGATTTAATGAAAATCATACCATCAGTGTATTCATTTTTGTTTTGACACAAATAATATTTAAATTTCATTTTTGTATTAAAAGTGAAAAACTAGGGGCTAGAGTGATGGTTAAGAACACTGGCTGTTCTTGCTTTGAATCCCAGCACCCACATGGTGGCTAACAACTGTTGGCAACTCTAGTTCTAGGGGATCCAACGCTCTCTTCTGTCCTCTGCTGGTACTGCACGACACAGTGCACTACATAATACAGGCATAACACTCATACACATAAAAAAAATTAGAAAAAAAAGTAAAAAACTAGCAGAAAATACAATGATAATTATTTTTAAAACTATAAACAATAACAAAAATATGAGTTTTTCACAATGTATACTATGTATTCTGTGGCGTATATATGTATTATTTAACTGAGTATTTAACTTTTTATTGGAACAAGGATTAATGCAGTTTTACAAGGACAGAGTAAATCCTCAGACAAATATTCCTTTCATGAAGCAACATCATTCTTTCACTTAGAACTAAAGCACTATTTTAAAAGAGATGAACACCTCCAAGTTTTGTAAAAGTTCTGTTTTGCGGCCGGGTGTGGTGGCACACGCCTTTAATCCTAGCCCTTGGAAGGCAAAGGCAGGAGGATCTTTGTTGAGTTTGGGGCCAGCCTGGTCTACATAGTGAGTTCCGGGACAGCTGGGACTACAAGGAGACCCTGTCTCAAAAAGACAAAAAAAAAAAAAAAAGTTCTCTTTTGCTACAGCAACATGCTATTTAGTTGGTTTTGAATCTAGTGTATGAAAGTGTATTAATGAGAAATGCTAGTGTATTGCTATGCTACTTTATAAGAGACCTACTATTTTCCTTCATTCTGGTTAGTTTGCAAAATTTTATCACGTTTCATTAATTCCTCCATTTACCCTTATACATTTCAGGCTAGATAAAAGTTCTTGGATTTTTGTCCATGAGGGCGACAAGGCTTGAGAACTTGACTATTAGCACATAAGCACAATGTCAGGACTTTCAGTATAAATAATATCTCTAGAAAGGTTGCTTCCCATATTAGCTAGACAGTTAAGGAGTAAGCCTTCTAAAATTATCTGAAAGTTTCTCATTTTTGTTACTAGAGTATGCTGGCATCTAGTCTGTCTCTCTGTTTCCCTTTAAGCACTGGAAGATTTACATTCTTAGGGTCTGATAGTGCTACCTGGTAAAACTCTTCAGCGTCAGTTGCCTCAGGAAGTTACCCTTGACTGAGAAAGGTATCTCACAAAGCTATGCCACTTACAGAAAAAAACAGCATCGATACTGGGGTGTTAGAGGCTCCACCCTTCTCTAGGGACTATTTCAGCTTTAGAGCTACCTATGGGGTCAAGAGAAGCCTTTGCAGACTCATTGTACCTTAGCGTCTTTTCCTCCCCTTCCCTGGTGATGCCCCTAACAGCATTGCTCAGCAAGTGTTCCTAGAATCACTACAGCAGGTGACAGACTGAGATTGGCATGAAGACCACACCAGGCAGCCAGATTTTGAAAGGTATAGAAAAGGAGCAGGAAGAAAGTGAGCTGAAGATGGCTTAACACAGACCAGCCTCCGGTTCAAACTATGAGGTCACCACTGCCTCGTGTCAGTGGCACATTTCTTCTACATGCTAAAGCTCTATCCAATGACTAAGTAGTAAGCCCAGCAGAACACAGGACAACTAAGGCTTTCCTTAATTATACTAAGAAGTTAAGAGTTAATGGGATCCCCAAGGAGAACTAAGTGTAGAATTTGCTAGAGACTTCCTGAAGATCACTCTACTGGCAAAGCATGGTAGAGAAAGGCTTTCTGCTCAATGGTCCAACTGGAGTCATGACATTTAAAAAACATTTTTTGGCAGAACCTACATTTGTGACTATTTTTAAGACTGAAGCACAGTAAGTATGAAGCCAGAAGTCAAATACCTAACAAGCACCTTGAAAACTCACAGAGAATTACAATCATGTCCATTAAATCGGATGCTGAAGAACTGGGCAATCAAACAGAAAGTTAAATATTTAAGTAGTTTTATGTTGTCCTTTTTTTCTAATAAAAACATTAAAAAAATCAAAGATGTTTTATTACTTAGGTATGTTCATTTTCTTAATTAGTAATTGCAAAATTGACACCTGCTCAGCAATTTTAAATGATGGTATAGTAGGAATATATGTAAATTGTTTTTGCTCATCTGTGATGATAGAGAGGAAAATTATACACAGGCTTTATTTTCCCTCCTCAGCTTATTGTTATGGTTTATGTATTTAATGTGTGGCCCAAGACAATTTTTATTTTTCAAACAAATGTGGCCCAAGATAGCCAAAAGGTTGGACATCCCTGTTCTCAAATAAGGGAAAAAGAACAGATGAATTCAACCTAAAGCCCTGTCTGATGTATCACTCAAAAAGGCATTAGAATGCCTAACAGTAGGTAGGCAAATTCTGACTTGTAATTAATTCTCAATTAACTGATTGTCTTCAAGTTCTCCTTATTTTTTCTACTACATTTGACTTATTAAGGACCTATCAAGGTTTATGAATATATCTCCAAAGTGTCTAAAAAAAAAAAATCAAGACATGGACACTATGGAGATCAGCTACTGTCTCCTTTCATGTGCACTGGTACATCAGCATCCTGTATCAACTGAGACCTTGCATTTGAGGAAGCATTTTTAAAAATTTTTTATTTATTATTTTTATTTTACGTGTATGCGTGTATTGCCTACATGCAGGTAAGTGCATCCATGTCATGCAATGCCCAGGGAAGTCAGAAGAGGCTATTGGATCCCCTGGGACTGGAGTTAGCAGACAGTTGTTAGCTGCCATGTGGGTGCTAGGATTTGAAGTTTTTTAAAATGTGGTTGAGGGGCTGGAGAGATGGCTTGGTGGTTAAGAGCATTGGCTGCTCTTCCAGAGAACCTGGTTTAGTTCCTAGCACCCACATGACAGCTAACTCTTAGTATCTCCAGTTTTAGGGGATCTGCCATCCACTTCTGGACTTCAAGGGCATTGCATGTATGGGTACAGTTACATATATGTAGGCAAACACTCATACAATATAAAATAAAAATAAGTTTTTTAAATGTGCTTGTCAAAAGCATGGGCAGATGCATCTCCAATATAGGTTAAAATAAGAGGGATTAGCTCTTTGTTCTACCTTAGAGGTATTTGTTTTTATTAAGTCAAGAACTAGCCTTTCTAATCATAAAGTATATTTGCTCTGTAATGAAATAGTACACTATGATAAATCAAATAATTTCATAACATTATCCTGAATGCTTTTATACACTAAATTCAACAATATTGAATAAGCTTTTATAATTTAAATAATTTATGGTACTAAACAAATGGAATTTGACTTAAGAGTATTCTTTTGGATGCATAAAGCAAATATTGGGGGAAACTAAAGAATGAAGGAATCAGCTCTTCTGTGGGTGGGAAGGTAAGTCTACTGCAGTTGCAGCAGGCTCATGCTACCCAAACTGCACAAGCTCTAGTCTATAAGACAACTGGTCAAGTGCCAGGCTGCTAAGTTAGCATTCATTTTACTTTATTGTTCTCAGTGCTATGATTTAGTCTAAAACTCTCAAAAAGTCAAGGCATGTTTGAGGACGTGGTGAAACTACAGTATATGCTCTAAGAGGCATGCCTCCTACCATCCATCATTCACACACACACACACACACACACACACACACACACACACACAAAGAAAATAAAGTTTGGTTGAATTTGAATGTTGTTGTATCTGAAAAGGAAAGAACACTTAATGCAATAAATGCAAGCACAATGTTTTTAACCAAACTTGCCAGATTCTATAGATGCTTTTGGTTAGTTCCCAAAACGCTGAAGTCTAATTGCAGGAGCATGGATGAGTAATAGCTACCCAGACTATACTTCAAAATCCAGCTTTCAAAGTGCCTCTCTCTCAAGAGCTAAGAGGTAGTTACGAACACTAGAATATTTTCTTCACAAGGAAAACTGTCACATGTAATACTGTAAGTTACATGCTGTTTTCCTTATCAAATATACCATACTTCAAGGAGATCTGTAGGGGACAGCAGTGTCTAAATTACCTCAAAACCAAATGTTTTCTTTTTCATCATCATTTATGAAATCATTAGTAACCTAAACACTAACTAAGTTAGTTCCTGATTGAATACTTGGAGCTCTTTAACCTACCTTCAGTAGAATCACCTGTAGCCATAGAGCATTGCAATATTCAAATGGTGGGTATATAATACTAAGCAGAATTTCAGGTAGAGACTGCTAACCCTATTCAAGTATGGAGTTGGGAATTCAAGAAATAATTGGAATATGGTTGAAGAGGCATTTATATTCTAGCACCTGTTGCTTATTTTTGCTTCTATTTGTGCACAGAATTAAACTCTCTGAACTGAGGTCTATTATGCTTGAAATAGGAAGACTATTGTTCATGTGACTTACTTGACATAGGAATGCAGCACCAACAATAGTAAAAAAAAAAAAAAACATGGTAGTGATGCAACTTTCACTTTTTGAGTGTTATAAATTGAAAACAACACAGGAGATCGGAGCTCATCTTTTTATAGATGAAGACGCTGAGGCTTCCATAACAACTTGTACAAAGTTAGACACCTTGGCAGATTTTAAATGTGAACACCAACCACTGTGGCTGTAGAGGTCAAGCTGTCATCATGCCCCAAATACATTCTGGTGGATCGCCTAATGAGATAACACCATTGACTTCAGGCTGGAGGCAGCAAGTGCCACAGTAATATGATATATCATTACTGTATTTTCAGGTTGCTAAAGTGTGTTTTCTGCTGAAGACACACACTTCTCAGCTAGTGGATATCCGCTAAAGTGACTGGGAAAAGGCATGAGTGCCTATGCAATCTGGACCCCAAAACAATGGACAATAACTTCAGAATAGATACAGAGTTGGTAGCATCACTTTGTATATTTGGGCATTCACTCAAATCTCCATAGTCTTAACTGGTAAGTGTTAAATATCTCTGAAGACAACAATGGAAGGTGCTGGGATCATTACAAAAGCTGGGAGATTGTTGTGTGGGAAGCAGGGCTTGCTAAGTTCATATGGACAATTTTGCAGGCTGCTCATAAAAGGTTATTAGAGAATACACATGACCAAGATACACTGTTTGCACGTATGAAATTGTCAAGTAATAAATAGAAGATATATATTTTTAAAAAGTAGAGGAAGAACATGTTCACAGAGATAAGACAAGTATGTCAGGTTGAGAGTAGCCTGTGGCCAAGTCTCCCAGTGACTAGCCTCTCCTTGGAGGCCGAAAAGAGGAAACTGGAAAGGTATCAAAGGCAAATCAACTATATTTTCATTTTTATAAAGCTTTTAAATTAGGGGAGTGATTTTTATTAACCCAAGAGAGGTTAACTGAATTACAATTAAATTTACATGCTATTTGGGTGCAAATCCTATTTTCTCAGAGAATGTTCAGTCTTGAGTGAAACAGAAAAGAGTGAGTGGGTGGGAAGAACACTTTCTGTACTTCTAAATTTCGATGAGACTGACCTACAACCTCCACATTCCCCTTCACTGACCCCACTTCAGGCAGTGAGGTCTAAAGGTTCTGCCATCCTCTCACTCCCTTAGAACACTGCTGCTTCTTGTTTGTTTCAGGAGAGTGTTAACAAAGCCCAACAATCGTTGTAGAGATTGTGCACTGCGCATTCTGAGTGGTGCTTTCCCAACATCCCTTTCTAAGTAATTCTCTGAAAGCCTCAACACACGAAGTACACAATCCATACAACTGTACTTGGATGCCGTGTACACAGATTCAAAACTAGACTGGATATAAAGAGCTTGACACATTCACTCACCCATTCATCCCAGTACTTGTTGTCTAATGTACACCAGAACTGAAGGGTCCTGTGCAGCTATCTGTAAACAACAGTGCCCAAGCCCTAGCTTAAAGGACTCTATGGTCACACAGCAAAGTACACTAGGCCTGAGAAATGCTCAGGAAGGAATCCAGCTTCCGTATCAGCCAAATGGGAAGGACGGCAGGCCTTACCAGATTTGTGTTCACTTTATGTCGGAAGCACGTGATATTCACCACATAAGGCCAGTCATCAGGCTCCATGAGCACCCCAGCGGCGTGGGCACATGTCACGTGGAATGAAGCTGGGCAGCGGCCATATGAACACTGGATGCAGGCACCAGAGATCCTCTTAACCCGGTGTCTGCAGAAGATACATTTCTAGAGGATTGAAACAGAGAAGTGCATCAATTCACCAGAGAATTCAGCATTAGATGAAAAATAAGCCATTGATTGCATCAAGCCCTGACTCCACAGGCCCCACTGGCACGAGCTTCTGTAGCAATATAGTCTTCTCACTGTGAAAGAAATACACTTCCGTAATCACACCCATCAGACATATGCTGAAGTACTTCTTATGACTAGAAAAGCCACATTGTTTTCTATGTGCCCCTCCTGGAATAGACCTCAGGAGGTCCCAGAGGCTGGCGTAAGCATCTGAGATACCTGGAGCTGCTTCTGTCTGGCCTGGGCAAGGCAGGTCTCTGTGTACACCACAAGTCAGAGCACAGGTCTAGAGGGCAGGTGCATGCACTCTTACAATACATTCAAATTCATAAAGCATTCAAACATACATATTGGAGAATTTTACATTTATAAGGAAACGGAAAGTACTAAGTGGTTCGGTGTAGAAACTAGGAACTCAAGTATTTAATAGTCCAAATCTGAACCCTTCTTAACTGAAACAAAAATGCCCTGAAAACAAATTTTAAATTTATTTTGTGTGAGCACACCATTTGTGTGCAATGCCTGCAGAGGCCCAAAGAGGGCATCAGATCTTTTGAAGCTGGAGTTATAGCTGATTGTAAGCCTCCACCTGGGTGTTGAAAACTAAACCCATGTCCTCCTCAAGAGCAGCCAATGCTTTAAAGTACTGTGCCATCTCTCCAGTGCCCCAAAGTGGAAAAACTTAAAAGCATCCCAAACAGCGTGGTTAAATTGAACTTTCATAGTTGCCAATGCCAGGTGAAAAGAAAATGAAAAGATGGCAATAGTAGTTACCGCAGCCTGAAAACTTACTTGCACACAGAAAGCCATAAACATCAGCTCATTTGTTATGAGACATAAAAGAAAAGGAAACAGCATCACTAAATAGAAGATAGACTACTACTTGCAGGTTAGGGAATCATGATTACAGATCAGCACAGAGCCAGATTTGGAAGCAGAAGAAACAAAATGACCAAAAAGCTCAGCGTGTTATCCCACATATAAAAAAGGTTTACAATCTGATTAAATTCTGGTGCAACTGCTCTCTTTTTTAAGTTACATTTGCCCTTCTTGGGACAAAATAGGTGCTTCAGCTCAATGCCTTCTGCATCCATCACAGTCATCCAAGAATTAGTGTGCATTTAACTTCTAAGTCCTCTCCACTCTCACGTATGACTCAGGCTTATGGATTCCTCAGTCTTGCTTTGACATCTTCCTACTCATCTACAGCAACTGCCACTGCCTCCCCCATGGTGTTCTCCACAGAACAGACATGGTCTCTTAACTGGTCTTTTACTTTGTTATATTTGCTCAACTTCCCGGGGCTGCCAGGGTTACCTCTTTATGTTGATAAATACTGTGTCACCCCCTTGCTTGTGAATCTTCATTAGCTTCTTATCTTTATTGTTTGGAGAAGGAGGTGTGTGTGAGGAACAGCATGATACAGAAGAGCAAAGCTTTTAAAAGGGAACCTCTTCATTAAAACTATAGCAGTCTTATTTTTACTAGTCCCTACAAGGGCTCTGCTAGGTTCTAGGCACTTACCTGATTTCCTAACACATTCAACTTTAATGTATAAACAAGCATTATTAACTGGGGGTTGAAGATGT
>NW_008332644.1:3577914-3592562 GCF_000622305.1 Nannospalax galili | reverse complement strand
GAGAGAGAGAGAGAGAGAGAGAGAGAGAGAGAGAGAGAGAGAGAGATAACGAACTATAAAACTAAAACAAGGCTGCCTAAAGTTTAATGGCTGGAGTAGAGGCATCACCATGTTCCAGAAGGTAAGAAGAGACCTTAAGTATAACAAGATTACAGGGAATTCAAAGCAGAGAAGTTCCAAAAGGCAAAGTCATTCTCCATAGAGATCATCCTTGGGAAGGGGAAGGAACCAATGTCTGGGCAACAACTAATAAAGGAGATTCAAGACATCAAATAAAGCTGACAAAGGTGACAGGATTATCATCTCTAGGTGTCATATTTTCCCAGGGAAGTCATCTGGGACTGTTCAATGTTGAATTAAATGGAATACTTCAAATAGCTAGATTTAAGTCAAGTTTCATTAACTAGCTACATTAGGGAAAAAAGACCCCTTATTATATACCTAGTGGAAGAGATGTTAGAGCACACATCATAGCTACTTGGAAGCCTGCTTTAAATACACAGATTGCTGGCCCACCCTCACAGCTTCGATATGTCTAGGGTAGGAACATCGCACTTGCATTTTATAACATGTTCTCAGTGCTAATGATGCAGATGCTCCATGGATCACAATTTGAGAAACACCAGGTTAAGGGGAAAAAGCAAAAAGTATCAACTATTCTGAGGTACTTTTAGTACAAAGAAATTCAGGAAGTATATGCTTTTCAATTGATTGTATAGTGTAAAGGACTCAGAATTCCCAGGTAAATGATTTACAGAGCATTGTACCTCCTCGGGGAAATGAATTTCCATACACACGTAGTGGGATAGGCCATTAAGGGTACTAATGGATTGAGGAAGCAATGACATATCTAATGATGAGGCTTTGCAGAAGCCTGGCAAAGGCATCAAGAAGCGATGAGCTGCGAAGGAGTTGGAGATTCAAAGCACATCTCTCTCTCTCTCTTTTTAAATTATTTATAATATGATTTCTCTGTTATTTGGGGAGTTTTTTTATTTTTATTCCTTCCATAAATACCAATGTACTTCGAAATTAGGCATGAATGTCTTTTAAAATAAATCTATTGTTTCTTTATCAGACCCATAGTAAACTAATAATGATGATACATTAACTCCCTTTTTCTTTTAGCTCTCTAAAGATTCTTCTATAAGGCAAACCAACATTCCCAACTCAAACATGGAATTATGTTGGGCTCAATGGATGAACTAATGACACAGTTAAGTCAGAGGATTAAAGAGGAAACTTTCATTTTGCTCCAAGTCTTAATTATAGGTTTTGTAGAATTATTTTTGTTCTGAGCACTGCCCTTAAGTTTTATATTCTAATCAGAATTCATCAAGTCAAATCCTCATATGCATTGCGATGCTGGCTGGTAGCAAGAAAGCAACATGATGCAACCTGAGTTTTATAGTACGAGTTTAGCATCTAGAGCAGGGAAGACACGGTGATTTGACTAGAATGGAAAGAACGTAAGCCTTGCTATATATAAGTGAGAGTCCAAAGGAGAGAGAACAGTCGCCTAATACAAGAAATAAGCTTCTCCAGGGATAAAGAGCAACTGGCATGGACAGGAAATGGGGATGAGGAGGGTCCATAGAAACCTGAAGTCCTCAGTGGGCAGAGAGGTAAGGAGCATCCATAGAAACCCTGGGTCCTCAGTGGGCAGAGCGATAAGGAGGGGCCACAGAACCCTGGGTCCTCAGTGGGCTGAAGGGGGTCCATAGAAACCTGAGGTCCTCAGTGGGCAGAGGGGTGAGGAGGATCCATAGAAACCCTGGGTCCTCAGTGGTCAGATTCTGCATGATTTGACTGCTTCTGGGCCACACAGCAATTCCTATGCAGCCCAAGGCCAACATACTGTGCAGGCACCGTGAAACTATAGAAAAGCATGCTCTGTGCACTCACGTGCAGTGCTCTGTGAAGTTCTCTGGATCCCACTTTCCTACAGCTTTTCTGCACTTTGAGTTGAGCATTATGATGAAGCTTCATGTTGTCAAGTGTACTGAATGAAATCCTCCTTTTAAGAGGTCTGACACCATCTGTCTCCGCACTTTGTGCTCAGTGAGAGTAAAAGTGCAAAGGTGAGAAGGCTCAGAAAGGTCAAGAAGCAGGCTAAGAGGGAAAGGGCTCGGGGCTGACCTCCACTAGGCCAGGGCAGGGCTATGAAAATGGAAAAGGGTGCCAGGGCATCAGATAGGATATTTTATTCAAAACAAGGTTAGAATCATTGTTAGTGCTCAGAAAATATAAAGTGAGAATCATAAAGAATTCTCAAACTGGAAAGGCCACAACAATTCAGACATGGAACGAAAATTAACAGATGTCTTCTGAAAAGTACTACAGCAATGGCATGCTCATAATCTGTTCGTTTTGGGTCAACAGATGTACCACAAGGAAGATCACCAAGTACCATTTTATTCAAGACACAGAACTGACTATACATCAGAGATGAAGTGACCCAAGCCCAGGAAGTCAATAGTCCCATGTGCTCTCTTATATGTGATGTGGATGCTAGCTTTGGGACCTTAGACAGGTGTTGTTCTAGTTACTTTCTACTGTTCTGATAAAAATACTGACCAAAACCAACTTGGGGAGGAAAGTGTTTATTTTACTTTACATCTCCCAGGTCACAGTTCATCACTGAGGGAAGTCAGGGCACGAGCTCAGGGCAGGAACCTGGAACAGAAGCTGGAGCACAGACCTTGGAGGAACACTGCTCACTGGCTTGGTCCTCTAGCCTGTGCTCAGCCTGCCTTCTTATATAACACAGGAACAACCTGCCATGGGGTGCCACCACCCACAGTGGGCTGGGCTCTCCCACATTACTCAACAATGGGTCAACAATGAAGAAATGCATCACAGACATGGCCATAGCCCAATACAATGGAGGAAATTCCTCAATTGAGGTTTCCTCAACCCAAGTGTGTCAAGTTCATAACTGAAGCTATTCCAGCACAAGTATGTTTCAATTGGAAAATCCATTAAGGTCAGGAGACTATTTAGGAGGTCATTAGTAGTGGAGGGGTCATGAGAGGGGATAGAGTGTGCAGTGATATAAAGGGGCAAAGGGGAACAATTGAATAGGAAGGGTTAGATGGGGTATGGAATGGGAGGGCAGGACAGATGAGGTAGTATGGGAAGGGAAGAGAGGATGGCAGTCCATGCTGCGGTTTAGATACGTTTTGTTCCAAAAAGGTATGTTTGCTAGATGCTTGGCCCCAGCATGGAGGTACAGAGGTGTATCTTTAGCAGGGCCTTGCAGCAAGTAACTATGTCATGGGGGCTCCAACTTCATGAATGGCCTGGGTTAACTGTGGTGGGACTGGATGAGTTCTCAACAATGCAGGCTGCTATGAACTGTTTAGCTGGCCCCCACTACACATGACTGCTTCCCTTTCTACTTCTCTTCAATGCTATGACAGTATAGGATCCCTGAATGCCGGTATCATTCTTTGTACAGAATGCTACATCCAGTATTCTGTTATAGTGACAAAAAGTGAACTAAAACAGTGTAACAGATGCTATTAATTGAGAAATTGATGGCATTTCTATTATAATTAAGTTGTTCTGCACTAAATTTATGATGACCAGCTCATCTAGAACATCAGCACAGACATTAGCTAGCAATACCTGCTGGTTAGACACAGCTCTTGTACATTTTTTGAATCTTTAATTTTATCACTTTTACTTCTCTCACAGTGTATTTGGGTTCCCTCCCTCATTTAAAATTTAAAGAGAAAAGGGACATACAATTACATCAGCTTGAGAACACATCTTTGTGCCTCTGCCTCCCAAGCCTTCGGATTAAAGGCATGCGCCATCATGCATGGCAGAAGAACAAGTAAGCCTTGTGGCCCGAACCTGAGGCAGGCCAGAGGCCCCTGTGCCTGGTTTCCTGGTCTGCAGCCACAGGGCTGGAATGTCAGCCTACCCACTTATGCATATCAAAGCTGAGGGAGGCTTTTGGGACTCAGATTTGTCAGGTATAAACCAACTTTTTGGGGTCCTCTGTTATGCAAGTAGAAGTCTCTTCACATCCGGATAGCTCACGAGCTCGGAAACCATGTGCTGCAGATTCCTTTCATAGCAGAGTGCCTTCCTGGCATCCTCCCTGACTCTTCTTTTAAAGTGCTCGCCACAAATACATGCCCTCCGGCACAGGAGTTACCAGGTTTTAATCAGGCATTGTCTGATAGCCTGATAGAAGAAGCCCACCGCCCTATGTAAATGAGGCATCCTAAAAGTACCTATCAGCTAAGACTTCTTCTGCTGTCTCTACACTATAAATAGTCCTAGTTTTACCCCAATAGACTCAGAGCTGGATCACTTAGACTTGGAGCTGGAGCTGAATCACTGAGATCTGAGCTGAGTCACTTGTCTTGAGCTGTAACACTAAATCCTGTGATCCAGTCTCCCCGGGGGGCGCTATTCCTCCGTTATCGGCCCACGGATACCCCAGCTTCCGCCGCCTCCGTGCCTCTTCCCTGTGGAGTTCACTGGCCAGGAACTCCGCAATCCTGAGGAAAGGTACAAGGGTGTAATAGAGGCGGGATTCCGACTAGATAATACTCTAGTAGCAGAGGAAGCTCTCCGCTCCAGAGAAGTGTGTAGCCATCAGCTACAGCCAGCATCAGAGAAGTCTGCGCACCTGCCGTTTCCAGAGAGGCGCAGCCGGCTAGGCCCGCCAGCGGCTAGCCAGCGGGACCAAAACCACGGCGGGAGAGTGCGCGCACACCTAACCCCGGGCCACATCCAGAGTGAGTGTGCCTGGGAGCCCAGGCGCGCTCCACACATCGCTTGCGGCCAGACTCACGGGACTAGCCAGGTGTGGTGGAGACCCCAGGGTGCCCGCACACACCACGCCGGGGGTCTAGCGACCCACCCCATACCAACTTCCTGATTTTTCCATCTGAGTCTCTTGGTGCCATTCCTCAGTTTCCCATAAAGTAACTGTTCAATGCTGAACTACCTTACTGGTGGGGTTCAGATGACTGCAAGTGTAACCTATGAAGTTGCTCTTGGGGTTGAAGGAGACAGCACAGGATAAGGATTTCCTTATCCCTCCCAAAATTCCACTTTCTTTTCTCCCTTGCATTCCACCTTTACATCACTGGCAGTTTCAAAATGATTATGTTCAGGTACTTGGAAATTTTGTAAGAATACAAATATGGCACTTATGTAATACATTGACAAAAACATACATTATTATAACTTTAAAAATATTTTAGTGCCTATATTTCAGCTATTATTTCTTCTATAATTTTATTTTGTTTTAAATTTATTTAAATATGGAATTAAATTCAGTATTAAGTTTTTGAAAACATACATGGAAACATTTTCCTGATAAGTCTATAGGCTACCACCAAAACTGCTAATGCAGCCATGAAGCAAAAGGTTAATTAGCCCTAATAGAGAAGAATTTAAAATGTCCAGAGTGTAATACAAAGTGAGCTATTCAGTTTATAAAATACATAGACACAGCAATACAAGCATCACATACATGTCTGGTGTGAACCTGAGCACAGATGCAGCAAAAACGAACAGCATCGTGTTAGCATAGCAGGGTCTGCAGGTTTTTACTTCTCTTTTTTTCATGTTTTATGATAACTTCAAGAGGTGGGGCATAATCCATAACATATTTAGAGGAATGTTTTCATTTCACATTGTCTCACAATTGGAGCTGACAGGTTGTGCCCACAACGGTGCCCACAACGAAGCAAAGATATCCATGCTATGTTCTGTTTTCTAGTCTTTCCAGCTAACCTATGAGCAGATCCTAAAAAGAGGCACAACTGCAACAGATTATGATGATCATTACAAACATGTGGGCTTTCTTCAGGAAAACACCACCACCTCATCTACATAACCTAATGGTTTTGCTGCTATGAAAAATTGGCTGACCATTTCCAAGAAGATCTTGACCTAGCAGCATTAATTAATCATCCAAAGAGTGAGAATACTTCACAAAAATGTTTTTCAGATGCTAGAACACATTATAGTGAAATTTCCATTCCCCATTTCTGAATGGAATTCCTCAATACCAAAAAATTCCATGAGCTGTAAGATCCTCTAAAATAGTGAATGACCCCAAGCAAATGTGTGGAAAGGCATGTTCTTGACCTAAGAAATGGTTACTGCTTATGTGACGGCTCTTTGGAAATAAACTGTGACCATCCACGACTCATTTAACACTCTCTCTCTCTCTCTCTCTCTCTCTCTCTCTCTCTCTCTGCACATAAACACACAGCCTATGCAAAGGGTAGAAAAGTGAAGGATGCTCATGTCTCCAGATGTGATGTGTGTTGTAGTCTGTGATTCTGAAGCTCAGATGATAGAATTCAAAGATAATTTTTAGTAATTCAAAACTCAAATGGCACTAGTGAAAATAACAAGAACAGAGAAGGAAGAGTTTGTGGTGTCTAGTTTTATATAATAAGGGTAATACTTGGGCTAATTATTATCCCTGGTATATGAACAGATTTGCAGGCTAACTCAATAACCTATCCTCCCAGCATTCAGGAGAGGAGACTCTCCTCAGGGTCCTACTAAGGAGCTGGATACCTGTGAGAATGAGTACACCCCAAGGCCTGGTTTCTGCAGATAGACTTTAAAGGATCACTGCAAGAGTTAATGAGGTAATGGATTCGGAAGAACTCTCTAAAATAAAAAGCACCACAAATACGGACATTGTTAGCTTTCTTTAGTTAGTGAGAAAAAAGAAAATGGCATGGTGTGATGATGCACCAGTGTTCAGGTTATCCAAGCCAAGGGCCTATGCTTGTTTGCAGGACATGAACAGGAAAGAAAAGCAGATCACCTGAGTTACCAGCGGAATGTTCTATGAAGAGACAGAAAGACTATGATGTTGAACAAATCCTTCAGAAAACTGTAGTTGCATTCGCTGATCCTATGGTCTGAGTCCCAGATCAGTAGTTCTTAGCCCAATCCCTACTCAGCTCCCATGTCAGGCCTCACTGTGTTTTTCCTACCTGGGTCTCCCTAACCACAGGCCCATATACTTGTTACCAATGGTCATTTGCTGGTTCAGTGGTAGATATCACTGAGGCTTAGCTCAGTTCACCAGTGACTATTTCTCACACTGATTTTTATGGATATTTTGTTACAGTTTCAACCCAAAACCACAGGCTTATGTTGGAATGCTTAGTCCATAACTTGTGGCTTTTAAGGCGAGAGGCAGGCAGCAGCACACTAGGACAGGGCTTTTGAAGGCTTCTTTCTATTTAGCCCTCTCTGCTTCCCATCTCCTGCTACCTGAGGAGCCTCTGCCATCATTAGGATCACCCTGCCTTCCCTGCTATGACGTACTGAAATGCCTCTGAAATTGCGAGCCAAAATAAATCCTTCCTCTCTTTTTTCATATATCATTATTTTTATTTTATGGGTATGAGTGTATTGCCTGCAATGTATGTAGGTACACCCATGTTGTGCAATGCCAAGGAGGTCAGAAAAGGTGTCAGAGCCCCTGGAACTGAAGTTATGGACAGTTGTTAGCTGCCATGTGGGTGCTGGGAACCAAACTCAGGTCCTTGGCAAGAGCAGCCAGCAATCTTAACCACTGAACCATCTCCCCAGACCCAAATCCTCCCTTTCTTATACTCTTATCTGTCAAGTATTTGGTCATAGTGACAAAAAAAACAAATAATAAAACATTATTAACAGACCTGGGGCTTTCCACCAAATATCAAGATATTTTGTGTTTTTTGCCCATTTATACCAAATTCCTTTTTCTAAAGCAGGGACACTAAAATCACGTTATCTACTTGACACTCAACAGAATGTTAGACACTTGTTTGTCCCCAGATCCCTTACAGTAGAGGGAACAAATATTTAGACTTTTGCCTTGGGTAAAATCATTCCCATCTTTAAATGGTTTTAAGCATGAACTGTTTTACTAAGAAGGGAATTTTATGTTATTTATGAGTAAGTTAAAGCGTTCTACTGCTCGACTTGTATCGTTTGTGAAACCCCTATAACATTTTTCATGTGAATTCAGATCTCCACTTTGAAACTGTACTGGGTCAAAGTGATTCCTGTGAATGAAAAGTTCTAAGGTTCCACTGAAAACTATCTGAGATAGATTGGTAACTTGCTCAGGTTCATGTGAAATATTCATGGTCTCAGCAGAGGCTCAGAATAAAAATGGAAACTGAAAAGTAGAAGGCTTTGGTTTTTCCTACAAAATTTAGTAATTTTCACAACTTAGCCTATGTATGGTGTTCACACAACACTTCTGTGCTCTGCTAGGATTAATGTTTTCACCTTCAAACTGATAAAAACAAACAGGATGTCTGGTTAATTCTTCCACTTGTGGGAGCAGCACAGTTAGCAGTAGTCATGTGACAAAACACTGGCAGTGGACTGGGATTGATTAGGTATGTGACTGTTTTAGAAAATGATAGCTTGTCGGGCTGGATGAACCACATGTAACACATGTTACAATAATACGCAAAGAAAAATATGCTTAGGAATATATACAGCAGGAAGGGAGAAACAGTTATGTGGAAATGGAACTATTTTGGACTGTTCTACAATTGTGAACCTTCTATGGGACTGTTGACTGTAAAAAACCTGCCATTTCTTCATTGGACCATACCAGATACTGATGCCGAGAAAGCTTCTGAAAACATTCTAAAACCTGACCAAATTAAAAACAGCACCAGAGGGATTATTTTTCTTAGCAAGATCCCATAAGCAATTTACTTGCCTAGAGAGAAAAATGCAAAGAAATCCTTTATCACAAAATAGCGTCTCGAATCTTTTCAAAAACTTTCCATCCATCCAAAAAAGACTATTCTTTCTGCTGATAACAAGCTGTACAGATGTTTTTCTATAAAATCCAAATGGATGTTTTCAAATAAAATAAAACTATTAAACGTCACTGTCAAAAATAGTCCCAGAAAAGGCAAATGTCACTTAAAAGTTGCAAATTAAAATGTTTAGGAGTTCTCTGGGCCTTAGGTTGGAGGTAGGGTTGATGTAGGTGTCTAGAATAGGACTGAGTGCTCAGTCACTTTGACTAGTTATACATCTCTCTTTTGACTGCTCCCCATTGTAAAAATAACCTTCTCTGATCAAGGCTGAGAGCAGCCCGGATCTGTGGGTAAAAACAAAAATATTAGGAGGCAATTTGATAGTGTGATTATTTGGCAAAAATAGTAATAGTGAGTTCTGTCCTAGGGCCTATAACCTCCATACACGAGGAAGTGGAAAGAATATAAGAGTGAGAGGACAGAGAGGAGAGTTGTGAAATGCTGCCTTCTGGACAAGACAGGGATAAGACACATGAATTCACAGCAACTACGGTTACCTGCACAAGAGCAAGCCAGCCAAAATCCTGAGACAGAAGAGAAGATGATCTCCAGGCCCCGCGCCTCACTGAAGAGCAGTGGACAATTACTGGGGGAAGAAGAATCATGTGTTTTGGAGGATGTAAGACACAGGTAAGATGACCACACTGCAGTGGATAGCCCCACAACCATGTGTATATGGGCAGCACGAACTGGACTTAATGGGTTCATAAAATAAAAAAAGACATAGGGATATGTTGTAGAGAATATAGGGGAAGTTTGGGGGGCGGGGGTTAGGGGTAGATATGATCCTATTTCATTGTATATCTGCAAGGAGTTCTCAAGAACAAAGATAAATATAAAAAGTATTTAGAAAAAAGAACCTACTTGTCAAGCTCCAATAGAAAGTTCTGAAGAGGATTATTAAGTACTTACATCTAATTTTCATCTACATAAGGAATGACTTACTAGGTAAAGAGTTGAAAGCTTAGCCCTAAGGTAAAAGGGAGCTGGGATGGCAGGGGTATACAGCACTGGACAGTTACAGGGCCATAATGAAATGGGGAAACGGGCTGGAGAGAAATTCTAGCAGAGGTCCCCAGCATAACTAACTGGACAACATGCTGCGCTTGTGTTATGCCACAGTTCACCCCTGATTGAATGCACCAACCTCCCTGAGGAGAACTCTAATCTCTCACTCTACACCTAGTAAAGTTCCCATTAAATTTCAACAAAGCACAGGCAAGTCAGCAAAATAAAGGAAATGAGAACTAAAGTCTTCATGGCTTGGCAAGGTATATCCATGGGGCAAGAGTGGCATGTATGATATAAGGGTCACCAAATGATTCCTGATAGGATTTACTGCCTGCTTCACAGGAGGGAACACATGCCCGGTAGTGTAAATCCTCTTAAGATGCCTTGGTTGGGGCCTTAATAGGCCCCAAGGGTTGAGCTTATAAGCTACTAGGATTCTGTTAAATGGACACTGTATCAATCTATCCTCTAAATTTGTATCTTTATACCTATGGATTGGGGTAGCTCTCAGACCTCATCAGAGAAGTTGTGCAATGGACCAAGGTTAAAGTAGAACTCACCACTGGTCAGAGTGCAGTCTGTAAAGAGCTCAGCTACACAAGGCATGTATAGATCCCTACCAAAGGCTCAGGGACCATTCTGGAGGAGGGGGTGGAAAGATCGTAAGAGCCAGAGTTCAGGGAGGTCCAGAGAAAAACTGTTCTCTGGACATGACAGGACCACTGCACTCAAAAATTCACAGCAGCTATGGTTGTCTTCACAAGATGAAGCAGGTCAACATTCTAATATGGACGGTGAAGGGGTTCATGAGGCCCCACCAATAACTGAGGGGCTATGGATAGTTGATGTATTTGGGGAAGGGTTTTCTTTAAGGACGTGACTCCTGGTAGGTTGACAATGAGTCAATGGATAGCCGCAGATATAGGATTATATGGGCAGGAGTATATTGGACTCAATGGGCTATTTTTTTTCAGAGGGTATGAAGTGCCTTCTAGAGACAACAGGGAAGGTACACTGATGAAATCTCAACAATATGGCTTCCTACACAAGACCTGAATAATGACAGCACCAGATGATATGGGGTAAACTTCACAAAGTCCCACCTCCAGATGAAAAGATACATCAACTGCTTGAGAGAAAGAGAAAGAGGATGAATTGGTTTTCTCCACGGAGGAGCGCTCTGATAGGTCATCCAGTCCCAAGTGGTCAGCCCTAAGCACATACACATATGAGCACCACTAAATAAACTCAGTAGGTTGTTTGTGTGTACAATATAAATCATAATGACAAAGTTGAGAGTCTAGGGTAGATGTGGGAATGGTTGGAGGGGAAAGCAGGAGTGGAAACAGGTAACTATAGTGCTCACCTATGAAATTTTCACCAAAATTAAAAAATTGTTTTAGAAAGAGAATACAGAGAGGGAGACCCTGGAGAGAGAGAGAGAGAAAGAGAATACAGAGTTGAGGGTGGTGGTATACAGAGGTAGAGTAGATGTGGAAGGACTTAGGGGGAGGAGCAGAGGGGGGGCTATGATCAAAATATATTCCATGAAATTCCCAAAGAATGAAAATCTTAATATTAAAAAAATGAAGCTTAATTTAACCATAACCTACCCTGGGGACTTTTATTAAGTAACTCTTTAACAAGGAAAAATTTAGTCTGAAGGGGCTTCTGGAAACATTTAAGTTGAATTGACTAGGTTATTTGCTTAATGTTAAGCTGAAAGACCAAATCCACTTTTAGCCAGAGAGAAGATTTTATTATCATACTGCACAAGAAATTTGTCTCATGGAGACAGCAGGAAGACACAGTGTAGTAAGCTGTAAATTCCCACAAACACACATTAAGATTCTTTCACAGAAAAAGTTCAGAAAACCCAAAAAGAGCATGCCTGTACTATTTCAGAAACAGTAAAAAGGCTTCCTATTTTCTGTTCTACCTTCTCTATAAGTACCACTGAATGAAAACTGAAGAATTCATTCCTACTTCAAGAAGGGTTGGAAACACCTCAAGTTGGGTGCTGCTCTGCAAAGAATTCTTCTGTTGTGCCTTGATCACGTGATCACTCAAGTGCTTATGATTCCGTGATTTTATTTTTTAAAATTACTCAATCCAGAATGACACATCAAAATAGGTAACATTGGAGGCATTCTTTATCTAGAAGAAAGATAACAACTTTTCGCAGTTTTATAATTAACCTAGGGCCTCACATGCTAGGTATGCAGCCTACTAGAATTTTTTGTAGTTTGTGCTTTTCTTTCGAGACATGTCTTAATAAGTTACTCAAGGTGGCCATCAACTAACTCTAGCCCAGGGAGGCTCTCAACTTTAGATATTCCTGCTTCTACTTCCTGAGTGGTTGGGATTAAAGGTCTACACTATAGGTCTGGGCATAATTTTAATACTATAGCTCAACTAATGTTCTTCCTATTTTGATTTGTAAATCATTTTAAGTTTTTCCTTTCATCAGTTCTTGAAGTTCCTACACTTTTTCAATTCTTTTTGAAGAAAATGCAATGATGTCATTTGAGTTAGGCAAATGTGCTTTAGAAAGTTGAATCAAATACCAACTTTTTCACCCCATCTCCTAAGAATATGAGAGCACACCTGCAAAGGAATTGCCAGCTTCTGTGGAAACAAAACTTGTTTTTCTTTCCAGCCCTCAAGTTAAGTATTCCTGCTGAGAATGGCCAGCATGCAAGCTCCATTCCCAGCTCAGTGGAAGCTTGTCTAGTGGACAGATCAGGCACGGAAAATATTTCAAGTTAGTTTATTTATCTTATTGAGAGAGAAAATAGTATATATGAAAAGAATAGAAAAAGACAAAGCAATGTGTAGAAAATTTAGTCCATAACTTAAACCTTTCAAACTATTTCACATGGTCTGATAACTGTGTGATATCTCATATTCTGAAAGAGTATTTTATGATCAAATAATAAAAAGGATGGCTAGAAAAATCACTGCTTCTGAATTTGTTTGATGGACTCAAGTTTTGGATCTAAATACTCTTAAAATCAAAGTTTCTTGACTGGTCCTAATTAATAGAAATCTAGAAATAAACAACAATAAATAACTGGAAGCTCTGAATAAAGGAGACCATAAACATGCCATGGCTTAAATAAGATAGCCAAAGGGGGCTGTGGAGACAGCCCCAATGGCGAAGACAATAAGGCTTTCTCTAAGTGTCCATTCTGTGAATCACACCAACAAGGACTTCTGTCTTCACACTCCTGTTCATTCCTGTGGCTTTCTATTTCTTACTTTGGGTCCTTCCTAGGAAAAAGCCAAGGCCTTAGGTTAAGACACAGGAAGGAAGAATCAGATAGGTTATGCAAACACGGGCAGGACTACTTATACCACTAGCAATGAGAATCAGAAAATCAAGTTTAAATGAGTGTACCTTTTCTGTCCCCAACTAGAAATTCTGCACTGTAAAGCCATCCTAGTGCAAAGCCAGACTTAGCATCCTAAAACAAGCCTCCTTTATGAACCAGACACTTACAGAATTTTAAAACAATGTGTACTCCAGGTGCAAGTTACCACATAAATACTGTTGTAAGTTTAAATAATTATGTTTTTATGTTTATTAAACATTCACACTTAAAAATAAATCATGCTGGCAAGGATGTGGAAAAAAGGGAACTCTTATCCACTGCTTGTGGGAGTGCACTCTGTGAAGAAACTATGGAAATCAATGGGGGGATTCCTCAGAAAGCTGGAAACTGATCTGCCATATGACCCAGCCATATGACTCTTGGGCATATACCCAAAAGACTCTATACCCTACTACAGAAATACCTGTTCATCCATGTTCATTGTTGCCCTTTTCATACTAGCCAGAAATTGGAAGTAACCTAGATGTCCATCAGCTGATGAATAGATAATGAATGTATAGGACAGACACACAATGAAATATTATTCAGCTCTTAAAAAAATCCCATGTTCTCTCTCATAGTTGGGTGCTAGCCTTGAAATCTTAGATATGCATGTTTCAATTTAAAAATTCAGAGAGGTCAAGAAATGAATGAACAGCCAAGGGTCAGGGGGAGTGTTCCTGAGACAGGTTGCAGAATGCCATGATAAAAGGAAGAAAGGGGAACATTAGAACAGGAAGGGTTAAACAAGGTGGGGAATAGGAGGGCAGGGCAGAGGAGGGAGTATGGGGAGGTATAAGTGACACCAAAGGACTTTGAAAAAAACCATACAGAAACTGCTACTATAGAAGCTTCTTAAAGTAAATATATATATATATATATATATATATATATAAAAGGAGTTACCTTATAACATGGTGACAGTTGCCCCTTCTAGATATCATGGGCTAACAAAATAAAACCTCAATGCCAGGAATGGACTCCCTCTTTAGAAGCTGTTGACCAGGGGTCCAACAGACCTTCAAACAATACAGGTCATTGCCTTTGCTCTTGGTTACCCACCAGAACTGGGTGGTAAGACCCTATTGCTGAAAACACTACATACGTGAGCAAACAAGGAGAAATCATGCTGGTGCTGACTTCAGAGCCTCATCTCTACTGACTAGCATTTATAGTGCTGGAAAGTGCTATGTCTGTTACTGGAAAGAAAAAGTAATCATAAACCTTACCCAGCTATGAATCTTGTGAACTATAACAACAACTGGCCTGGCAAGATATGCCCTCTGGTGCAATAATGGCACAAATATTGTAGGAGTAAGCAACCACTCTTTAATTGGATTTAAGGTCTGTTTCCTACGATGGAGCCCATACCTGACTTTGATATCAGGCTTAGGAACCTGAGGCTAGACAGGTCACAGGGCATAGAGAAGAG
>NW_008332644.1:3527973-3569152 GCF_000622305.1 Nannospalax galili | reverse complement strand
ATATATATATTATAGAAGAGATTATAAGGATCTATCCTATAACAGGGGGGCATTACCCCCTTTAGACATCAGAGGCTAACAACAACTAAAATGGACGCCCTCTCTAGAAGCTGTTGATCAGAGTTCCCATGGACCCTCAAACAATACTGGTCATTGCCCCTGCTCATGGTTACCCACCAAAACTCAATGGTAAAACCCTACTGCTAAAGATGCTACACACATGAGCTGTAGAACAAATAAGGAGACATCAAGCTGGTGCTGACATCAAAGTCTCATCTCTACTGGCTAGTGTTCATAGTGGTGGAAGGTGCTATGCAAGCTACCAGAAGGAAGAGCAATAATCCTTACCCAGCTGTGAATCCTGTGAACCACAACAACTGGCCTGGCAAGACCTGCCCACTAGTACAACAGTGGCACAAATATTATGGGAGTAATTAACCACTTTGTAATTGAATTTAAGGTCTGCTTCCTAGGATGGAGCCCATATCTGACACTGATAATCATGCTTAGGAACCTGGCTAGACAGGTCACAAGACAAATGGGAGAGCCCAATACTAGTTTTCTATGTATGTCTAATGACTTATTGCTATACCCATAGATTAATGAATCTCTCAACTCTCATCAGAGAAGTTTCTTATGCAGCAGATGGTGATTAACACAGAAACCCACAACTAGCAGAGAACAAGAGGCTGCAGAGTGCTTATCCCTGAACAGGATACCTATATCAAACTTCTGATCCCAAGGGTCTGGGATCATTGACAAACAGGGGATGGAAAGAGAGTTAAGAGCTAGGGGTGTTGAATGACCACAGGAAACCGAATTTTCCAGACAGGTGGTAAGTTAATCATATGAACTCACAGCAAAGGTGACAGCATGCACGAATCCCATGCAAACTCAAGTCAACAAAATCCCAGCATAAACATAGGGAAGTACGTAAAAACCTCCAAGTCAACCTAAGGAAATTTTGGCAATGGATAGCTGCTGGGAGAGAGAGACAGTCTCTATTCAAGGATGGAAATCGTGGTAGGTTAACCAGGTTCAGGTGGATGGATCCCCACTGAAGGACATTTGGACACAAATTAGAGTCTATAAGCATATATAATATGTATTATATACATATGTATATATAATTTTACATATATATGTAAAATTGGGGGTGGGCAGTAAGTGAAGGTGTGGATGGGGGAGGGGATCTAAATATATTGTATGCAAACTGTAAAAATTCAGTAAAAAATAAAAACAAAGAACTAAGCATGTATTTCTAAGTACCACAGTGATGTGACCCTTTCCTCTTGCTTGTGGAGGATGCACTCTGCAGTTGAGCCACTTCCCAGTCCTTATGCTTGGAGCTCTTTATTGACTATCTCCTAACGATACCCCATGAGGAAAATATGCATAGTAATTTAAATCTTAAAAAATTTCTACAATGTTCTACATTTTTAAAAATCTCCAATTGTTATACTTATTTTTCATAATTCACCAAAGCTACATATCACAATATTGATAACAAGGAAATATATATTAGAATATTCCTCAGGGATATATATCTTTCGAAAATTTCTTTATGACCGTATACAGTTTTTTAACAGAGAGAGAGAGAGAGAGAGAGAGAGAGAGAGAGAGAGAGTGCATTGTTTCCCCTGCCTGCAATTAGAGCACTCAGGAGGTTGAGGCATTAGTTTGAGAAACAGTGAGTCCCAGGTCAGCCTGGGCAACAGTGTGAGAACCTGTCTTAAAAATTAAAAAAAAAAAAGTAGAAAGTATTCATTTTAAAAAGTGGATGGAATTGGGAAAGTTTTGTTGTACCAATGTAGCAATGTCTTTTGTGAATTCTGTGGCAAAATATATTAATGATTATCCATCACTAGCCATCAGATAACATCTTGTGAGGGGCCCTTCAATTTTGACCAAAGTTGGTGCCTGGGCTGCAAAACAGTCTTGTTAACCAAGCCATTACATTCATTCCCTAGCATGTTACTGGGATCAGTTCTGCCCACCCTTCCTTGTAGTATGCCAAGGTCTTCCATCGCAGGGCAAGGTACCATGGGAAGGCCAGAGGAGACTGTGAGGAAAGCAGGGCTATGACAGTTGAGGATCTGGAATGAACTATGCTTGGAAACTGCCCTTTTGAAAGGTGCATGGGTTTTTATGTATCAGTTGGAATACCTCCAGCCAGATGATCCTACCTATGTACACAGTTGATGATTAAGATATTTTCTGTGCCTGCTAAAGCGTTTACTGAAGGAGAAAATAAAAAAAAAATCAGTGAACATGCTCACCACAGTCCAGACAGAACAACAATGAACAGTGTGGGCAGGGACTGGAACTGAGGGTAAGGCTAGGCATCACTTACAGAAAGCCGACTTCGTGTGGACTCTCTTGTTGCTCCTAAACCTCCCTTCTTTATAAGGGTCTCAATAAGGAAAACAAGCCTAGCAAGCTGGTTTCATGGAAAAGGCACCTGCCACACAGACCTAGAGACCTGAGTCCAATCCCTGGAATCCACGAATTGAAATGTGGGTAACTATATTCCTCAGACAGATGACATATTTATGTAATAAAGAAATAGCTGAAGCAGTTAAGAGCACTGGCTGCTCTGGCAGAGACCCAGGTGTGATTCTCAACACCTACATGGTGGCTAACAACCTCTTCTGACCTCCTTGGGCATGGCACGACATGGATGCATCCACCT
Source organism: Nannospalax galili (assembly GCF_000622305.1). Taxonomy (NCBI): domain Eukaryota; kingdom Metazoa; phylum Chordata; class Mammalia; order Rodentia; family Spalacidae; genus Nannospalax; species Nannospalax galili. The sequence continues at coordinate 3,566,460 of NW_008332644.1, read as the reverse complement.
ACATGCAGGCATTACACTCATACACATAAAATAAAAATAATAAATAAAATGTACTAAAAAGAGATAACTCATCAGATGTGGTTTTGTAGCAATCAATGTATATAAGAGCATACAACCAAAATCCCGTGTGCCCTAACTCAGAAATTCATAATTCAGGCCAGTGGATTTTTAAAATACAAAACCAGCAGTTTTTTAAAAGAAATTTTCCTCTTCTGGGGCTCAAATGTATTAGAGAAACAATGAAAGAAAGAAAAGGAAATAAAAGAACAAATCCTGAGCCCTTCCAGGGCAAGCTCCAGTCATTTTAGGAAGGGTTAATGCTGACACCCAGAGGGGAGCACTGTTTTCTATAAATGCTAAAATTATCCCACTGAGCAGTCTGAGATTTAAAAAAACAACAAAACAAAACAACAGCAACAACAACAACAACAACAACAACAACAAAACCAAAAAAAACACTGTGAAAAAAAATGGAGAAAAGAAAAAAGTACACTCCTAGGAACTGAGGAAGATGGCTCTAAACACAAGCCTGTCTTCAGCAGGAGCTTTCAACATGCTGCCATGGTCAGGTGGAACTAAATGTCATCCTGAGGACCCAGAGCTGCATAGGGTCAGCCACCGTGACCTCAAATATCACAATGTAAAAGTCAGGTTAACCAACAGACCACGAAAAACCAATTTTTCTATTTCTCTTTGTTGTTTTTCGTAGTTTTCTCCAAACAAGCATACCTAGTACAAACAACTTTCTGTATAGCCTTATTCAAGTCTTTGAAACAAGAAAAAGTCAAAACTAAAAATCCTAGAATGAGAATTTTGAAATGGAAAGGGTTTTTATTCTAGAGATGAAGAAACTGAGGCCTAAGGAAGATAACCGTCTGTGCCTTGTCATACCTAACAGCCAAGGACACCCACCTCATGACCCATGTCATACCTAACAGCCAAGGCACCCACCTCATGACCCTTGTCATACCTAACAGCCAAGGACACCCACCTCATGACCCCTGTCATACCTAACAGCCAAGGACACCCACCTCCTGACCCTGTCATACCTAACAATCAAGGACACCCACCTCCTGACCCTGTCATACCTAACAACCAAGGACACCCACCTCATGACCCCTGTCATACCTAACAGCCAAGGACACCCACCTCCTGACCCTGTCATACCTAACAGCCAAGGACACCCACTTCATGACCCCAAGACCCAGCCCACACTCTCCTCTGCTGTACTGTCCCCAGGGCACCATCCTCACTCCACCTTGCCCTGCAATTGAGACTCCTGTCTCACAAAGGCACCTGCCCACTTTCAGTCTTGTTCAATGTTCTTAACCATACCTTCTTCCTTTACCTAGACACTGTCTTACCGTCTCTCCCTTGTTGACTGCAACTATTCAACATCTAGTTCTTAATGTGATTCTTTCAGAGTCATCGATTCCTGATCCACCATATTACTGTAGATTTTTCTATGGAAATCTCATAGCAATACTCTTCACAATGCATCATTTGTTTAATGTATCTCTCTTCCTAGACTTTCAGATCCCAAAACACTGGAGTCCATATGCTCTTGCTCATCGTAAGCTTTCATATGTAGAGCTCCACACCTAGAACCTTTAATGGCATGCATACATTAAATAATTGTGACTGAATTTAATAAAATTTTCTTCATGCCAGATACTGCTTTGAGAGGACCACATGTGCTGTTCATTTTACTTCTGTCAAGGTTCTACAAGGGAGGCACTGTATCATTTCTCTTTTATAGATGAAGAAACCAAAGCACAACAGCTCAAGGACTTCGTTAAAACCACGCCGATCATAAGTCGAATGTTGCTTAAATACACATTGCATAGCACTGGATATCACACATAGCAGCTTTATGAAGTCATTAAACACCAAATATTTTCAAATAGGGGCCCCTATTTAGAGTAGGATGACAATATCTTCCCAATGCATTTAGAAACTGACTATATTACTGTGTATTCTCCACAACAGTACAGCATACACAACCATGGTGGCCACGCTGTACACAACCATGATGACCACACCATACACAACCATGGTGGCTCACCACACGAAATGTTCGCCATGCTCATATTCAGCATTAGTTTGAGTCTATTCTATCTTTCCTAAGACAGAAGAATGCGATGCTGTTGATATACTGTGGTGGCTACAGCCTCAGTGCTCACTGCTGCGGTGCCCATGGCTGCAGTGCAGCAGGATGTCAGTCGGCACTCATTCTAAGCTAAAAGCTTACGATCCTCTCTACCACCAGTGTCCCAGTTATGAGAAGCATTAGTCTTTCCTTTCAAATTGTATAAAACTTGGTTTATGATGAGGAATTTTAAGCCTTGAATTCCCTCACCTCTTGTAAGACATTTTGTTTATGAAAAGGCCCAGGTGTATTCCTGAAACCTCATGGCTCAGGGTGGTGAAGCCTTCCAACTCTTTGGCCAACCCTCTTTTCCCTTCCTTAGCACTCATTCTTTAGTTTGATAACCAGGAAAGACTGCAAAGTCAGACCCAGGCAATGGAGGAAAAGATACAGCAGTCTTGGGATTAAAAACCTATCAAGCTTCCAGGTCAGGTATCCTTCCTGGATCTGACTGACCAATGCACCCTTTCACAAAAGTAAAAGTTGCCTTGCCCAGTTACTTTCCCAGAGCCTGGTGTTGTTTGTGCAGGATTGGTGGGGTCCTTGGACCACCGATGTTATTTCTAACACAGTGTAAGTAAGAGCAAACAACTAACTCCATGAAGCTCCTCATTTTCATAAGAATATAGTAGCACACAGAATATAGTAAAATGTATAGCAGCAAACACTTGGCCACTCTGAGCTTTGACTGCAGGGCTATAAAAGCTATAACTGGAAGAATGTTTGTTTTAGTACCAAACACCAAGAACAACAGTTTAATTTCTACTACACTTCTCATTGCTTTTCAGCCTTCTGCATAGTACTTTTACTTATTCAGTCTTCAAAACATGACCATCAAGCAACAAGAACAAAAACAAACCGCTTCCCCATTAAAGAATTCAACTCCAATTCTCAGTTTCAGGAAACAAAATCTCTCCCATTTTATCATTGTGAAGAGCTGGACAGGGAAGGAATGATTTTACTGTTTAAATGATACTAACTTGTTAGACAGACCTCAACTTCTACTTTTCCTAAGGTACTTAACATGCAACGATTCAGAATTCCTTACATTGCCAGATGGTAGATAAGACTATCTCATTTTACAAGTAGCAAATGACATGAGATGCCTAAAGATTACTTCCTTGTCTGCAGTTTCATGGCCAGAGGCAGCAGCACAAGACCCCTCCTGGTGTTCAGTCCTTTGCAGAGAAATGCCAATTTAGACGTGATCTTAAGTTAAAATAAAAGCACTGAATCAGAATGAGGGGGAATGCACCTAACCTCATGATATGAAGGCTGAAGAACATAGAGAACTCCATATTTGATAATTAAAAATGAGTTTTCATGAAAAGACAAATGGTAAACTGTGGGTCTCATTCTCATCGATGAGGCTAGGAGCACTGGTTGCTTTTTAAGTAAAAGCTTTACATATTTTTTTGCTGTATTTTATCATTTCTCCTAAAATGGATGATTTCCTTTTACTGCATAAAACTGGATCACTCATTATACTGAACAACAGATCAAGTGCCCATTTGTCGGCTGAGTATGTAGCATCTGCAAATGCTTGACAAAATTGTCTGCTTCATCCTTTAACTCCTGTCCATCTTTCTGTCCTCAAGGAAGCACCTGTAAAGCAGTGTCAGATTCCAGGTCGAGCAGGACAATCCGGTACTCCAGAGATGAGGTGAGATGTCAGCAAGGGAGCAGCATAGACTCTACAAGACAAAAGGCTGCCCACATGTCTGAAGTTACCCTGAGACTCACAGAGAAGGAACTGGAGCTCTGCATCTATAGTTTGGCTATAAGAGAAGACTGTTCTTTCTTTCCATCACTGTCACCCCTACAGAGGACCCACACAGAAAGGCTCTGGAAGATCCGGAATGGGTTTATGGAGCCATCCTTGACCTGGTGCCCTCATATCTGGTATCTCATCTTGAACACAATAATACAAACAATATCTGCCTACAATCTCTGTGTAAGATTTGCCAAATCCTAGAATCCATCCAGAGACTATAAAATGTAAGTTAGTTAAATACTCATTCCTCCCAAGAAGGCCTTCTGTATCACTGTACTTGGCTAAACTGGAGGGAAACCTTCTAAATGTCCATGCTAGGATATTTAAACTTTTCCTAAGGATGGACTCAGTCCTCAGCTGAACTTTGTGATACAGATGAACAGGTTATTCTCTGGCCTGAAGGAATGATTGGCTTCAGGTGGGGAGGTTTCGGAAGTGAGTGAGTGAAGACTGTGTTTCCAGAGTCTCTGATACTGTCACAGGGCCAAAGACCATGTCACAAGTAAAACACCCAACATCAAACCATCTGTAGAGACGGCTCAGCAGTTAAGGGTGCTTTCTGCTTTTATAGAGGACCCAGGTTCAGCTTTAAGCACATACATGGTAGCTCACAATGGCTTGTAACTCCAGTTCCAGGAGCTCCAATGCCCTATTCTAGACTCCGTGGTCTCCTGCACATATGTGTGTGCATAAATTCATGCAGGCATACAACATACACACAAAAATTATAAATAACTCTTAAACAAAAAAGAAATGCCTTCTTGAAAGGGCCCTGGCTAGCCGGCTAGCAATGGGCTCTTTTGGTTACTGCCCTTGTACAATTTCCACAGGAATGAAGGCTTAGTCCATGCGCCATCTGTCCTTTCGAGTGTTAGACAGCACATGCCTTTCCACACATGTTCCCTGTTTGCCCTCTCTGGTGCATGATGCTGTTTTGCAGCCATTGCGCCTGAATGCTCCGTTTCCCTTTCCTCATACAGCAGTCAGTTCTCTTTCCAGATTTCCTCATTATCCCTGCTGGCTCTGGGCTCATGGGGTGTTCAATATTTTTCAACAGAAATGCCAGGTGTGATTCTGGCATTTAGGGTTGCCAGCATCTCCTAGATGGAGAAATGCCAGGAAAACACTATTGGAAATACATCCGTCAACAGGGTAGTATCACCTGTGAGATCTGAGGGCTCCTGTGACTTTTCACTCATTTACATGGAAGGCAGCAGACAGGCTTCCCTCTGTTCGTTCCTCAGCTGTAATGAGTTGAGTTTGGTGTGGGGACTGCAGCACAAATAGAAACTTTTTTAAAGTTATTTCTCTAAAGCCCTGTGGACATCAACCTTGCCAAACTTTACTGGAGAACACTGTCCTTTCCTTACCTAGTAATTTTTAATTTCTTGCCTAAAAATATTTGGCTCAGGTCTTGAAGTGCATCTCATATCTCTCTGTTTCCTGGGCGCATAAAAAGGATTCAGAAAGAGAAGGAGCAGAAAGTTTAGCTTTAATGGCAGTCCTAAGTGAAGTAATTCTCCCTACTTTTATAGAAAGATTGCTTACTCAACTTTAACATTCACATGTTTGATGAGTGTCTGCAAATACAAGAAGGGAATCTGATATTTACAACAGCAGAAGTTGTAAGTCCAAGCTATGGCACTTTCTGTCACAAGCCATAGATTTGGCAAAGATTTAGCTCATTTTCATAGTTGAATGACCTGTTTATTAATCAAATCAATTATGATTCAAATAACTTTTTATCTGTATTCTTTTATGTTAGTAAAACTAACATAACTAATGACTAATAACACAACTAATAGCTAATGTATTTGTTAATAATCCCCCAAAAGAATTTTAGAAAAGTATTTTAGTGTTGAATCTATGTGGCTTTGTTTTTAATTTTAAGTTAAATGCATAAAACTAATATTATTTTCTACCATAGAATTTCAGAATGCCATTACAAGTGAACTTTATATATTTTGTCAGACTCTTGGAACTACAGATTTAGTCCAACTTTTGGACAATGTCTGCCATGTACATAACCCAATAAACAAAAGCAATCTTCATTATCAAACCAATCCGTCCAAATAGACTCATTTTCTATCAGAAAAAGTTTGAATCCATTTCTCAAATCAAATAAATATATCAAAATTGTGCTACTATATCAAGCATCTCACTTCTGAATTCTAAGATAGGTAATTAATAATGCATTTGAATAAAGGCATGTTCCAACTACACAATAGTTTAAATATAGCAGAAATCCCATGCTCGTGTGACTGGCTGGCAGTTATTCAGGAACCTATACTGACAAAATGGTGTTACTAAATGTTTGTGCCCTGACGTCTCTCTGTAAGCCAGTTCCACACTAGAAAACCATAAGGAGGGAAATGTGTGCTCACATGTCTTTGACTAAGCTCTGGCAGATGAGGGAGCTGGGAAAATTTGGAACAAATGTCCAGATGAAGACTAATCTACCTTTCTTTGTTTCCCTCAAGACCTCTTAGAAGTAATACATTTATTCTGGAAAACAAGAGGATTGCAGGAAAAGAGAAGCCATAGCCATCCCTTCTTACAGAGACCAGTTATAGAAAGTGGCAACCATTAAAGTTGAGAGTATAGAAAGAAATTCCCTCAGAAGTGTCAGGATGTTATCACAGGGAACATGGTTTCTACTTGAGAACTTCTGTTCTATACAATACGATGAGACATAAACCAAACAGAAGTATAATTTTTAAGGTTCCCCTTTACAAATAAAAGTAAAATAAGGGGAAATTTGACCAAAGTTACTTGTGGAGGTTAATGGACATTCTTTCTCCACCAAACTCATTTTGGCCTAGGCCTAAAAGAATCTAGCTTTTTATTGCATACTGAAGAGAGAAGAGTTAATATAACAGGACTGAAACACACCTTTGAATGGCTGGCCTACAAGCCTAGCCCCAGGCAGGTGTACCAGAGCCTGCAGCAGTTCTATATACAGCTGAGTAGCTGAGTGAGTTCAAATTTCTGAACTCTTCTATTACTTTTATCAAATATTAAATGGAAATGAAAAATACCGACCTGAAAGAGTTGTTGGAAAATTACTAGAATGCCTAGCATAGAGCAGGCAAAATAAAAAAGAATATTCAAAATTAAATCATCGTATAACATGCCAGTTACTGCAAGCCATCCTATTCCATGTTTACTAAAAGCAGGGATTGGAACGGGGGTGGCAACAACTTCACGCATAATTTCTACAAATCAAAGAACCATCCAAGAGCTAAGTAAAGGCCATCTTTAGCTGACTGTCTTGTGGTGTCCTCATTCTGATACCTGTACAGCATGTGTGGTAACATGAACTTCAGAAACAGCGCCAATTTCAGCAGCTGCCAGCCCACTTTCCATATCAATTTTCAAAGGGACACCACTCATAGGGAACTTTGATGAATAAATGATAGCTGCACCTAAACTCAAAATTTGTTCAATTGCTTTGATGTGCTGCAGGGAGTCAAGATTTGTACTGAGAGATGTAAAGTGGATTCCCTGGTCCTGTGCTAGGCTGCAGAATTCGTAGTTCTGCTTTTGAAATGCCCCCCTGGCTACATAGCATAGCTTCCTCCCCCACATACCAAATCCATTAACTTGATGTACCCTTGGGAGATTTCTAGCCTAGACACAATTTCAAGGCTATAATAAAACATATTGGACACAATCACCAAGCTTTGGGACAGAGAGAGTGCAGTAGTTGAAAAAAATAGCTTGACCTATACATTAAGCCTGAACACGAAGCTCTTAGGGATCCAAGGAAAACTGACAGGTAGCACATTACCTGTGGGAAAGCCTATGGCTTGGCTCAAGCAGCAGCTCAAGTTAGTATGACATCCTAGACAGATGCTGGTTATTCCCATCTAAATAATGATCTAAATAAGACAGTGGGGGACTGGACAGAACTCCAGGTTTTACCAAACTCAGGCTTGCTCCCCTCCTCTCTGCTCCCTACAAAAAGTCTCATGTATTTCAGGCTAGTCTCAAACTGCTATGCATGCAGTGATGATCTTTTAAAAACAAACATATTTGGGGGCTGGGGAAATGGCTTGGCAGTTAAGAGCACTGGTTGCTCTTGCAGAGGACACAGGTTCTATTCCCAGCACCCACATGGCGACTAACAACCAGTTCCAGGGGAATTTGATGCCCTCTTTTGACCTCCATGGGCATTGCAACACAGAGGTACACTTTGTATGTAACTCAAGCTTTCAGTGAGCCTCTGTCGTCATCATCATCATCATCATCATCGTCTTTCTTGTATTTTGACTGCCAGTCTTCCTTAATATAAGAAGTTTTAAATGTCCAAAATACCAGATATTAATGAATCACAGTGCCAAGAGAAAGTGCTTCAGCACAGAGTAGATAGTTTAATTCCAGACAGCCACTTCCCTATCTATAGGTAAACAAACTTCCTACTAGCTTCTTCCTACATCCTTTCTGATGTGTTAAAAAGACTGGTTGGATCAGATTAATCAGGAAAACACAAAGGAAAGGAAAGAAACACCAGAAACTGAACCGAGAATGAAGCCTTATATGCTGTGATGCTGTGGAGGGAATGTGGTGTAGTGAAAACCTTACAGCTGAACTGCTTCACAGCCTATGGTGAAAGAACCTTACATATGCATGAACTATGAAAGAATAAAAATTTTAAATGTTCTCCATTCTGTCAGGATTCAAGAACAGCTTATACAAATGTGTATGCACATTCTGAACATTCAGATGCTGAGAAGTAAGTACAATAATGGCATCCTTTTCTCTAAAGTAAGATGTGCTAGGATCTTTGTTTGAAAGCAGGATTAGCTTGTAGCTCCTCAGATAGGGAATTCCTGTCCAGGACTGTATTTTTAAGAGCTGTCAATGTTAAAATGTTTTTCTGGTTAACAAAATTCATGCGCCCACATCACCATGAGTTAGGGCTTGGACATACCTGCTACTAGCAGTTTATTAGATGGATTTACACATCTCTATGAACCTCTCTGAGGTGTTTAGCTGTCTCTGACATACTGTCAAAGCTTTCCAACATATCCAACATGAGGCAAAAGTGAACTAGAATTTGATGGGCATGAAATACTAATGATACTATGTGATAGTGTTTTCAAACTTAATTTAAAAAATACTTTCCCAAGTCTTCCGAAACTTGCATCTGAAATAATACAGAAATAGTGCTGCACACTTTAAATCCTCACACACATAGAGAAAAACACAGGTACTATATTTGAAATGGAATGATCATTTTCAATGAAAATAGTGAAAATGATTTAACTTGGGATTGCTGTATTTGTTTCAGTCTCTGGGAAGATAAGGTTTTGTTGTTAGATCCTTAAGAATTTAGAGGTGCCCTGCATCTTTCAGCATGGATGGTTCCTATCACTGTCATCAAGCAATGCGCCTCTGTATCCCTGGCAACATCCCTAGTTCTGACGGCTGATTTGCCAGGTATGAACACAGCCACAGCAGTTTTTCTTGATTTGCCAGGCGTGAACACAGCCACAGCAGTTTTCCTTGATTAGCACTTGTTAAAGTATATGCCCAGGCCGTTTCTCCTAAGTATTCAGAACTTGCTTTTAAAATCCAAACTGACAATTCCTATTGACTCATTTATTTTTAAATTTTATTTATTATTTACAATTAATATGTATGCATGTATTGCCTGCATGTAGGTAAGTGTACCCATGTTGTGCAATGCCCGAGGAAGTTAGAAAAGGGTGTCAGATTCCCTGAAACTGAGTTAAGGACAGTTGTTAGCCACCGACTTTGTTCCCATGGTTCTTTTTCCTTTACTGCTTGTCTTTGATTGGGTTACCTATTTGTATTTCATCAAATCTTCACTTCAGGCTTAAATTTACGTCTCTAAATATTTTAGTCTTCCTCTAGTTTATAATATCTCTTCAATTAATTACAATCTACTTTCAAATGATATTACTTCAAGGGTACTATGGGTACCTAGTAATACTGTATTCTAAATTCTTCTACCTCATGCCTTGTAACTACCTCACATTTCACATTCATATATTTATGAACTGTACTGTATTATTACCCTTTTCCTTTCCATTCACTTTAACAGTTATCAATTCTCTTTTTGAGAAAAATTATAGCCACATTTCCATATAGTAGAGTCACAAAGAATTAAATATAAATATTATACAAATGTTAATTGTTTGGCTGTGGTATTGTGCTATAATTATGTATGATGTAGGCAATAGTAGAAAAATGGATGTGGGACCCCAGAGAGAATCTATACTATTTTTACAACTTCCAATGAGTCTGTAAACCTGCAAAGAAAACAAACCTATGACTACATGGCAAAAAGAGAAGGAACATCCAGACAGGGCTCCATGAACATTAAGAACAGAGTTTCAGGCCAGTGAGATGACTCGGTGTAAATGCGCTTGCTGTGCAAGCTTGACAAGTTGATCCCACGGTGGAAGGAGAACTCAACTCCTGAAAGTTACTCTCTGACTTCCGCATGCATGCCATTGAATGCAAGGGCCTATGCTTACACATACAATCACCCTACCCCCCTCCCACCACATCCATACACACCACACACAAATATAAAATTAAACTTTAAGAAAAGGAAGAGGATTTTGAGGACAGCACATTCGATAGTAACTGGTAGAATGAGCAAAGCTGAACTACAAACCCGGGTGGCCTGGCTCCAATGCTGAGCAATTACTTCAAATGCCTTCATAGTGCAGGAAAGAGCACAATTCAGGAATAGCCAGTAATACCTTGAATGCAGTTTACGTGATTAAATTCTATAACACTAACTTTAAAAATACAGATTGAAAAAAGTACAAGAGATAAAAATATTTAAGTTGCATTCAGTTAACGTACTCTGAAGGCACCTACAAGGGAAAGAGCATAACTTCTCTTTCTCCTTAAAAAAAAAAAAATGAGATAAGGTCTCCCTGTAGCCCCAGCTAGCCTGGGACGTCCTATGTAGATCAGGCTGGCCTTGAGCTCACAGAGATCCACCTGCCTCTGCCTCCTGAATGCTGGGATGAAAGGTGTGTGCCACCATGCCTAGCTCATAACTTCTCTTTAAAAGTGGATATTTGTATTTTTATTTTAAGGATTTATTTTTATGTTCAAGTGGTGTGTGTGTGTGTGTGTGTGTGTGTGTGTGTGTGTGTGACTGCCTATGGAAGGTGCCTATGGAAGCCAGAGCCAGTGGATCCCCTGAAATTGGTGTCATAAGTGGTGGTAAGCTGCCCTCATGTAGGTGCTGGGAACCAAGCTCTGTCTTCTACAAGCATAATGTGTGCTCTTATATACCGAACCATCTCTCTGGCCCAAAGAAATGGATATTTTTTTTAACATCTATTTATTTTTATTTTATGTGTATGAGTGTTTTGCCTGACATGCATGTAAGTGCACCCATGCACGCAATACCTGTAGAGGCCAGAAGAGGGCGTTGAATCCTCTGGAACTGGAGTTAGAGAAGATTGTTAGCTGCTATGTGGGTACTGGGAATCAAACCTGAGTCCTTTTGCAACAGCAGCCAGTGCTCTTAACTGCTGAGTGATCTCTTCATCTTCAGGAAATGGATGATTTTATACAACAGATTTACTTTTGAGTCCGTGCATCATGCATGCATTCATAGCATGCTACTCCAACACAATCATTACACAAGTACGGTAGACATTACATTCTTCCATGTTGTCTTCTCCAAAGAAAAAGTTAAAAGACAAACACCACTATTGCAATATATTATCAATAATCCTTTCTGTGGACTGGACTGGAATTAGCAATGACTCATTTTGTATATTCTTCATTGGCTTAAGTTTTTTGATGGTTTTATACATTTTACTTTCATGGTTAAAACAATAAGTCATTGAAATGAAATAAAATATAAAGACCAAGAGTCTTACGTGATCTAGATACTTGAATTCTTAACTTCAAATAAGCAAGTCCATCTTCAATAAGGCAACATACCTTATCTCCTCAGGATATGCCTGCACCTTGTATGTCTCAGGCTGATAACCTGAGCCCTGAGCTGGGCCTGTCATTTTTCTTGGAAGTCTCCACGAGAAGCAGAAAGCAATTAAAGATGAACACATCTTGCTGACTTGTTTGCTTTTCTGAATGCAGGTGAGATGTCACTGTCTGTATGCACAGCACACTGAAGCTTAAAGGACTGTCATTTTCTATATGCAGAATTTACTATATGCAGAATGCACATTGTGCTGCATTGTGCACATTGCGTTGTGTTACGTACATCTTTGGTGGAGGCCTACCTAAGGGGCCTGAAGCACAGATCACAGGCAGAGTGATCCTATCCAGTGGTGTTAAAGTTATGGTTACAATAACGGAGTTTGGAAATGAAATACGTGGTGACCATGCCTGTCAAATTGAGAAGCCAGAAAATAAACAAATATTAACTCCTAGGCCTGTTAGAAGATGAATAATTATTCACATTGCTGGATCTTTCATTTTCTGATTAAAAAAAAAATTTCAGAGAGTAATGCTACAGAAGGAACATTTGAGCTACTGAATTCTCTCTTCCTCAATGTCCAAATTATTATCCAAAAAATACTTAGTAAGTGCTTTGGAAAACATATGAAAATGATACTACCAAAAGACAATTACTCAGGGTGGCTTAGAACTATAGAACATTACAGCAAATACTTGTAGCAGTACTGAGTTTATGCCTTTTACTGCATACTACAAAAGTAACAAAAACATGGCTTTGATTCTTTATAAAATGCCTCCAGGGCTGAAGAGATGGCTCAGCGGTTAAGAACACTGGCTGTTCTTGCAGAAGACCTGGGTTCGAATCCCAGCATCCACATGGCAGCTAACAACTATTGGTAACACCAATCCCAGGGGGTCCGACAGCTTCTTCTGACCTTCACGGGCATTGTACAACACGGGTGCACTTACCTACACACAGGCAACACACACATAAACATTAAAAAAAAAAACCTTCAGGATGCAGTCCTGAAGTACTACATATTATGAATAGTTTCATGACTTCTATTTTATTATGCTGCTTGCTGTATGAATTTGAACACTGACATTAACAGTAATTTACCAGTACAAAATTAAAATGTTGGTGCTTTCCCACAGGTTTATTGGCATTTCAGTTTGCTTTTATTTTCTTATTTTTTGTTTTATTTTTTGAGAAAGGGTCTCAGGGGCCAGTCATGGGCTCCATAATTCACTATGTAGGGGACAATGACCTTGAACTTCTAATCCTCCTGCTGGTGTGTACTACCACACCCATTTTTAAAATGTCATTTCTAAAATGACCTCAAAATAATTTTATTAATGCCTCAAAAAATACATTTTTTATATCTGTAAGATTATGCTAGAGATTACAAGACACAAATATCCTGACAGTAAGAAGCTTATAATACTTATGAATACTTGTCATATTTCATAACAAGGTGACTTAGAACACAGCCTTTTAAACCATGGTTGTGATGCCATATGGTAGACACATAACTAAAAAATTAATTCAAAATCAAATGCCTAATGAACCTGAGGTCTTTCTGGAAGTGCTCATCATTGCAGTGCATCACACCTTCCCTTCAGCCCTATGCAGAATATATAGAATGTGCACTTTGCACTGAGCACACTATCAGTCCATTCTATACTAATGAAAACCACCTGAAATATCATGGCTCAGATTCCAGGCCACTGTATGTTATGAACTGCAGTATTCTCACTGGATATGTGAAATTTTATGCTTTTAGAGAAAAAGAATGGTTTAATAACAAAAACAAAACATATTTTCTATGTTCATTCCTCATCATGCTCAGAGCCACCTGCAACTCCACTCCAAGGGATCCTTCCTCTGGCCTGACTAGGCACCTGGATGTACAAAGTATACACATGCACACATGCACACATACACACATAACTAAAAATAAAGGCTGGTGTGCTTTTCCACAGGTTTATTGGCATTTTGTTTTGCTTTCATTTTTCTTATTTTTTTGTTCTATTTTTGAGAAAGGGTATCAAAGCCAGCCATGGGCTCCGTAATTCACTATGTAGGGGATAAACCTGCTCTTTGAATTGTTGACATAAGTTCCATTAAATTCATTCTGGTTTGGGATTAGGACAGAATTTCCTACAATTTCTAAATTAGACCTAAGAAAACTTCTACCATTTTGCCATTTTGTGCTAAGTATTTTCTATGCACAGTGCCATCATCAGCATTAACAATTACACAATCAAAATATCAAGTCTGAAAAAATGTTAAAGATAATCTATATCCTGTAGTATTGTCCTATAAGGAAATCTTTCCAGAATGCAATCCTTGAGTGAGTATGACTTCATCACATGACTTTCATGGTCTCCTGTGATGGTCAGTGTTCAATGTCAAATGGGCAGAATCTAGAATCACCTGGAACATGGGCAAGCATGTAGTGCATTATCTTAGTTATTAAAATTGAGGTAGGAGAATCCACTCACTGTGGGTGGCACCATTCCCCACGTGGGGGTTCCAAAGTATCTAACATGAGATCAAGCTGAGCACAGGCCATCATCACTCTCTACCTGATTGTGGATGGATGTGCTCAGCTGCTTCAAGCTCCTGTTGCCTTGACCTCCAGCCCCAGTGGACTACTATGAGCTAAAGTCAGTCCCTTCTTCCTTAAGCTGCTGTCATTAGGATATTTTATCACTGCAGCAGAGACAGAAACTGAGGCACCCCTATTACCGAACACCACACTAGATCAGTCACTTTACTAAATAAAAGACAGCGCAGAATAAAGAAAGGCTCCTGTATCTGGGATTTTCTTTAAGATCTTTACAATGACAGTAAGCTGCGACTCCACATGATGATTTTACTACATTTCAAACTTTAGCACTGAAAGAGCTACTCAAAATAAGGAAAGTTGCTGTCCCTCTATCTCCTGAAACCTACAGCTGTTAAGAATAAAGCTATGACATAATAAAGCTAGAAATGACAGGTGAGAAGGTGTGTGAATCACTGATTTTGTTTTTTTTTTTTTCCAAATGACAATGCCTGATTTATTACATGTTAGAACACTTAAAGAGTGCTTAGAATTAAATATGGGTCAGGAACCACTAAACACAAGTAACACTCACTGAGGTGAGTCAGACCATGGCCAGCATGTTGTAAGCTGGGGCACTACTGCTGCTTTCATAAACAAAAAAACAAGAATGAAACTTTCACAGTAAAAGATTTCACCATATAAGACTGTAAATTTTGATACAGTCAATTCATCATTGTAAAAATCAGATGAGACTCAGTCTACTCTGGTCAGAAAACTCATTAGATCATTCATATTACACCTTTGCCAGAATGTCATCGTTCTTTTGGCTGAAAATAGCCTGCTAGTTAGCAAAAATATTTCACCATTTGCTAGCTTTATATAAAATAAATGTTAAAAATTGATGGCCTTAGTGTGTTCTACAGGTGGGCATCCCTCCTTCTCCCCAGCCTGCCACTGTCTGAGGACCTGTGCCAGGCCTCAAGCATGCATCTCACAGGCAGCACTCTGTTCTTCCTTTTTCCCAACCCCCAGCTGCTGAGGCCCTGCACCAATCCTACGCACACATTCCAAAGGCTGCACTCTCCTACTCCTCTAACCATGACCCCATTCACTGCCATCTCAAGACCTGCACTGGGCCCTGTGCTCCCAACCCACAGCACAAGCAGCTTCCTTCACCCACCTCCTTGCTGCCATAAAAGCACCTGCATTCCACACCTGAACATGCTTTCCATAAGTTAACACACCCCCTATTCTGGCCCTACCAACCCCAATGTCATGCCACCTCAGGACCTGTGATGGGGCCTTGGTGCATTTCCAAGGAAGCCCCCCAAACCCTGGGATGGTAACATTATCAATGCAGACCTGTGCCAAGCACCTGTGAGCCCCCCTGGTAATCCTCTCCTGCACCTCTCTGGCACTCCAACCTCAACTTCTGAGGACTTCAGTGAGAACCTGTTGGCTCTGCAGGGGGCCTGTTTGTGAGGTCAGACACTGCATCTTGCCCTAGCTGAGGTAGGACCACCTCTGATATTCCAGTCACACATAAGCACTGTGTGGCTGGAAGACTGATCCTCAAACATTACTCAGAAGATCTAAAACATGCCAAGTTAAGGTAACAACATAGGACCACTCAATAAAGTTGGGCCAAATACTCATACCAAAAAGATACTCTCAATGACCTAACTCCAGATGCTCAGGTCCCATCACAAAAATACAAGCACCATGAAAAACTAAGACAATATGTTTCCTCCAAAAATGAATACTTTTCCCTGGAGAGCTTACAATGACTGATGTGGTCACATCACATGTTAGTCATTTGGAATATACTATTTCACCTACAGATCTTCCAAGTGTTCGCAAATTTCATTACAAAAGTCCACATTCATTAATATCACACTAATCTCATCAGTTTTTCCTTTATGCATTGGGAAATCGCCAAGCTCACAGTAACAGATATGAGCTTTTAAAATTTCCAAATTTCACGTAGAAAGTTCAAAGTGTATCAAGTACTGAAATAAAAACAATGATTGTTGGCCATTATTTCAAGTGGGTATTTTATTAACATTTTTTAAAAAAGCTGCCTAGTATGATCTGCAATTCATTTAGTCACACAAATGCTTTTCCTCAACCACTGTATTTTGGGAACATTTATTCAGCATAAATGTTTCTGAAGATTTCCTATTGTTTCACACAGAATATTGAAAAGGCAAGTGTTCAAGAGTCGATAAAAAAATTTTTTTAATTTAAAAAAAACCCACAAATCAATAAAACTAACAATTTTACACCTTCACCAGGGCCCCTCCCGGGTAAAACTAGCTTTGTAATTTTTTTTAATTTCTTCTAAAGTTGACGTATATGGCAGTGAAATAAAATATCTATTAGTAAAATATGGTGCCAGGGTTTGATTTGTGATAAAGCACCAGTCATATTCAATAGTGAACTAGATTAGGCTCGTAAAAGAGAGGTCATTGTTAAATTCTCAGAAATTCTGAGTAGTTGTTACACTGGTACTGTGAAATTTGTTGTGATGTTTTCCACCAATGGAATCTGCAAATTTGAAAAATCAGGGCTTTTCATACATTATCCAGAGAGCTATCAGTCAGAAAACACCTCAGGAAAAACAAAACAAAACAAAACCACAAAAACAAAAAACCTCCTCAGGACATCACCAGAAGTTGACCAGCTGTTGAGCTGTTGAGTGTGCATCATTAGTAAATACCTGGAAAGGACTGGAAAGGGGTCTTTAGATTGTACTCTGAGAACCATGCATGAGTCCATTCAAAACTGATTCATCATCAGCTGCAAAGTGACACAGTTAGGGTACCATACCCAAAGCCTAGACTCTTCTGACTATGAACTCAGCTTTCAAAGGACCTCTTTTGAGAGGATGTCTAATTCATTCCCTTTATATATTTAAAAAAAAAAAAAAAGCTGGCAAGAGAAGCCAGAAATAGACAAAAGAAAATCCTGGTTTCAAAAAAAGAGAGAGTCCTCATGGGTCACAGTCATTCTCAGGCTCTACCCCACTGGAGACTCCTCTTCTATCATGCAGATAATGGAAGGAAGGCCACATCTGGGGATTAGCACAGCCTTCTTAGCAAGAACCACTTTCTAACATGCAGCAATGTTCATCCTCAAAAACAAGCAATGGCTATTATTAAGTCCTTATCAGTATTAGAAACAATAAAAATAAAAACGATTAAGGTAATAGTTAACACTACCAACTTTCATTGAATTCAAACTATATGCCAGGGTTTCGATTTTCACTTCATACTTAACAATATTTCAACTTATACAAGAGAGTAAAAGGAGTTAATCTGCATGACCTCCGTGCAGGGTGTAGGGTTTAAGCAATCCTAATCCAAAGCCACACGCTCAACGAACAGACTTCCTTTCGGGTACAATCTAAAGGGAAGTCCACATGTAAACGATTTTGATAAGGAAATGAATAAATCCAACCCACAGCTGTTGAACCAGTCTGATACCTGTCTACCCATGAGCTCACACAGGACAATGACATCACTAATCTTGCAGCCATGCCTAAACTACACCAAAGGGACTCATGTTAAAGTAATTCCAAGTATAAAGTTCTCACTTTGTACAAAAAAAGGATTTTACAATACATCTATCTTGTTGATATTTAAAATAACCTTCTGAGATATAAATAACCTAATTTATACTAAATTATTAAATGAAGAAAAGTAACTGTAATTATTAGGTCCTCTCTCCCAGGGTATGGGTAAGAAAATAATCAATCTACTATTTTATATTGACTGTTTCTTCCCCAAATTATAACCCCTCTGTTTTCTATCACTGTGAACCAAGCCAAACCCAATAGACTGCTTAGAGCTACCCAAAGATGCCTCCATTCAACATATATTTGTTGTTATTGACCCAGAGCTGGAGTGAAAGGGTGATGCTGTCTCTTCAACCAAGACCAGTTCCCTCACTCAATTTAAAGATCTGTCAGTAATCACTGTTCACAAAGATGAGAGAAAAAGAAGACCATTTATCAGTACAAGCTGAAAACTAAGATTACTCTCACAATATTCTTTAATCATGAATTATTTGAGGCCCTATTTTTTTAATAATGTTTTTAAAATAAGTCGCGAAGAAAAAAAAGTTCAAAACTGAAAATTTGAAGCCTTCAATTTCTTTTTGCCTCATAATTTTCTCTCAACAGATAAACAAAAAAAAATCCATAGTAACAAGATAGCATTTCACGCATTTACACATTTCTCCTACAGATATCTACAGCCTTCAGAGAGTATTATTTGTAGTCGTGCCCAGCTGACATTTTCCATTTTACTCAAAAGCTTTTATGGTTTGGTATTATAGCAATATACAAATTTGACATTTTGCAATAGGATCTAGTCTCTGTACAAATCATCCTGACAGTTAGGTACTACTTTACAGTCACTAATGTAACCTTTCCCCACTACATACATTTAAAAACCTTACAAGGTTGAAGATGTATGTGTATTATTCTAATAATATTATGAAATTCTGTACTCGACTAATTAAATAGGTCACTATATATCACATCAAAATCATGGTGTCTGCAGTGTCTCCTTATTTATTTTTTTCTGGTTTGTTGTTTTGTTTTGTTTTGTTTTGTTTTGTTTTGAGAAAGAGCTGCTTTCATACACACTATGTAGCCTGAGGGCTGGCCTTGAATTTGCAATAATCCTCTTGTCTCTGCCTCTCAAGGGTTGGGATTAGATCCCAGTACCCTGCCTGACATGCAGTGTTTCTTATCTCTCTGTGGCAATTTTAGTATTTTCTTAAAACTCCTTGAGGTCTTTAAAAATAACCAAGTACTGGGTGTGGTGATGCACGCCTTTAATCCCAGCACCTGACAGGGAGAGACAGGTGGATTGCTATGATTTCCAGGCCAGCCTGATCTACATAGCAAGCTCCATGCCAGTCCAGGCTACACGGTGAGACCCTGTCTCAAAAAAAAATAAACAAAAAAACAAAAAACAAACAAACAAACAACAACAAAAACAAAAATTACAAGGCCTCTGCTGTTAAGGGCATTAGTTGCTCTTGCAGAGTACCTGGGTTCAGTTCTAGAACCTACATGGCAGCTAACAACTGTCTGTAACTCAAGTTCCAGGGAATCCAACAACCTCTTCTGACCTCTGCATGCACTGTACAACATGGGCGCACTTGTGTACATTCAAGCAAAACACTCATACACGTAAAATTAAAAAAATATATAAATAAAATATTTTAAGACCAAAACCAAACAGACAAAACACACACAAAAAAACCCCAAAATAACCGAACATGAACAAACATCAAACATGTAGTAAAGCCATACACAACTTAATAAAGACTTCTTTTATTGCCTTCACAACACTACTGTTTTTCCTTTTAATGAGATCAAAATTTCATTACATTTTCCAAAATGCATTAACAGATCCAGATCCTATCAAAGACAATGTAATTTCCCTTATAAAGAAAGCAAAGTTGCTCTCTAACATCATTATAACATTAACTAAATAGAACTGAGTGATCCTATAGCATGATAGGTAGGCCACATCTCTCTTTTCTGCTAGCAATTCTCTATTTAATACAGGCTATATCTGATAGCATGTGTCAGCTGGCAAGGGAAGAGGAATTCCTGTGAGGAACAGGAAACCTGACAGTATTTTTCTCCCCTTGATTCAGCTCTTTGATGGCATACCACTCTATTTTCGGAATTGATGCACCTTTCAAAAACTATAATCTTTGGCTTTCAGGTTCACTATTATTTGCCTTCAGGTACAAATTTTCAAGTGTACAGAGCCTTCTAAGCAGAATAGCATGGTCTCAGCCAGATACTTAAAGGCTCATAGCTCAGTCATCAATGCAGCATAAATTCCTTTTCCAAATAATGTTCTTCAGTCAGAGAACATTTGTGCTGGGCTTGGTTCACTTGTCAAATAAGGAAACAGAGGTCACTGAACACTAACAGTCAACTTCAGGTACTCTAAAATTCATTTTTCCACCTATTTGGCTGCAGAAATAGGATTTCAAAAATATAATTCATAGGAATGCCCATAGATACAGAAATCAAATGCACTGTGGTAGAGCACTGAGATCCCATGTTTTCATTTTCTTTCTTTATTTTTAAAGGCTTTTTTAAAAAAAAGTATGTGTATGTGTCTGTGTGGGAGTATGCAGGCCAGAAGAGGACATCAGACCCCCTCCAGCTAAAATTGAGCCCACTGATATGAACAGTGGAAATTGAACTCCAGTCCTTTGCAACAGCAGCAAGTTTTCTTAAGTGAGCCATCTTCCAGTTCTCCAGATACATTACTGATCAAGAAACGATTCCAAAGGATTTATTCAATGGCAACAATAAAAGCAGACCTCACCTGTATTAATACACACTGCTCAATATCAACAAATTGTTATAGTTAAAAGCTGTATCTGGACAGGGAGATGGCTCCCTCTGTTGGGTAAAGGCCTTTCAAGCTTTAGGAACTGAGTTTGTCCCCAGAACCCATGGTGGAAGGAGAGAACCAACCCATTCCTCAGTTGTTGTCTGGCCTCCAAACACGTCATGGCATATTTGAGGTCAGATACACACAACAGCAACAACAACCACAACCACCACCACCGCAACAACATTATAGTAATAAAGGCACCATCTACAAAAAGGAAGGTTTAAAAATAATGGTTATGGGGCTGGCGAGATGGCTCAGTAGTTAAGAGCACTGGCTGCTCTTGTAGAGGAGTTGGGTTCAATTCCCAGCATCCACATGGTGGTAACAACTGTCCATAGCTCCAGTTCCAGGGGAATCCGAAGCACTCTTCTGACCTCTGCAGGCATTGCATGACATGGTGCACTTACACACATGCAGGCAATACACTCATACACATAAAATAAAAGCAATTAAAAAAATAATAATGGTTACATTTGAAGTTCACAACAATTTTCCAAAACTGCTTTATTGCTACAAAAATTCTATAAATCCTTATTTAATTCGATCTAGAAGAAGTGGTCTATATATAATATATATGCATATATAAAAATATGTATATAAAATAAACATTCGTGGTATGTATGTAACAAACACCAAAAATGCAGGCATCTGTGGGTATTTTTGTTCCTCTGTTTTCTAGGGTTTTTTTTCGTATATTTAATATTCTTCCTCTTAAATGTAACAGACAAATCTAAATATTTTACGGGTGATCTGTTTGCTGACCATATTGATTTTCTTCAGTGTGATCATTCTAATAAAACATTATTATAATCCTCTCTAAGGTTTGTAATTGTTTCTGATCATTTTAGAAGCATGTTTCAATTAAGAAAATAAAAGTCATTCTAATATACATTTTATGTCACTGTACAATTTGATTGTCATCCTTGCACTTTTGTGCCTCATAAAGTTATTATTAGGGCCAACCAATCACACACTGAGAGAAAACAAAACACAATGGAAAAAAAGGAAATGAGTCTGACTAGATTCCAAAACTGATACCAGATGCAGCCATTTCTCTTTTGTTTCTTTT
Organism: Nannospalax galili; assembly: GCF_000622305.1. NCBI lineage: Eukaryota > Metazoa > Chordata > Mammalia > Rodentia > Spalacidae > Nannospalax > Nannospalax galili. The sequence continues at coordinate 3,544,556 of NW_008332644.1, read as the reverse complement.
TGCCAAGGCACAGCAATGATCCAAGACTAGCCAAACCCTGGATTGCTCCTTGAGCATCCTCACGTCCTCAGTAGTCTTCTCTTTATGGGCTGTGTCAGAGTCCAGTGGGATTCTCTGATTAATCAGAGAAGTGATTGCTAGACCCAGATAGAAAGCTGTCAAAGGCAGGAACCAACACAAGGGTAACTGTCCCCATATAGAAAAGTCATTCAGAAGCAGCTGAGTTTATGCTAAATGACTAGATAAGATACTAGGTAATCCAAAATGTGCACCGAAAAGAAAGTCATGATGGTAAGCACCTACAATCCATTGCCCAGGGAGCTGAGGAAGGAGGTTCTAGAGTTTGAAGCCAGTTTGGACATCCAGGGTACAAAGTGGTTCTTTCTTTCTGGCCATTACTACTCTAAGCCCACTCAGGTAACTCTGAACCATTTCTTAACAAAAATATTCTCCTTAACAACCTGGGGCTTTTAGATAGCAGCCTATAAGCAAGTTGTAACAGGAATACCAACTACTTTAATAAGCTCTGTGATAATTTCCCAACACAAAAGTGAAATATTGAGCAGAGTGTGGAGGTACATACAAACCCGAGAGGCCGAAGCAGAAGGATGGTAAGTTTAAGGGTGGCTTGAGCTACAAAGGAGACCCTGTCTCAGTAAGAAGGGAAATTTTAGCCAGGCATGGTGGCACAGAATTGTAATCCAAGAATTAGAGAGGCTGAGGCAGGAGGACTGTTGTGAATTTTAAGCAAGTACAGGCTACACAGTGTACCAAGTCAGCCAGGGCTACTTAGCAAGACCATGTTTCAAGTACTTCCCACAAACTGAAATACTGCCCAAAAGAGAAGGAAAACTTAGGCTAGGAAACCACTACAAACTTATAAAAATACTTCAGTTCAAGAAGGAGAATGGATCATTATTTTAAATTAGCCACAGGTATATAAGAAAAAAGAATGTCTTGAAAGTAAATCTGGTACCATCACTGCTGTCCATTTAACTAAACAATGAGTAAACTCCACACTGGTGATATTACAAAGCAAAGTGGGTGGGTGAGACTAGAGGGTCGTCAGAAGGGTCCCAGCATTTTAGGATGAGAACTAGAAAGCTCCTTTCCCAGTGAGCATTTCTTTTTTCTGAAACTGGCAATTAGGCCTTTGGGGGTAAATGTGCTCCCATAAGGAAATTCTCTCATATTGTGTCCTATATCCTCCATAAAACTTTCCTCTGCAAGTAATTATACAGAGGTGCTTCCAAAATCTATAGGCTGAATATATGAATTAATAAAAATCTACCAATGGTATTGGCAAGATATATGTTTAAATCTCAGTATTCCATATTACAGAAAGACTGATGATCATATCTTTAAAACAGTTTTAACAGTCAAAAGGCATTTTAAACTCATGTCTGCCCATCATTCATCCTTTAAGTGTCTTTTAGTTAGTAGGTTTCACAAATGTTGAAAATGACTTGTACGGAAAAACACTAACTTGCCACAAGGGAAAGTAATGTTTTTTAAACGGTTAAATGAACAATTGAACTCAGATATTTCTGTTTGTATTCAGCACTTTGAATGCATCAGTGCATCAAAGGGTACTTATGAGGCCTTTTCTCATCCCTTGGGTTAAAGCATCACAGTGTGCATGCAACACATACACAGGCACAGAGTATTGAAAGGCAACTTGTTGAAACTGGTGCAGGAGCACCACCTAGTGGATGCTAGAGAGACGTGGTTTTGCCCTCTGTACTGCATTATAAAGGACCAAGCTCTACTTTTCTACTTTATTTTTTGAGAATTTCATACATGATTATTGTATTTGGATACTCCCATCCTTTCCAGTCGCCCTCCACCTCCTGCCACCGTCCCTGTCCTCCCCACAATTCCTTGTCCATTTTTTACATTTACATATACATGCACATATAACACAGAGTCCATTTAGTGGTGCTTTGTACCTATGTTTAGGGATCTCCACTTGGGATTAGACAACCTCTCAGAGACTTAGTCCCTGGAAAAAACTGATTGTCCCTCCCTCAGTATTCACTATCACCTGCAGCTCTTCATCTTGACTTGGGACCCTTGTGAAATTTCCCCTATCCACACTGGCTTGTCAATTGGTTTTGTTATTATGCAGACCTTGTTAAGCTACTATACTGCGGAGATTTCACAGGTGCAGCTTCCCTATCATGTCTAGAATGTATTAACTGAGGCTAGAAGGATGGCTCAGTAGCTAAGAGTTCTGGTTGCTCTTGCAGAGGACCTGGATTAGGTTCTCAGCACCCATATGGCAGCTAGCAGCCATCCTAACTCCAGTTCCAGGGGATCCAATGCCCTTCTCTCATCTCCACAGGCACTACATGCATGTGGTAGGCTTACATACATTCAGGAATGACACTCATACATATCAAATAAATAATAAGAATGATGATAATGATGATGATGATGATGATGATGATGCATCAACTAGCAGCAGGTGTCCTGTCCCTCTGCCTGTCCTTTCTGCCCCCTCTGCTGCAATGCTCCCTGAGACTTAGGTGTAGAAGTTGCATTGCAGATGTGCCACTATGGCTAGGCACCTCATAGTCACTAAACTGTTTTTTGTTTTGTTTTGTTTTTAATTTTATGTATATGAGTGTATTGCCTGCATGTATGAAAGTGCACTTGTGTTGTGCAGTGCCTGCAGAGGTCAGAAGAGGACGTTGGATCCTCTGGAACTGAAGTTATAGATGGCTGTTATCCCCCATGTGGGTTCTGGGAACCAAACCCAGGTCCTCTGCAAGAGTTATTACCAGCTGATCCATCTCTCCAGTCCCACAGTCACTTAACTGTTATACTAAGGTAACCCAGATTCAGAAATACAAGTGACTCATGTTCTCTCTTATTTGTGGATCCTAGCTCTAAATCCTTACATGTGAGTCTATATCCTGACATAACTGCAGGAGTCAGGAACATAAAAAGGAATGGGGGGGGCGCTCAACAGAGAGGGTTAATAGGAGATAGGTGTTATCAAGGGGGAAATGGGGAAAATGGGGGGGATTTTAACTGGGGTGGAAGGAAGGTAATGGGCATGGGGAAAAAGAGGAAAGAGAGATGGCTAATACTTAGGAGGTGTGAAATATCAAAGGGAATTTTTTTATTTTATAAGCCTACTGGAAAATACATATGTAATATAAATGTGAATGTATGTGCCAAGCAAGGGTAACCTTCCTTCAAGTTGTACTGTAGATGTGCCATGCACATGTGCAATGCAACTTCCTTCAAGTTCAGGGTAGTCCAAGAAACTCCCCAAATTACATAGGCTATTGCCACAGCCCTTTATTGCTTCACAGAACTAGAAGGTGAGACCCTATTGCTGAAAGCATGACATACTTGACATAGGACTTGGAGCAACCGAGGTGGAACTAATCTGGAAACCTCCTCCTTGAAGACTAAACTCAAGGTATCAGAAGATACCACACAAGCTGCCAAGGGAGAAAACCAATCAATGGTTCAACCCAGTTGTAATGCCTACCAACCACAACAATGACTGATGCAGCAAATAATCTCTATTGGTGCAATAATGGCACTTTCATCCTGGGAGTAATCAACAGCTGTCTCATTGGACAGAAGCGGGCTCCACAGGAAGGAATCCACGTGTGGTGCTGTAGCACAACTATAGACCCTAGAGAAGAACTTAACTTTTGTCACTTCCCTGGAACAATGTAATTTCTTAATATTCAAATATATTTCCTTATATTCATAGACAAGTATAGCTCCCAGCACTCATCAAAGAAGCTTCTTTTTACAACAGATGGAGATTATTACAAAGTTCCACCACTGGTCAAAATGCAGAGAATATAAGTGTCTGTGAGGTGCCCAGCCCTAGTGATATATCGTTCCTAAACACCCAATTGATTTCATTAAGGTTGCCTACAAGAACACAGGTGAAGAGTAATTCATGGAAGCAATGTGCCAGTGGCTATGCCCTGACATAAATGTCTCTTCCAAACCCATTCACTGCCAGTAATCCTTAGGCTGGGTTGTGGCCTGTGAACCTCTTCTCCATCAACACAGGCCCCATCATGTGCAGGTAATTACAGCTACTGAGTGTTCAAGAGTGCAGAGGCCATCTCATGACTGCAATACAGCATTCTGTACAGCCCACCCCTTTCTCCAGCTTAGATTCTTTGTAAGAGATTCCCTGAGCTTTGGAGGGGATGATATAGATATCCACTTTATGGCTGAGCACTCAACAGTCATCTGTTCTCATCGCCTCAACCAGTTATGAGTCTCTGCAATTACTGCTGCCAAAAGCCAAAAAGGAAGGCTATCTGACAAAGGCCAGGAGCAGCACAACTGATGAACACAAACATAATTATTTAGGAGGGAATATGGTTGGCACATTACTGTTCCCTACTAGGCCCATGATCTCCTTGGACATGGGCTTTTGAACAGGTTTACAAGTACCATATGTGGATTCATCTGCAGGGGGCCTCAGACCCAATCAGAAAGTAACTGGTTGGTTACAGACATAACAGACTTGGCACTAATGCACCAGTGGTTATATCTAGCCTGGTTGGTCAGTAGTGTTGGAGCCTGCCAAAACAATACAGGCTATTGCCATTGCTCCTGATTTGTAATTTCTAGCATTATAAGGGCTGGGCAGCAAGAAGGACATTTTCAGCTCAGTTCCAGCTTGATTTCCTTCCCTATGTCCGATCACTAAGACATGTGGTGTCTTCAACCATATGATCTTACCATCTAGTACTGGTGGGCTAACCAGAACAGTGGTAATTGATTGTAAGTTTCAGAGTGCTCAAGGACATACCTAACAATATCTACCAATTAAAGCCAACAGGACGAGTGGCACATAGGTACTTCCTGGGACTTCTGAAGTAGTAGTATTAGGCCTTATAGCATAAATTCCTCCAGGATAGAAGTAAGTAAACCGGTATCTTGCCATGGCAGAGTACAGTTATTTTCAGCCAGATGTAAAATTAATGAATGAAGATTGCTTCCTTTCATTCATTCCACAAACATTTTAATCACAACTATTGTGAGGGAGAACTTCAGCTGTCAACCTGACACACCTGGGAGAAGGGAACCTCAACTGAGTAATTTCCTCTATGGACTGGTCTGCAAGTATGCCAGAGGCAATTTCTTGATTGCTGGGTGATGTGGGAGGACCCAGGTCACTGTGACCCCTGGGCAGGTGGTCCTAGGTTGTATGAGAAGCAGGCTGAGCACAGGCCAAGGAGTAAGCAGCAGTCCTTCATGGTCTCTACTTCAACTCCTGTCAGCAGGTTCCAGCCCTGCTTGAGTTCCTGCCTCAGTGATGGACTGTGATAAGATCATGTAACCAAATACACCCTTTCCTCCCCAAGGTGGTTTTGGTTAGTGTTTTGTCACAGCAACAACCACTGTGCATATTCATATACACCACAGAATTTCAAACATTAGTGTAGTTCATTAGCAGTCAATTGGTGTTCAACTTCTGTAAGTGCAGATAAGTTGCAATAGTAAATCAAATTATAAGTAATAATTATAGGTAGCATATACATATATCATAAAACTATTACTGACAAATGAGAAATTTGGAGAAGTTGCAAAAAATATTCAAGACTTAAAAAAAAAGTTAATTTCTTTTTCTGAGTCTCTAATTTAGGTCTGTCAAGCAAGTTTTCTCCCTAAAAATACCCCAAATGAAAACCTCTTTTTGTGCACATGCTTCCTATAGACCAGTGAGGCCTCAGATGAGAATGACTTTCTATCCCAGAGAATATTGGCAGTCCTTGTTGATCAAAGAACTGAACACCACGATGTATGCAACAGTACCCTCAACAAAGAATTATCTGCCTTAAGTGCCAAGGTTGAGAATTCCTGAAACGGATAAAAGGATGCTGCCGGGTAAGAAACATGTCTTACTCAAAAGCACATACTATTTGGCAAAATAAGTGATAACTGTTTGGTGAAATAAACTGACCCTGATATGTAAAGAATTCTTCCCATTCATGTTAACAGGAAGATGGCTGGATGGATGGATCAATTCCTAAAAGGACTGCTTACAGTGGGGGGAGGGATTGTGTGACTGAAAATGACTCTAGCAGACACGTGTACATAAATAGGCACAATAAAGTAAACTGTCTGTACATACTGTGGCCTGAATAAAATACCATGAATAACTACCACTCTGGTTTCTTGCTAGCCATAAACTTAGATTACTAAAACTTCAAAATAAGTCTTAATGTTAGAAAAAAATACCTTGGATACTATATATAGCACAGAGCATCCTATTCTCTGAAAGGTACATTTCATCACTCCTATCAGACCATTTTGTACATGTTATGATGGAAAGCCACCATAGTATATTTACTGGTAAAGATTAGAACACAGACCATATCATCAAGGTGATGGCTTGTGTTTTGGATTTCTGATGAGAAGGCCACTGTCCCCATTTCAAAAAATGGGTTTTTTTCCCCCTTCCCCAAACGAAGTTTCGCTTTGTAGTATCCCATTAAAGAACTGCTGTCAGGGGCTGAGGAGAGCAATTAAGAACACTTGCTGTTCTTACAGAGGACCTGAGTTTAATTTCCAGCACCCATGGAGCTAACAACAGTCCTTAACTCCAGTTCTAGGGGATCAGACACCCTCTTCTGGCCTCTTCAGGCATTACATGCATGTGATACACTTGCATGCAGGCAAAAATATTCATACACATAAAATAAAAGTAAACAAAATATTTTTTTAATTGCTATCAAAATTTTTTTTACAATACCTTCCAAAACTCCATGAATAAAACTGAATAAATAAACCAGAAAAATATCTGGCCTATGGGCTATATTTTCACTTAAATGTGTATCACAATATCTGGACCATCTCTGAGGATAGCTCTAAATTGTCATTTGAATAGCATTTAAATTACTTAATTAGGGACTGAAGAGATGGCTAGAGATGTTCCCAGCACCCACAGAGCAGCTAACAGCTGTCCTTAACTTCAGTTCCAGGGATTCCAACACCCTTTTCTGACCTCCATGGGCATTGCGCAACATAGGTACACTTATGTGCAGGTAAAACACTCAATAACATAAAATAAAAAGAAATAAAAAAATTTTAAATTATTTAGTTAAATCAAGACATATTACTTTAGAGCTGTGATCACTTAAGGACGGAACACATTAGATACAGAACATGGTATATGCATAATCAAGATGAAGCACAGTATTGAAAAGAAACTCTAAGGTTGATCATTTAAGATGTCCTCAGCACTTGCCAAGACACAGCATCTCTACTTGCTTCAAGGCTGTTCTCTCTTGTAACAGCTTGCTTTTTAACAGCAGCCATGAAGGTAGTGACAAGCTCCCAGGCAGAGCTTGTCTGTAAATCTAATCCCCTAACAGACTCCCCAGGTGTCCAATATCTAAGAGAATGGCAGATGTCATTGTTACATCCCCAAGGATGTTTGCAGATCTCTGATTGCCAGATGGCAGGACAACAGAGGGTGCCACAATAGGTACACTTAAAATAGATGTGGCCCACCTCCCCAACATCCTCAGAGTTAAATATTCCTTCCCTGGAATACAGGACCCTCTCCTCTGCTGCCGGGGAATAAGGGACAGTCTGGAGACAGGCCTGTGTTGTGCACTACTCAACAACCTGAAATGAGACCTCCTCAGTTTCTCTGAGAATTGTAAGAAAGGACCCCCTGACTCTGCCTCATGACCCAGAACTTTCATCAGCGACTCCTCCTTCCTGTCTGCCTATCTAGGGTGTTATGTCTGAACTCCCATGAGAAGTCCCCAGCATGCTGTCTTCCTAACTAAGGCCCTTAGGCAGAACTCTCATTAGTGCTCCTGCCATGCTGTTGTCTGTATGTCCACAGAATTAATAACACTTCTAATAAATCTCTTATCCCAAAAGACAATCAGCCTCCATATGCCCCTTGAATCCTAAACCAGAAACCTTTCACTATCATTCCCCAGTGTTATCTCAATGAAAAACACTATTAACAAGGCAAAGCAGTGGATTTTTATGGCAGTTTTAGAATAGGTCACAAGATAACTGGCTAAAGTTTGGCATGCTAAACATCTAATATCCACTTAAGAAAACCCCTTGCAATAAGCAAAGCTTTTGTGTTTCTCTCTGAGTCTCTTCTTAGTAAGGAAATGATAAAATTAGGTTGGATACATTACATTTGTGAGATCAAAAGCAACGAAAGAGAAAAACAGTAAACAATTTCAGTAAGAGTTGGACAGTTTCGGACATTGCTGACCAATGTCATCAGAGAGCCTAACATTTGAATGTTTACATTACACCAAGAAATTTATTAATTCCTTTCCTTTACTTCAAACAGGAAACGAGGGCACATTATGGAGACTTAAAACATAGGAAAAGAATTTGAAAGGGTAAATAAATCCAGCTAGTGAAAAATAAAGGTAGACTAAAATGAAGTTATTAAACTATTTCAGAAAGGAGTGTACTAATAGACAAATTCAGAACTTGAAATTAACGCTAATTTGTGAAGTAGAAAAGCTTTACCACTCACCAATTTTAACCGCTGTAAAGGTATTCTGCCCACATCAATTTGTGTCCTTTCTGGGACATTGGTGAATCGAACTTCAGGAACTGCAACAGCACACATGACATGAGCCCACCTATAGGACAGGAGACGTTAAATATAAACAAAACCTCCCTAAAAATTGACATACTTTAACTTGGTGATGACAATTGCACACACAGGGAAAATAAAACCAAAAGCCTATTCCATCAGAAATTCTGTATTCTGAATCTCCTCAATAACAACTGGATAGATTTAGCCCTACATCAGCCCAAAACTGTGCCATCAAGAACTAGGACTCAGCCCCAGTAATATGTTTATATACATTTTTGTAAAACTTTTTATATAGGACTGAAGAGATGGCTGAGCAGTCAAGAACATTCAGTGCTCTTCCAGAGGACCTAGGTTCAATTCACAGCACCCACATGGCTGTTTATAACCGTCTGTAACTCCAGTTCTAGGGAATCCAATACCATCTTCTGGCCTCCATGGGGAGGGTACAAACATGGCATGCTTACATACATGCAGGCAAAACCTTCATAAACATAAAATAAGAATAAATAAATCTTTTTAAAAATTGAAGGCAGAATACTGAAATGGAGGTTTTCATTTCCTTCTGTCTAATGTATTTGAGCAAATGGTTATGTGGCAAAAGAACAGTTAACTACAAGTGAAATATTGTGTATCACCTTTTCATACAACACAAGAGAAGCTGCATATGTCATGAGGCAAATCAGTTCAAATATCAATGTTTCCTACACAAATTAAAACTACTTATGTCTTTAACTTCTCTTTACTTTACTTTTAATATAACCAAGGTGATCTAGACCAAGGAGAAATACAGCTTGTTTTTCTCCCTGATCTCCTATTTAAAACATTTCAGCTTCTTTCCACACTCTGAACTTGTCCAGAAAAAAATGATAACTTTTACTATTAGTATTATTCAGTATCTCTTAGGAGCTATACTGTCAAGGAAACAGACAGAACTGAAAGGTTTGGAGATCTTGCAGATTTGAATTTCCTAATCTAGCAACCTGTTTTTAAGCTAATGATTATTTATTTCACTTAAGTAATGAATGTTAGACTTCATCCTGTCTTCTAAGTCTTCGCGGGAAGAAAGGACAACTGTTAATCCCACTAGATCAACCATCTCCACTTAAATAAAAATGAGCATACAAAGGGAAACACAATTTCTGTTTTAGCTTAAGGGTAAAAAAAAAGAGAATCTCTTATCATATCTGTTTTACCTAAACCATCTCATAGTCCCCACAGCCTGAACAATACCTAAGATCTAGGGCCAATATTGTAGGATAATAACCATTTTATCAGCTAAACTCATGAAAGATGATCCAAAATTAAGCAAAACTATAGGCTCTTAGACAATCCTTTATCAGTGCAGGAATGATAAAAAGCTTTTATTCTTCCTTCCAAGCAACCTCATGTGCACAAGCACAAACTGTGTTAACTCCATGAACACATCACACCTGTAGTCCTGATTCCAGTACCATGAGCCAGGCCGGACATAAGCAGAGCACACATGCTGGGAAACCACAGAGACCCAGGACCACCTGCTACACTGTGCCAATTCTTCCAATTTACTAACATTCTTCTATTACAGAGATATAAAATCATTTTTTAACTTAAGATGAAAATCTAGATTTTTCTGTAAAGAACAACTCTCAATTGCTATTAAATTGTAGGTGAAATTTATAAAATTGGAGAGGTTAAACAAAATACTGTAGGGTTAAAACAGCCACTTCATATATTAAAATAGCTTGGTCTACTGTTTACATACATACCCTTTTTTATTTACTAGACTAACTGGATTCATTATATTAACACTACAATTCTAATGGTGCCTGGTCAATACTGGCTTCTTCATAAATAAAAGAAAGAATGAGTGAGGGCAGAAAAGGGGATGAGAAGGTCCAAGAGGAGAGAGGTAAGAAGAGAGAGAGAGAAACCTTCTCATAAAATGAGGGTTATCTGTCACATCAAAACAGAATAGAAACCACCTTGGGGGAATGCCCTGTGAACACGGGTCTCTGAAGCAGAGTCTCAACCCCACGTCCAGAGAGCAGGGGTTTGAAACAAGAAGAGGTAAAGCAAAATATCACAAAGAAGATCCAGAGAGAAGAAGACAAGATGAAACCCAACCCTGTGAATGCATCACTTACTTATTGTTCTCAGTCTGCTTGAGAGCACCTCCTCTCAAATTGCAGAGACAGCATTCCTAGGGGAGAAGAACCAACATGATTATCAGACCCACGTCACAAATGTCACTGCCATTCATCTAAACAGCGCTAGAAATTCATACATATAAATTGGAAAACCTTTAGTCCCAGTACTCGGCAGGCAGAAGCAAGCAGATTTCTGTGAGATCAAGGCTGGGCTGTTCTACATAGCAAGTGCCAGAACAGCTGGGTTACAGGAAGAGCCTGTCTCAAAAAGTCCAAAAAGAGAAAAAAAAATGTGAAAATCCTAAAACTAAAACCATCTAGAATTATATAAAGGAACTTCATAAAAAGGGAAAGGGAAAACCTGAAACTGTTTTGGGCAAATAAGTCTCCTGGAAGCAGCCACCAGCATCCTGCTGATTTTAACTACAATAATGGGAGAGAGCTTTCAAAGAGCCATTGGGAGGAACAGTGTTGGCTAATTTCAATTGTTAATTTGACTGGATTAAGAAACACACAGGCTATCAATGAAGCATAGCATTGGGGGTATCTATGTGGGTAATTCCAAAGTGATGTAACTAAGGAGGTGAAGACACAACCTGAATGTTGAGGGCACTATCCTATGGGTGGGGGGGCTAAAGAGGGAAAAAGGAAACAGTCAGCTGAGTTCAGGGATTCCCTGCTCTCAGCCTTATGGTCAGTGTGTAAGCCACTCCCAGGCCATGTATTTTTAACATGATGGATTGTTAACATGATAGATTGCCTCGAACTGTGTGCTAAAACAAACTCTTCCTTCCAAAAGTTGCTTCTTGTCAGTATTTTCTCACAGCAATGTGAACAACAACTACTAGAGAAAACTGGTAATCAAAAGTGGGGCCACGGCTGTGATAAACACACTATGTGGTCTGTAGGTCTGTGGAACTGGTGTACACGAAGAATACAGAAGAGTTTGGATCTAAGAGTTAAGAAGTCCTGGAACACTACAAACAGAGCTTATGGATATTTTGTGTAAGCCTGAAACGTCCATGATAGAAAGTCAGACTGCCTTTTCACAGGGCTTCAGGGAAACAAGGAAGGACTCTTAGCAACTGGATTTGAGGTATCTGTGCGGCCTTCTACTCACAATCTAATAATCTGAGGCCAAATAGAAAAGTAGTGGATTAAGTTGTTTGGCAGAGGAAATTTCAAGGCAGGATAGCATTCAGGCTTGTGGAATGGTTATTACTGTTTATTTAGGCTTATGATGAGAATTCAAGATAGGAAGCTATTAAAAAAAAGTGTGTAGTTTGGTTAGAAAGGGGGGCGTGACATAGGTAATATTGAGGGCAGTGCCCGACAGAGCAGGTGTGGGGACGCTATGATTGGCAAAGGGATTTGAACCATTAAGAAGAAACTTGTCACTTTGTATTGGGTAATAAAGTATTCTCAGTGCAAACTCCTACCCACAGAAGACCTGAGCTCCTAAAAATGTAAATTCATACCAGGCATGGTGGGGCACATCTTTAATCTCAGCACTTGGGAGGCAGAGGCAAGCGGATCTCTTTGAGTTTGAGGGGGGAAAAAAATGCAAATTCATCTGAAAAAAGAAGACCTGAACTGAGAATGCTATTACAGGGATTTTCTCGCTCCAAAAATAGCTGCCTAGCGAGAAGTTCTCCTAGGTTAGGGGCAAAGGCACCCAAAGGCCACTATAGCTGTGGAATGTAGGGAAAAGGCAGGCTACCTCTCAATCTGGTAGCAAGTTGTCACTAACATGATACTGGAGATCATAGAGGCTCCCTCAAGGTTCCAGGAAGCTGCTGAGGCCAGGCAACATGTGCCAAAATCAAATTCCCTGCATGGAGCTCCTGAGGGGCTGTGTGAACCTTTGAAGATAAGGCTTAAAGTTGCAGGATAAGCACCAGGGTATTGTGGATGGGAGGGGCACAGGTTGTTCACTGAAAGGGCAATGAGCAGAGCGGTTCAGACAGAGGTCTGATGGACGGATGGACCCTGGTGGGCAGACAATCCACCAAAATCTAAGTGGATCTTCAGTGTTTATTGTTTGCCCTGATGGGTTTAGGCCTTCCTTTGGGCCTTACCATGGAATGGAATGTACGAATACACACACACACACACACACACAGGTAAGACGTGGCCTTGAGTCTCACTCAGAGATGCTTTCAGTTTCTGAGCAGCGTAGAAACTGTAAAGACTACAGGGACTTTTAGGTTGTGATTTTGCATTACGAGATGGCTAGGAGCCTATGGGGACCAGTTGACAAGGAAAAGACTTGTAATTGGTCATTTTGAGGCTGCCTTGACTGGATCAATAAAAACATAGAGAGTTCTGGGGGTTTGAATGAGGAATGTCCTGCAGAGGCTCCAAGTTTTCCATACTTGGTCAGTTGGTGGCACTGTTTGAGAAATTTGGAAGGTACAGCCTTGCTGGAGCACACAGGGTGCTGGGAGTGAAGTTTGCCAGTTCGCAGCCCCTTCCCACTCGCAGTTTCGCTGTCTCCTATTTTCTGTGCATGCCTGAAGATGTGAGCCCTTAGCTTTGTGCTCTGATTACCGCCTGCCTTGCCTCCCAGCCATGATGAACTCTGACCCAGGGGCCATGAGTCAAATGAGTCGAATAAACTCTACCTTCTACAAGTTGTCTTGGTGGTGGGATTTAGCACAGTAACAGAAAAGCAGCTAAGCAGGCATTGTTGAAATGTGTCTGTGAAGAGGCTTCCAGGGAGGCTTAATGGTGGATGTAGGTAGCGACACCCCATTGAAGGGGCTTCCAGGGAGGCTTAATGGTGGATGTACATAGTGACACCCCAATGAAGGGGCTTCCAGGGAGGCTTAGTGGTAGATATAGCTAGTGACACCCCATTGAAGGGGCTTCCAGGGAGGATTAATGGTGGATATAGGTGTCAATACCCCATTGAAGGGGCTTCCAGGGAGGCTTAATGGTGGCTGTAGCTAGTGACACAACATTGGAGGGGCTTCCGGGGAGGCTGAATGGTGGATGTAGCTAGCGACACCCCATTGAAGGGGCTTCCAGGGAAGCTTAATGGTGGATGTAGGTAGCAACACTCCACTGGTGAGTTTCCAGACAAAATAAGAAGGGAAAATGGAGAAAACCAATGGAGCACCAGCATTCCCTTCTACTTCCCATCCCATCGGCACGAAGGTCCAAGCTACTTCCAAGCCACACCTTCTCTCCGTGATAGACTAAATTCTTATTAACTGTAAACTGAAATAAATCTCTTGTACTGGAAGTTGTTTCTTCTTAGGTGTTTGGCCACAGGAACGAAAATAATAACGGATGCAGGTATGGACTAGAATTTCAAAGACAAGAAAAAATATACTGTAAGTGGTACGTACTCTAGGGATCAAGTCACTGACAGAGTATAGCCTTAAAAAAAAAAGGACCTTGGATAGGCCTTTTTAAAAAACTGTAAGAATGATCTGTTTTTGAAATACCCTCTTTTCAATAAAACCTTTGATTTATATTCTTCCATTGGGAAAATGATGATGAAAATTGTTATAATTAGCCTAGATTATCCAGCCAAAGGAAATAAGAGATATGAACGACTCCCATGACCTTCTTCAGGTAAAGCTTTTATTTTTCAGCTCTTTTCTGAGTTCTAGCTTGGCAAATACTATTTTACCTTGAGGTGACACTCAGTGCTACAATTTAAAGTCCCTTACTCACAGGGCAGGAGAACCATGCACCCAGGCAGTACTTTGGTTTTACTTTAATGTTTGCTCTCAATGTTCTGCATTAATAATTTATTAAAAGAATTGGTTATTTATTTAATAAAAAGAATGGGTGATTAATACTGGTCCCAGAAACAATAAGTTATTAACAAAAATCCCAGTGGCAGGTCTGAGATACCTTCTATGGATTGCTAATAAGGCAGGTTGAAAGGCACCAACAATACAAATCATTTGAGGCTCACCACTACTGGATAGACGGTATGAGCCTAAGACTGAGGACACAACACACTATGGTTGTAGAACTTAGATAAATCAAACTGGAAATGAGCAAGAAGATTCCTTCCTACCGCCTAGTTTCATAGTGTCAGAGGTGCTATGCAGAGGCCTGGGGAAGAAAAGTCAAGTCTTAGACAACACGGACTTTTCATGCTACAATACCAACCTGCCAAGTGACTATACCCTCTGGTGCAATAGTAGCATGACTGTTATGGGCGCAACCAGCTACCTGTGTTGGATTTGAAGCAAGCGCCACAACAGAGAATTCATGCTATAAACCTGGTTAAAAATCCATGGCTTGGGGGTTCTATAAGCCTTAAGGAGGGAAATCTACTACTGTTATCTTGCTAAATGGACATCTTGTCAAATTATCTTCTAAATATACATATTTATACACATTGATTAGTGCTGTCCTTGACTTTGGCCAGAGAAGCTTCTCTCTGCAGTGGTCAGCAATTAATGCAGAAACATGAATGGTCAAAGTGCCGAGAATGGCTATGAAATGCTCAGACCTAAGTGAAGCATCTTAACCAACTTCCCCTCCCTGCTCAGGGAATGCAGAGGAAGAAGGGAAGATGTAGGAGTCGGAGGATGAGAAGGAATTCTGTGAAACACTGTCTTCCGGGTATGACACTGCACTCAGAACTCACTGCAGCCATGGTTCCCTTCACAAGCTTAGGCCACCAAGATCAGCCATCAATCTAAAAGGCAACAAAGAACAAAACAGAGAACAAAAAAAGAACGAGGACATGAAGGATGGGCAGGTTGAGGGTACTTAAGGGAAACAGGCAGGTAGTTAGGGTATATATGCTCAAGATAAATTGTTTACATGGAGGAACCTGGGATGGTCATAGGCCCCAAAGGGAACAACTACTGATGTTATCTAAATGGACATGGTATCAATCTATTATATGTTTATTTATTGTGTATGTATGTGCACATGCACATGCCATAGAGCCTGTGTGGTGGTCAGACAACAATTTGTGGTAATTGATTCTCTCCCTCCACTATGTAAACCCTAGGGATGGAACTCAGGTTGTTGGGATTGGTATCAAGTGAATAACTGCTGAGCCATCCTGTCAGCTCCTAAGTATGTATATCCACAGATTAGTTCTGCTGTCAGTCACAGAAGCTTCTTTTTGCACCAGGCAGTGGTTAATGCAGAGAATCAAAACTGGACAAAGTGGTGAGAGTGACTGTTGATGCTCAGCCATAAACAGGACATCTATGTCATCTCACCACTTCAGGATTCAGGGAGTGCTGCAGAAGATGTGGCCGAAAGAACACAAGAGCAGAAGGCTGGGAGAAGAGTGGTAAGTGTATCCTTCTGGACACGGCATGGCTGCTGCGCTCCGGAACTCAAAGCAGCCTGGTTACCTGCACAAGATACAGCCTGCCAACACACCAGCATGGACAGAGAAGGGGCTGATAAGGCCCCACCGTAGTTGAGAACCGACTGGCAATTATGGGTGCTAGGGTTCGGAAGCCACTTTCCTTCAGTGCTGCTGCCACTTTTAAGCTGTCATACTCCAACACATAGCTCCCACCATGGTCAGGGAAGCAACTCTAATTAAACTAAGTGGGTTAGTTTAAAAAAAAAGGGGGGGGGGCACATGAATGTATGAGAGAGGCTTTATGGGAAAAAGGAGCCCAGAGGGAATGAGGTAAGAGAGGATCTTGGGAGGGATTGAATGTAATCAAAATACAACATACACATGTACAAAATTGTAAAAGAATAAATAAAAACATTTTTTAAAGAATAAAGGAGGGGCAAGAGAAACAGCAAAATGGTTATGAGTACTTTCTGTTGTCAGAGGACCAGATATGGGTTCCCAGCACCCACACTGAGTAGGTCACAACTGTCTGTGATTCCAGTTTCAGGGAATCCAACAACCTCTTCTTCCCTCAGTA